>NC_090931.1:851755648-852084502 GCF_040938575.1 Ambystoma mexicanum
GCAAAAGTGCGGGCAAAGCGCCTCACATAGTATGCGAGGGGAGTACAGTCACTACTGTTCTCTGATAAAACCCTACCACTCCTACATTACTACCACCTACTTATGACGTTATGTTGTCCTGCACTGTGCTCTTGGATTTGCGTTTGTATTGCATTTACAGGCAATCTGAAGGCTAGCCTATGGTGTATTTTGGCAGCAGGCAATGTGTTGCACCTAGATTTATGTTGGGGGCGGGCAATGTGTTGCACTTAGATGTGATCTGGGGAAAGGCAATGTGTTTCACTTAGATGTATTTTGGGGGAAAGATATGTGTTGCACTTAGATGTATTTTGGGGCCGGACAATGTGTTGCACTAGATGTGTTTTGGAAATTAACAAGGGGGGTCCTGGGAGTCCCTCTGCCAGACATTAGTCCTGGTTACGAGAGACTTACCCAGAGTCTTTAGCTCACTATCTTTCACAGAGAAGAAGTATCCCAAACATATCAGTCTTTGTCCTGCCCTGGGGCAGTCCAGCACCGAAATGCTAGGCAATTCTCCTCTGAAAAGAGTACCAACAGAAACCCCAGACACTTTCGGTCTGGTTGGACCTCATCAGTAGGGTGGATCTGTGCCTCTCTAAGAATAGTGAGCAAGGGGTCCACGTCTGGATTCCCCTAGTAACTTAGGGTGAGACCCAAAGTTACTTAAATATGCAAATTAACAAGGGGGGTTCTGGGAGTCCCTCTGCCAGACATTAGTCCTGGTTACGAGAGACTTACCCAGAGTCTTTAGCTCACTTTCACAGAGAAGAAATATCCCAAACATATCAGTCTTTGTCCTGCCCTGGGGCAGTCCAGCACCAAAATACTAGGCAAGTCTCCTCTGAACAAGAATACCAACAGAAACCCCAGACACGTGTTTCGGGGTCTGGTTGGACCTCATCAGTAGGGTGGATCTGTGCCTCTCGAAGAATAGTGAGCAAGGGGTCCACGTCTGGATTCCCCTAGTAACTTAGGGTGAGACCCAAAGTTACTTCAATATGCAAATTAACAAGGGGGGTTCTGGGAGTCCCTCTGCCAGACATTAGTCCTGGTTACGAGAGACTTACCCAGAGTCTTTAGCTCACTTTCACAGAGAAGAAATATCCCAAACATATCAGTCTTTGTCCTGCCCTGGGGCAGTCCAGCACCGAAATGCTAGGCAATTCTCTTCTGAACAGGAGTGCCAACAGAAACCCCAGACACGTGTTTCGGTCTGGTTGGACCTTATCAGTAGGGTGGATCTGTGCCTCTCTAAGAATAGTGAGCAAGGGGACCACGTCTGGATTCCCCTAGTAACTTAGGGTGAGACCCAAAGTTACTTAAATATGCAAATTAACAAGGGGGGTTCTGGGAGTCCCTCTGCCAGACATTAGTCCTGGTTACGAGAGACTTACCCAGAGTCTTTAGCTCACTATCTTTCACAGAGAAGAAATATCCCAAACATATCAGTCTTTGTCCTGCCCTGGGGCAGTCCAGCACCGAAATGCTGGGCAATTCTCCTCTGAACAAGAGTACCAACAGAAACCCCAGACACGTGTTTTGGTCTGGTTGGACCTCATCAGTAGGGTGGATCTGTGCCTTTCTAAGAATAGTGAGCAAGGGGTCCACGTCTGGATTCCCCTAGTAACTTAGGGTGAGACCCAAAGTTACTTAAATATGCAAATTAACAAGGGGGGTCCTGGGAGTCCCTCTGCCAGACATTAGTCCTGGTTATGAGAGACTTACCCAGATTCTTTAGCTCACTATCTTTCACAGAGAAGAAGTATCCCAAACATATCAGTCTTTGTCCTGCCCTGGGGCAGTCCAGCACCGAAATGCGAGGCAATCCTCCTCTGAACAAGAGTACCAACAGAAACCCCAGACACGTGTTTCGGTCTGGTTGGACCTTATCAGTAGGGTGGATCTGTGCCTTTCTAAGAATAGTGAGCAAGGGGTCCATGTCTGGATAGTACAAGCACCCCATTGATTCAAGTTTCAGCCACAGTCTATCTCTGGGAATGGAATCGAAGGCAATTTATAAGGCATACAGAGGAGGCTGCCCCTTGGTTAGTGCCCGTGTGCAAAATATGTCCATCACCATGAGATTGTGTGAAGTAGAGAAATCCCGCCAAATTCTACGCTGAAATTTGCTGAGTATGTTGTCCTCGTCTACCCATTTCTGCACTTCCCTTAACAACAATGAAGCAAAAGGTTTACCTGTTATGTCCAGCATAGAGAGAAGCCTGTAATTATTAGGATCGGAACGGTTGCCATTTTTGAAAATGGAAATAAGGATTGCTGTTTGCCAAGATTGAGGGATTCTCCCCTGCATTAAGATCTTTTAAAAAAAGTACGGTGAATAACTCCGCCCCAAATTCAGGATAATTCATGATTACTACATTAGCCAGCCCATTAGGGCCACAGGCTCTTGAGGTTTTAAGAGCTTTTATTGTATTCAGAATGACCTCAAGGGATATTTCAAAAGAGAGGGCCTTATTCAGAGATGTATTAAGAGACTCAGTCTCCCCTGTATTACGTCCTTCTAAAAAATTTACCCAGACCTCTTCACTAATAGGATTGGCTAATTGGGCATTACCATTCTCCCTAGTCTCATTCAGCAGAGACCAGATGCTGCGAGAGTTCCTAGAGAAGATAGTCTGCACTAGCCTTTGATAGGCACTGTTTCTATCAGCCTTTTATGCATGCTTAATGCTCATTCTGTAACCATTTTTGGCTTTTCTAACTCTTCGCAGTAAAGGGCTGCTGGTAAGTTCAAGGTCTTAATACTACGAATTTCAGCTCTCAACCCCCTCTTGGCATCTCTAATTCCTTTATTATAGGGGTGATTAACGCCTTCTGTTCTTGGCATGCAGCCCATTTTAGCCACAGCGTGTTTTCCCGAGAATGCCAGGATCCATTCTTCAATGGCATTAACGGTCATGGTGTTAAAATCCAGAGAGCCAACAGAGGAGGTGTATTTGAGGGGTTCCGTGGCTGACCTAATATTTATTTCCAACCATATAATTCTTGACCCTGAACTATTGATGTTAATTCTGACAATATTCGGTGTGGGAGTGGTGTGGCTAGGTAATCGGAGAAAACATTGGAGCATTGCATGGTCACTCCAGTTGTTATTGATCACTTTCATGTCGGCAACTTTCAATTGCATCTCGGGGAACATGAATATGTAATCCAGAGTGCCGGAACCTGACCCATTTGTCCAGGTATGTTTCCCCTGGCCTATCACCAGGCAAGCGGCCATTAATCATCTCAAGATCCCAATAAACAAACAATTGAAGCCAACCCAGCCCCTCATCCTCCCTTTTCTCGTGGATCATTAGGCATGTTGTGCTAAGATTCGGGTTAGACGATGTGTGACCCTCGCCAGTCATGTGGCAGTTGAAGTCCCCCATGACCACCACTGCCACATTACCAGGTTTCATTGTCCAAGATGACATTAGGACCTGAAGTGCTTCTTGTAAGGGTTCTCTAATGACTTCTCCTGGTGGATTGTACAGATTAACAAGGAGAAACCTGAAAGAGCCACTTTCCTCTACATACTCAACCTCTACTGCCATGAGGTGATCCTCAACATTACAATGAATCCTTCGAGAGACCACTGTGTTAACCACCCCAATGAGTAGAACACCAAAGGAACGGCCCCTTGTACCCTGTTTTGCAAAAGATTGATACACAACAAATCCGTCCCATAGCAGAGGATCCATTGCCCAGGTCTCTTGAAGACAAATACATCTATGTTTAGACAAAAGGTCAACGGAACCCTCCGATCTCAGTAAATGGGCAAAGCCTCTGCAGTTCCACGTAAGCAAAGAAAAGGCTCAATGATTGTGTAAAACCCCCGGAAGGGATTCTATCAGCCATTTTAAAACTTGTTGTACTTCCGCGAGTTCATGATTTTTCACTTTAGCTGGTTTGGGACAATTAAGCTCGGGGAATGGGGCTACAATGACATCAGTGCCAAAGTTAGGATCAGTTTCATTCAGGTCCACATCGATGTCAACGGGAACAGCCCTAAATTCCTCTTTGTATTTCCTGATCAGCCGCCCTGTCGACAGAAAGGTACAATGTAAGGCAGAGACGTTGGGGTTGTGACCTATCAAGGGTTAAACAAACAGAAAATTGTCAGATTTCAATACTCGAAGTTGGGGAATGCAGTAAAGTCTGACTAGTAACTCAGATCTCGCAAGCCAAGTATTTTTACCACTCTGATATAAGTTCTTAATAAATCAGATGCGATTCTCGTTAATGTCTTTAGAATCGTTCCCGGGTTCAGGAAGTACAGGTGCTGGTAAGTTTCCCTCATGTGCGGATGCTGATGGTTGCTCAGTGCATACTGGTAAGCTAGATTCTAGGTCCAAGTCCAAGCCTTTCAAAAGACCCTGGTCAGAGACCGGACTAATGGATTTTTCTTCAGGCACAAGCCAGCTAGAGAGGGGACCTTTAGTCGTTGGCACCCGTCAGGCTGATCTAGCTAGTCTCTTCTTAGCTTTTTTCGAGCATGTATCCAGCCCTGTCTGTGGCACAACAATAGGCGGTAAGGCACTTGTTTTAGATTTTTTATTTTTGAGCGCCTTCCTCGCCAGTCTAAGTTGCTTCCGTGAGAAGAAAACGTAGGGGCTTTGTACCATCTCAAGGTCACCAACATTTTCCTGCAATACTTCATAGGATCCAGCGCTCATGATGGGTTCTGATGGCTCAGCTTCAGCTTCTTCCATATTGTCCTGGTCGTCACTTTCTTCCACAATGTGTAAGGCATCGGATAGGTTAGCTTCCGCCTCTTCACGGAGATGGTCCTTCTGTTCTAACGCCATAGTGAGGATGTTAGTATTAGTCAGATTGTGGCCTGACATTTTCAGTAAGATCTTAAGCGTAAATTGAATTGCAGCAACTGATGATTGGAGCTCAGCAATCTCGGTTGAGCCGGGGTGTTCAGAATCCAATTCATCGTCCTCTTTGTCTGGTGCATCCTCCATAGATGCCGTTGCTAAATCAGGGGGCGCAGACAATCGCCCACTACTTCCAATGGAGTTATGTGGTCCAGGAGGAGTGCTCATATTGCTTATGTTGTGGGGTAATGAGCGAGCCACTTGCAAGCGTCCGTGGTGGTTGTGATGACATCCCTCTCTGAATATTTAAGCACAAATCTAAGAGAGAATTGTTGTCAATATCATCAAACTTGGTAGTATTCAATGAGATGCTGCCACTGGGGCCAGGGACTACGGTTTCCTCAATAGTAGTTGAGTTAATTTCCGGAGGTGGATTTACTGGAAAGAACTCTGTGATAGCACCTTGGTCCACCAGCTTGGCATATGTCGCATTCTTCTTGTGTTTAACACCCTTCGTATGAATCTCAATGTTCTCCTTTGAGGATAGAGTCTTGATTTTCTGCAGATTGCAGTTCGAATGGGAGGACCTTTTCCCCTGCTGCATGTCAGCGGAAGGTAAATACTCGAGGTCCACCAGAGTTATTCAATCAAAAGAAGGAAATCTCTCCAATGCTGAGTTAGATGATGAATATAAGGGTTGTCAGAAGAAAGTTGTTGTTCCCTTCCACCCCGAGGGAATGAAGCGGGGTAGACCACAGTCCTCAGGAGCTGTCCATGTAGTTCCTCTCACCTGGAGGCCAGAGGGTTGATCGAGAAAGAAAATACCAAGGTGCCCAGGATCAAAGGCCTAAGCCTGCAGTCTCCTGGGCATATGGCCTTGAGACCTGATTTACTGTAACAGGCGACCGTGTCCCCCCTGCTCTAGTGCAGCAGGATAGTACCGTAATACGAGTACAGGGTCCTCCACTCCTCCCACACAAGCCAAAGCTAATGGAGGTTATAGACAGCAGAGGGACAGTACGAAATAGGGGCTCCCGGAAAATATATGGTGTTGTCAAACTTAACACTATGATAGTACAGCGCTGATAAGTTAATGCACAAAGACCACAAAGCCACAATGGGCTCGGAGTGAAAAGCAGGGAGAAAAGCAGAGAGGGTGAAAATCAGCCCAAGGGAGGTCACTCCCAGCTCTCCACTCACCTCCCAGACTGCAGCAAGCGGTCCCAGTGCAGAGGAAGAGCCACGCTTCAGTGCGCAGCCGATGCAGCGTTATACCGGAGCCATGCGTAGATCCGCACAAGTCAGGTCCGCGATCGCGGTCACCCCCAAGCATGACCCCTCTCCGCAGCAGCAGTGTCACACGTGGGCGTCGGGGGACAGAGGGGGAAACGCCGGCTGGAGGCAGCTGGAGGCGGTTGCAACAGAGACTAAGCCGCGTTCAATCCGCCGTTACGTCCATTAGAGGAAGGGACCCTGCGGCGTAGATACGCTAATGAGACAAGCGTGTGGTGCCGTGTCAAGCCGCACCTCAATGCAACGTATGCAGAACTGCGTTGTAAGAGGCCGCCTCCGACACTAGAACGACTAATAGAACGGCATATGCTCTCCAAGACAATGTAATTGTTTTAATAACTTATTTTGCAGACTTTTGTACCAATTATTTTTTATATATATTTTTCTGTGAGCACCGTGTTTGATAGTCATTGCTTGGGCAGTGTTGCTGCTGAACCTGCACACTTGTTGCAGTATACACATAGACATATAATTAACATAAAAAAGAAAATAACAAGCATCATTTCTGACCCTGCAACCTGGTCCTCTATTTCTTTTATTCAACAATTCACCTTGTGTCGTATACTGGCTCACCCTTTCTTAAACCTGTTGAGGCCACCTACATGTGGAGTCCACTTAGTCATATATGGACAGTGACATACGTGAGAAATAGATTGTGAGACACAGAGAGAAACAAAGAGAGAGAGAAAGCGAGAGAGAGAGAAAGAAAAAGAAAAAGAAAAAGAGAGAAAGATCGATGTTTGATACTCTGGTTACAGTAAATTGTTAATATCATTATCATTATCAGTATTATTATTATTATAAGTAGTAGTATTAATATTAGAATTGTGTTAAGCTTGTGCAAGGCAGAATTACCCAGAAGGAAATTAAAAATATTTGCACATGTATCACAGCCAAATATCAGATGGTTTTCATGATGGAGCAATTCCTAGTGGAGGGAGTCTTTCTCAAACACTAGAAAGCCAGGACACTAAGCAATAATCATGGACTTGACACATGTACTCTAATAAAACTAATTTAATCATCAACTACAAACTTTTCTTAGTTGAAAAATTCTTTCATTTTACACGTGTTGTCAGATGGGGACATGGATAGTGTAAGCTACTGTTGTTGCCTCAGGAAATGTGCTATTTAACCCACATACATCCCTTGAGGTTGTACTTGATTTGATATCTTGCAGGCCAAAAAAGCTCCCATTGGTGTACAGCTGCTTGTGTTGTTCTAGGTGGCCAACTAAAAATTAAGGGTGCCTGTCAAATTCGCAAGTCAAACATAATCCTGTGTTTCCGATTCCGCAGATTTACGGGAGCTTTTGAGATTTGTCAGCAGGCTGAAGTCTCCCCCAAACTCACGTGGGAATTTGGGGCAGGCCTGACTCTGGAGGACCAATCAGAACTCCTTTAACTCTCTGAGATGTTCGGCAGGCCAAACAGAGCTCCCAAACGTGCAAGGAAATTCACTGGCCATATAAAAGGTCCAGCTTAACTTAATTTCTGGTTCCTCTTGGATGTGTGCTTAACTGTTAGAAGAGCCAGAGATCTTGTGTTGCAGTAATTCTAATTTTCTGTGTGTTTATTTCTCATTGAATTCACAATTTGTGTGAATTTTCTTTTCTTTTTTTTGTCGTTGTTTTGTGAAGTTCCTTAAAGTCAGACTCCAAATTGAGAAATCCTTTGTTAAAATATTTGTCATTTTCTTTGTTTTTTTAAATCAATTTCCCTAATAATGTTTCCTTCCATTCAAAAACGAAAACAAGAAAAAGGGTAACCTTTCTTAAAACCCCTTGTGAAAACGTTGATCTTACACTCCATGATTTTTTAACCATTTCCCTAAACCTTCCTCCTTCCACTGAAAAAGAAAATAGAGAAACACAACCCTTTGTCAGAAACACCTGTGAAAACATTTGATTCTCCCTTTGGCAAGAAACAGTGAAGTGTCCAACTACATATGAAGTCAAAGGACTCTCAGGTAGGTGGAACGTAAGTTCATTTATTTAGTTACAGTTCAAGTTGGAGTAGCTATATGCATGGACCCACCGGTGCCCACCACCCAGGTAACTGATCTCAAAGGTCCTCGTTGGAATATTCAGGCACATCCTATATGACAGCACAATCTATGACAACACTACAGTCAGGCGCCACACGCTGTGACAGGGAAAGGCAGTAAGATCCTACACACACCCTTTGTGGAACCTTTTCCCTGTGTCCCCACTAGAGATGGGTAAGCCAGGAAATGTATAGAGAGAGCCAAGCCAGACCCGAGCCAGGAGTCTGACATGGTCCAAAGAGCCAAACAATGAGCCAAGCCTTTGGAAAAGTGTGTGTAAAAGAGACAGCTTCATATTTTGCAAATGACAGAAATGACGTAATAAACCTGCTGTACATATCGTCATCATAATATGCTGCAAAATATTTCTTATCCACAAGTAAGAATGCATTTGAAAGTCTCTCAAGGCTGATTAACTCAGATTACCAATACACATTTGCACTGAATAAGCCTTCATGCCTAGAGGCAGGGCTTTAAGTGGGGTAAGAAATCGAGGGGGGGCCCTCATTTGGGGGCGTGGCTTGTGAGAGGGGCGTGGCCTAAAAAGTACGCAAATCGTAGGGTATACACACAAATATATATAAATGTTATATATTTGTGTGCGTACCTTACTATGGTTTGTGAACTATGCAAGCCATCTTTTCTAAACATAGAGATATGTAACATATTTCTACGTTTATAAAAGATGGCTTGCAAAGTACACAAACCATAGTAAGGTACGCACACAAATATATAACATTTTATATATATATGTGTGCATACCCTACGGTTTGCCTAGTTTTCAGGCCATCTTTTTTAAACATTTCAGGTTTATAAAGATGACTTTGAAAGTACACAATTCAAGCTGTCTTTTGTAAAGCTTTGACTACGGACAAAATTGTCGGCAAAGCTTTATAAAAGATGGATTGAAATGTGTACTTTCAAAGCCATCTTTTATAAACCTCGAAATATGTCGAGGAATCCCCAGGTTCGCTGAGGGTTAAAGACGCCTCGGCGACCTGGGGAAACAAAGGGACAGTATCTGCCTCTGGTGACCTCTCGTGCGAGGGTCACCAGATGCAGTTACTATGATTGACGGAAGTGGCAGCCAGTCACAGCGTCGCTGTGGCTGGCTGCCTCTTCTGTCAGCTTGCCTGACTTCATTGCAGGCGCATCTCCCGTCGCGGCTGCGGCCGCGATGGGAAAATGCATCCCGCCAATATTGCGGTACGACGGGGGCCCCGGCAGGGCCCCGTCTCAGTCCCACTTTTTGGAGACTGCCGGGGCCCAGCCCCAGCAGGCCCCGCCCCACTTTAAGCACTGCCTAGAGGAACACTGCAGGAGATAGCTGGAAGGTTTGGAATTAATCCTAACCTCTAGCATTGCTCTGGGCAACTCTCCAGACCATCGTTCTTTGTCTGTTTTGTTCCTTTTTAATCCGAGAACGAACCAAAACCATGGAGTATTGGGCATATGTTCATAACTAAATGATTATCTTTAGTGGAATATATAAGAATGTCTTATGCATAAAGTTTAATATCTAATATGTCCTCGCCAAGGTTCAATCCCAGATTGTAGCTTCCTTACACATATATTCATAATGGCCTCATTTCTATATTTAATACCAGATACCAGTGGTAAGAGGGGCCACCACTTTATATTGCTTTGAAATGCTTTTGTGTATAATTGTTTGGTGCTCTCTGGCATTGGGATCAATATGAATTATACTGTTCCCTCATGTAGTTCGAGACTAATCTTGTGTTTAACAGGGTGGACCATAAACATTCCCAACATGCACTGTCCATCATCTTCCTGTCATTTATAGCCATATGGTTGGGGACCTTGATGATGTTAGTGCATAATCTGTTGCTGGTACAACACATTTCTGAGTTTTTAAAGACCTATTTCCTATGAAGTCTTGTTTGTCGGTATGAACAAAGTTCTGAAAAAAGTTGTTTAAATGAGCCACAACTGTTTTTTAAATCAATATTATTTAGGGAAATAGGGAGGAATGAACTGCATAATACAGGATCTTTACCTGGTTTCAATATTTACAAGCGTGCACCTCTGCCAAATTAGTTGTTGCTATGAACCAGCAAAGAAAAAACCATGCACTACTTGCATGCCTATGCAATTAGACAAGACTCAATAAGAGCAAGAACATACAAAGGGTTAGCAATACAATATTCTTTCAACATATGCAAAATATGCATGTCCCATAAAAATGAGCTAATGCAAGAATTTGGTATGAACAATTTGTATACAATTTTGGGGAAAATACATGTTCCCCTTACCTAATCACCCATCAAGACCATTATATGGCTTTGGATCTACCGCCGGCGGCACATCCGAAGGCCATACAAAGGCCTGTTGAGCGCCTGTGGACCCCGTTCATCGCGTCCCCCTCGCATAGGGAAGAGGGCAGGAGCCCCTCCCCACTGAGGAAGCCCGTCGGAGCCTGAAGCGGCAGCTGCAACACTTCCTCGTTGCAAGGCCTGCTTGACCTTGTCCATCTACCCTGCCTGTCCCCCGCTTGCCGGGCGCTGCGCGGCCCCATAACGAAGCTCTGCCTCGCACATCCAGCATTTTTTTGAATGAGCATCCGCCGGCAGGCGGATACGCCGGCGGCACATCCGAAGGCCATACAAAGGCCTGTTGAGCGCCTGTTTGGCACATGAAAGGCACGCGTGGCCCTCTCTTTTGGTCCTGTCTTTTAATTACATCGTACAGGGATCCTCGCCTTCGGCCAGGCTGGGCCTGAATAACCACAGTAAGCCTTGAGGCTTTTTCCTTGCACCTTTATTAGGTAAACCGAAAACCTGCAGATATGAGACTTACCAGCCACCCATAAGCCGTGTGGATTCGCCCAGGCCTACCTCCTTCAGCTTTTACTGCCCAATGTATGAGGTTGTCCAATCAACTAGCAATCTCTTAAGACCCTCCCTAACTGTGCTGAATCCCTTAAGCTAACCTGATTCCCCACTAAAGCTTAGCTGGGAGCCATAACCGTGTTTTCTACTTGCCTAGCCAATGTCTCAGGTAGTCGGCAAAACCATGTTTATCTTTGCCCTTTGTGTCTGTGTGCATTTGAGTCATTGCCTTTGCTGATCTGCATCCACTCCGCCTTTGCCTGTTGAGTCATTGCCTATGTTTATCTTTGCCCACTGTGCCTATGTGCATTTGAGTCATTACCCATGCTGATCTGTAGCTGCAATTTATTGTGTTTCAGATGTCTACTTGATTTTTGAATTTAGTTGAATCTCTGCTCCACTTAGTCAATGCAATTTATTGTGTTTCAGATGTCTACTTGATTTTTGAATCTAGGTGAATCTTTGCCCCACTCAGTCAATGCAATTTAATGTGTTTCAGATGTCTACTTGATTTTTGAATCTAGGTGAATCTCTGCCCCACTTTATTTTTGCATCTCCATAACTTAAATGCACTAAAATGTACTAATTGCTGCTTTCCAGCCACTAGTGTTTTAGGTCTTTGTGCTAAAGTCGAATCTAGATGTCAATTTGCTTGAATACCCCTATTGCATCTCCACAAGGTAAAGGCAATAAATGTTAGTTCACTGTACCTCCCAGACATTAACTATTCAGGCATATCACTGAAGTATCTACGGCCAAACTTAATATCTAGACGCCAGCTCACAGTATGCTTCTGGCATAGTTAAGAAAATGTTCCCCACTTGCCTCACGAAAGTCACCCTGACCCTAATACTATTCACCGCTATATCCAGTATAATGGCCTTCACTCTCAAAACCAGCCCTCCCAAGGATAGAAACCTGAGACTCAGGTCCAGCCTACCTATCTATGAACCGGTAGGAAACCACCAGAATAACGCCAACAGACGTACTACTACCCAACCAAAAAACCTGCACCACTCACCTAAACAATCCAATCACACCAGTGATCAAACTCCTACTAGAACCTGCACAACTTTAGACACCCTATCACTTAAAACTTGCCAAACCAGTAAAACTAATAGTTCTTTAACACTACTTGGATCTCTCATCAATGCGAGATCAGTGGTGGCCCATGCCACAGAAATTGCGGACATCCTAAATAATGACAACTTGGACCTATTGGCCATAACTGAGACCTGGCTTCACGAGGCTGCAGGACCAACACTAATGCTAGCAGTGCCCAATCATCTGCAAATATACCCATCCCATCAGACTTGCCACACCAGTATCCTACTCATCCTGTGAAGTACTTACAGCCAAAATGCCCCTCTCTAACAACCGCACGCTCTCAATCCACTTAATATATAGACCCCCAGGGCCTCTAGGCACATTTGAAGACGATTTACGTAGCCTTATAGCCAATAACACTAAAGACCACTCCCAAACACTACTACTGGGAGACTTTAACCTCGGCTTTAATGAAACTGACAATAAACATGCAGAGTCTGTTGCAGCCCTGCTCAAGGACCATGGCCTTGATCAAAAAGTCCTCTCCCCCACCCACATCAAAGGAAGGACCCTTGATTGGGTATCGGAACTGAACTGTAACATCAGTATCACCGATATTGTTCCACAAACATGGACGGATCACTATCTAATAACCTTCTCCGCCACTCTGGATCTCCTTAGCCCCAAAATCAACAACATGGCTCCCCCTCTCCCGACCAGAAGCAAGAAGGACATGACTACTGAACACATTATCCCTCTCCTCCTTCCAGCCATATCTGGATTGGAAAGTAACAACCCAGACATCCTGGCAAATACTTTCAACATTGCTATGACTAAAGCATTAGACGCAGTGAAGTGGGAGAATGGAAGAACAGGCTCCCGCCCTTCCCCTCTCGCGCTTGGCCTAAAGGATCGCGGCCTAGACACCCGCCACGAGAGGAGTTTGCCTATTTACCAGACGACCAAACACCCTGGTAAAGGAACATACGGATGTGCCCACCTACCTGCCCAGCAGCCCGCCCTGCCCATGCCGACACCTGCGGCATGGATCAACTCGACTAAACCTACACGTCGTTAGAGATGCCATGACGACCTAGCCAACGGTCAGCACACCTGTGCAAACATGCACACCGGACACTCCCACACCAGTCCACACGAAGAACATACTCAGTGCTATGACGTAGGCGACAGACATACCCACGGACGTGCATCTTTATTATTTTCCACATAGGCTCTCAAACTGCAGAAACGCAAGACGCATAATGAACTTATCTAAAAAGGCTTGCTCACGCTTCTTCTGAAAATCATGTACCATAATGAAGAATATAATGAAGACACAATACTGGGGATAGAGCAATATGATACCGTAACCTAAAGCGCTCTGCATCAAACGGTTCCACCTATGCACCAGGCCCAAGTAGGCCACAAGCAAAAGCTTCCATGAACATTAAATGAGCAAGAGCTTGGTTGCTGACCCTGCAGAATGAGCCCGGCGAAAGCACACAGCCAAGGGCACGATGTTGCAATCTTGCACGCCGCAAGCCGACGCCAAGGTCACACCTGCAAGATAAACCCGGCACACAGTGGGGAAAACAATATTAATTGTGCTGAATTCTGTCTCAAACACGGTCCCACCTCACGTGACAAAGCCAAACCTGACAGGATGCCAAGCCTAGGAGGAAGGAGACGCCTGAATACCACGTTTGAAGACACAAGCAGATACAATTAAAAGACTCAATGAACATCTGCAGCAGTGGGAGTAGTCGACCTTCCAACATATGAATAAATCCTCACATTGTTTACACCTACCCATAGTAAAACATTGTTGCAAATGACAGGGAACAGCGATAGTCCCAGACTGGGAGGCTCGCGAGCGGACCAATCAGAACATGAAGCTCTTATCACTGACGCCATTAACATTGACCAATCCTCAGTGGTCTTCATGTAACAATTTTCATGTATCAAATTGAAGGGACAGCCCTAATATATCACCTGACTGGCCCTCAACCACTAACACTGTTCTCTATATGTATGCTATACTAACCCTACCACTCGAGTAACCAATCCAGAGTGGAAATAGGTTTTTTGCTAAACTTTCTAAAGTGACGCAAGTAGCGCGTCATACTAAGGTAAAAAGGGCCTGCGAGCCCCACGATCGTGTGTGTGTCAGGACGGACGCGTACGATCCTTGAACCATCCCTGCCGTTTTGTCTAATAAACAGCAGAATCACCTTGCTTCTTGTGTGTGTCTCATACTCTATCTCTTTTGGGATACACGGGAGGAGTTGGGGCCTCCCTGCCCGGAGGTCTGCGGACGGTCCGGCCGACCCCGGCAGAATTTGCCCCCGACAAGTTGGAGGCACTGCTGAGATCTGTTTAAGATCTGCTTTTATTTTTATTTTTCCAGTACTCCCGTTGCGAGGAGGCCCGGCGGCGCGGCCCCCTCTGCCGCTGCCCCCTTCTGACGACTACAGGACCATCGCGGAACTGCGAGAAGACCGGACAGCGCAATCCGGATATTGGCCGTCGGGATCCGGTTGAGAAGTATCCCGCCCGCGGTTGGCGAGTGTCCAGACGTGGTCCAGACGAGGGGAGGTGGCGAGCCGCTTGGAGGGGTGCACGCAGTCGAGCGGCCCCGCATCAAGAGAACTTGGTGAGCATGCCACGCACAACAAGCAATGTGAAATTGTGAGGGAGGGGGGAGGAATTAAATACGGGAGGTGGGAGGTGTTGCACAGGTGCGCGGCGAAGTTTTGACAATTCAGTGTTGGCAATGAAATGAATGGTAGCCGAACGAGTGCGAGAGCAGTCGGCTACGTTACGCGAGAGAAGGGGGTGGAGCACGAAAACATCACGTGCTACCGCTCGTAGACACTGATTGGCCTAGATCGCGACTACGTGTAAGGGTGTGTGTGTGTGGTTTCCTACGATTTGGCATTTATTGATCAATGAGTAGATGAGGATCCCTATTGTTCGAGCAAGAAACTCGATAGGTAGATGACGTTTCCCTGTAGGCGGTAGCTAGTTAAGTTGCCCAATACGGAAGATAATTGGCTGGTTAAGCCCTCCCGTCGAGGGGCGTATCACACGCAAGGCGACGCAGCGTGCGCAGTCCGATTATGGTGTTGATTACCTTGTTCCAGGAGTGACAGGAAGACAGCTGTGAGGTTAACGGGGGTAAATTGCAAGTGTATTTTGGAGTTAAAGACTATATGAAGAACTTACCAGTAGCTCGAAGAGATCGGTGACGTCACCAGTAGGGCTTTCATAGGATATCCCGAGCACAAGGCATCGTTATTTCTGAGAGTGGTGGGGAAAGAGAATTGTGGTAAGGGTGTGGAAACGAGATAAACGGTAATGAGTTGATCGGGGAAAGGCGAAACGAGGGACGTGGCCGCGCACGGAGAACGCCGGCCACGGCAAGTGTAGAAGAAGGAGGAGGAGCAAATGAAAAATAGGACGACTGTATAAGAACGTCACAAGGGGTGCGCAGCCGCAGGGGGCTACGTGCGCCTCGGCCGCAGGGGGCCGTAAGGGTGTTCTGTAAAGGAAGAAAAGAAAGAAGAGAATAAACAAATGTAAATACTATATTTTAATAATTTTTCTTAGCGGACTATCACAAGTCCCCAGACTCACGGGGCCAGGTAAAGGTATAAGGCTGTGTATTGTAAGTGTTAGTAAGATAATAGCTACCAAATAGGGGAAGGAGAACAAGTGGAGCGCTACTATGTCATACGGGACAGGATCAGGAGGGTGGGGGAACACCCTCACTACCCCACTACAACACATATGTACAACACTGTCACCCCATAGGGAGAAACTGATCAAGTACAGCATAGAATGGACACAGGGGACGGACAACAAAATGACAACACCATGGCCGCCTAATGGTAGCTTCGATCCATATACCCAACATTCACTATTAAACCATCTGCATAATACATACAAAGGGAAGAAGTTGACACACCACGTGGAGGTGTTTAACTTATGGAGGATGTTCCAAGGGTCCCGACCAGGACCAAATGAAATGTTCATTGTGGGGGAAACACCGGAAGGAAAGGAGATTAAGGAGGAAGGAGAGAATGGGGAAGAGGGGAGTGACGGCCCAAAGAACACGGGGAACGGACAAGAGGGAGGAGAAAAGAATAATAACTCAAAAGAAAATGAAATAAAAAAGGAACAGAGCAATGATATACCCCTAGCAAAGGTAGTGAAAACAGAGGGAGGGGGGTTGTACCCTTTAAGAGAATTAGGAGAAATAGAAAGAGGACAGTTAAGGGCGGCTGAGGGGTAGTCGAACCCAGCATACAACCCGCCACCATATGTAGCTCATAGGAAGATGCCAGCAGGGGAGGGGAGGACTGGAGAAGAACCAACTGCGGAAATAGGACATGATGAGTGGGTAGCTGCGCAGATACTATTAAAATTACGAGGTTCACTAACAGGAGAAGAGAAGGAAGTAGTAAGGAAACTAGACGAGGATAATACCAGGGAGAGTGAAATGAAAGGGGAAGAGTTGTTGCGACAAAAGGAAGAGATTTTGGAAGAACCACTAGCAGAGTTAAGGGATGAGCAGAATGAACTGATCAAACAGCTCGAGAGGGAGGAAAGAGAGAGAGCGAGGGAAAGGAAAGAAGGTAAGAACGAATTGGAAAAAATAAGGGTACGAACTGAGGAGCAAAAGAGAGAAGCCGACAGGGTAAAAGCAGCAGCAGAAAGAGTATCTAGAGCAGTACTACGAGAGAGGAAAAAGGAAGAAGAAGAGAAAGAAAAAGAAATGGCAATGTGGAAGAAGAGATTACTATCAGAAACGACTAAGAAATACGAAGAAGGGAGGGTGATAGAGAGTATATTAGAACGGGAAAGGGTGAGATGGGAAAGGAAGAAAGAGGATGAAAGGATGTTGGAAAGGATGAGTAGTGAAGTAATGGAGGAATTAAAAAGGAAAAGGGAGGAAATTGGTAGAGAGATGGAGGAGAGAAATGAAGGGGAAAGAGAAGATAGGAGAGGGGAGAATGAAGTAGGGAGGTATGTATATAGAGACACAGAAGTAGCAACAACATCGGCGCAAGGGGGAGCGGTTGATAAAGGGGGAAAGGGAGAACTGGACCTAATAGACTTAAAAACAGTAACCATCAAGGGGAAAAAGACAGAGTGGGGGCTGCCATTTATGAATGACTTTTGTAGCGAGGAAGAAGAAAGAATGGAGAAGGAAAGAAGAAACAGTGAAAGGGAAAGCCTAGAAAAACTATACACCACCCGGACCAACATAGACTCACCATGGATCTGTAGGAGAATGGATGAACTGGAGAGAAGTGAGGAGGGAGAGCAAGGAATAGCGGAAAGACAGACACATGAAGCCACACCGTCACCATCACACCCTCTCTCATCCCACCCTACATGCTCAACCACCTCACGCTCATTACGTACACCCAAACTCGTGCCCTTCACAAACGAACTGACACACTATGCAGGTAGGCTTAGAGACCTCCCTAGACGCAGGCAGGAAGGACGAATACACACACCCACATTAAATACAGGACATGACGGAAGAAAGGGGAAAAGATGGAGAAGAAAGAGTTACGAGCAGGGGAAATACAGACGAAATTGACGATATAGGAGAGAGGGAAGAAGAGGAGGGGTGTGCGGACTCGATTTTATGGAACCCAAGGGGTAAGACGGGACACAACTTAATGCCGCTCCTGGAGAGGGGAGGGGTTAGACCACAATATGTCCCTTGGAAGCATACAGACAAAGAAAATATAAAGTGCAGGCTCCCATCATTAAGTGGAGGTGCGGGTAAATGGATATATGAAATGGAAAAACACACCGCAGGGCAGAAACTGGCAGTGGCAGATGTAAAGGGCCTTCTAATATCCATATTAGGGGATGCAGCGGATGACATTTGGAAGAGAGCGGGATTCAATGGGGTAACAATAAAAAACACATCGCACGATGGGGCACCATTCGCAAACTGCAGACATGCACTATGGCAGGCACTGAGGGTACAATACCCAGACACATCAGACATAGGAGCAATTACCTCACGCAATATGCGTGAAAACGAAGATCCTGTTGATTATATCCAGGAAATACAAGAGAAGTGGCGCATGGAAACTAGAGAACAATGGGACAAAACACCAGCAATATTCTATCATATACTAGTACAGGGGCTCCCAGAAGGAGTTCAGAAACAACTGAAGAAAGTAGTGGGAATGGAAGCAAAAGCATGGCCAGAAATACAACTGACAATAGTACATCATTGCAGGACATGGCAAGGAAAAATTAAACAAAAGGAAGAGGACAGGAAAACGGAGGAGGCTAAACTAGTACAGAAAAAACTTACTAAATACACCATGGAAGGGGCATTAATAACTACACCTACAACAATGACCCAAAGCCCCACACAAGTAGTGGCTGCACAAGATCCCTCCCAAATACCACCCTCACAGATTATAACACAACAAGTGCCGCCACTCCAACCATACACGACCAACATGGGAGGTGGATACTCCATGCCAGGAGCTGGGTATTATAATTACAACAGGGGAAGAGGAGGAATTATGAGAGGGAGAGGATACGGATATAACACACAACAGCAGGTGGGAGGACTTCGAAAGTCCTACCCCACCGGGCAACCAGTATACCAGGACAACACAGGAAGCTTTCCATGGCAGAGTAGGGAACCACCAGTGTGTTGGAGTTGTGGATTAGTAGGGCACATGTCACGCACGTGTAGAGTAAGACCAGGAACACCATCATGGAGCGAACAGGGACAACCAAGGCCCACACAGGAACAGCAGGGCATACAGACGTTGCAACAGGGAAATGAACAGCAACAACTAATAACACAACAACAGCCACAGACATATTCACTGCCACAACAACAGGTAGCGATAACACAACAACCCCAAGCACAACAAACACAACTGGGTAGGGTGACGGTCTTGGGACACAACCCTTACACAGGAAATGGTCAATCATTGTACCCTCAATAGGACAGCCCACAGATGGCCTTGGTGTGTCCCATCCTGTCAGTAACACCTAATAGTGCGGAGGAACCACGCATAGAGGTAACGTTA
The DNA here is from genome assembly GCF_040938575.1 of Ambystoma mexicanum. Lineage (NCBI taxonomy): Eukaryota > Metazoa > Chordata > Amphibia > Caudata > Ambystomatidae > Ambystoma > Ambystoma mexicanum. Next base: position 851,774,813 of record NC_090931.1, read on the forward strand.
GGTGACAAAAAATTATCGTTCCTTGTTGACACCGGGGCGACCCGGTCTTGCATAAGGGAAGGTAAATTTAAGATGTCAGGCGAAGCCATGAAAACCCAAGGATTCTCTGGGGCTAGAGGGTTGGTTCCCTTTACTGATAACATTCCCTTATCAATAGAGGATTATGACATGTCAGTCCCACTTTTATATTATAGTACCTCACCAGTAAACATACTGGGGAGAGACATCATGAACAGGCTGAATATGACGATTTCCTTTACGGAGGACGGCATAATTTGCTCTACTCCAGGAATTAACATGCTCACAGCACGCCAGATTATGCAAGCATACTGCGGACAGACAGCGATTAGGGCTCAGCCAATAGATGGCGAACTATTCCAGTACGGGACAGACATGGCATTTGCATGGATGCCAGGGATAGAGGGAAAGATCTGGAGGAGGCCAGCAGCCTATTTGTTCAGACCAGAAACACCAGCCAATGAACCAGAAGGAAAGGTGGTTTCAGTGGACATTGAGAGCATTATAGCAACAGCTGATTACATTGCGGTACATGCCCAAGACAGAGAAGGAAGAGCATGGAGGGCAGTGATAGCACTAGCAGAAGGATGTAGACTCACCCAGGTGTCAGATGAGGAGCTGTTCGCAGAAGAAAAGGAGGAAGCTTAAATGGTGTTTATGATGAGTGTGGAAATATGGCTAAGAGTGACGTACAAACAAGTGGCACAGAAAATTGCAATGGCACTTGAAGCACCTACATCCACCCCAGTTCCCTTCTTTGAGGAGGATATGACAAAAGTACCCACATCATTATGGACTACTAGCCCCTATGACGTGGGGTGCATAAAAAGCATAGGGGGAGTAAGGATAAAATTGAAAAAAGGTGCAATACTTCCCAGAGTGAAACAGTACCCACTATCAAAAGAGGCAGATGAGGGCATATTGGTCCCCTCAGAATCACCATGTAACACGGCTGTATACCCAGTGCGCAAGGCTAGAGGGGGGTCTTGGCGCTTCATACAGGATCTCAGGCCCTTGAACAACATAGTAGAAGCAGAATACCCCATAGCCGCAAACCCGGCCACAATATTGTGTGGCATTCCAGCAGAAGCATCACGATTTACAGTGATCGACCTTAAAAATGCTTTTTTCTCAATACCATTGCACCCAGACTCACAAGATCTGACAAGCTTTACTTACAGAAACACAAAGTGGAAACACACCAGATTGCCACAAGGGTACTGCGAATCACCCTCAATTTTCAACAGAGTAATACAGATGGATTTGGGTAACATTGAAGTGGAAAGTACAGTGTTGCAGTATGTCGACGACATAATAATTTGCAGCACAAGCGAAAAAACATGTAGAGAGGACTCATTAAAGATGCTGACAATATTGGCTGAAAAAGGTTACAAGGTAGACATGGAAAAGTTACAGTACTGTCAAGAACAGGTACTTTACATTGGTCAGCTCATATCCCAACATGGAAGAAAGATTGCACCACAAAGAGCACAGGCCATTTCACAAACGCCAGTGCCACAAACAGTGAGGGAACTGCAGCAGTTCCTGGGTCTGTGCAACTACTGTAGAGCATGGGTATTTGATTACAGCTCATACATAGGACCCCTGCTTGAGGCGTTAAAGGAAGCTAACAAAGGGGAGAAGAAGTTGGGGTGGACAATGGAAATGAAAGAGGCTTTTGATGAACAGAAAGATGCGATATCAACTGCTCCGGTACTGGCAACCCCAGACTACGAGCGACAATTCTTTATATTTGCACATTGCGACTCAGCAGTAATGAAAGCAGTGTTGGCTCAAAAAACAAGCATGGGCTACAAACCAGTAGCATTTTACAGCGGCCACTTAGATCCTGTGATGTTAGGTCATTTCCCTTGCGAACAAGGTCTCGCCGCAGCTGCTTTTGCGGTAGAGAAAGCATCAGCAATCACCATGGGGTGCCCAACCACACTGTTTGTGGAACATGCACTATTTGCAATATTGAATAAACCTAAGTCCACCCTAACCACGCAAAGGGCATCAGGGTATGAGATCATCTTATCCAGAGCTGAACTATCAATTGTTAGATGTAGCACGGTCAACCCTGCAAGGTTCATAGCAGAAGTAATTGAGGAAGGAGATTATGCACACGATTGTACGCAAATCACTGAAATGTACTCATGTACTAGAAAGATTGAAGAGAACGCACTAGAGGGAGGTGAGCTCCTGTTCATTGATGGGTCATCAACTATCGACCAAAGGGATGGTATAAGGAGGACGGGCGCAGCGGTGGTAAAAATGATGGAGGTACCGGTGTGTGTGGCGATGAAATGTGTACAATTACCACAGCATTATTCTGCTCAAGCAGCAGAGTTGGTTGCACTGATCTTGGCGTTGAAGGAAAGCTTTGACAAACGAATGACCATATATTCTGACAGCGCATATGTTACGTCCACTGTCCACTCAGGGCTGTCGAAATGGAGAAGAAGAGATTTTAGGAGAGCCGACGGCACCCCAGTGCAACATGCTCTCTTATTAGCTGAACTAATTGAAGTAATAAATGACCCCCAAGAATTAGCCTTGGTCAAATGCACCGCACACACTAATGGTGATGACCACATTTCAAAAGGGAATGCAGCAGCAGACGCACATGCGAAGTATGCTGCATATTTTGGTGAGATATGGAATCCCCCAGAGTCAACAAGAGGGAGAGGGAGGGGAATGGCTAAGGAGATGTTGGTAAGAGAAGGGTACACCCATCTCCCAACCACACAGATAATGGAGCTACAAGCGGCTGCACCAATGGCAGAAAAAGAAATATGGGTAAAAAGGGATGCACAATGTCACCAACTGACGCACTATGGCGCCAGGGTGACACTGGAAAGATTGTAATACCACTGGCACTATTGAACACCGCCCTGAGCCAACTACACCACCCGGCCCACACGGGCAAGGAAGTAATTGCAGCACGAATAAGGGAAGACTGGTTCTGCCCCGAGTTAAATTCTCATGTGTCGAATTTTATCAGCAATAGTCTCACGTGTCAACAGTTTACGGCCGGTCACACTCTGAAGGTGATAAGAGGTACTATACCCCGGCCAGAGGGACCCTTCCGACATCTCCATATTGACTATGTTGACATGATTAACGTATGTCAAGGAAATAGGTATATGATTGTAGTAGTATGCCCATTCTCGAGGTGGATTGAAGCAGGGCCCTGTTCACACCCAGATGCATTCAGAGCAGCTAAATTCCTAGTGAGGGAGGTCTTCCCCAGATGGGGAGTGTGCAAGGTACTGCGGTCAGACAATGGCCCACATTTCACAAACGAAATGTTCCAGCACATCACATCCTTACTGAACATTAAGCATAAATTTGCATGCGCATTCCACCCACAGGCCAACGGTATATGCAAACGCCTGAATGTCCTATTGAAGGAGGCAATTGCAAAAATACAGTAACAAAAAAAAAAAAAAAGAGTTGGTTGTATTGCCTTCCACTAGCCCTATTTGAGCTAAGGATTAGACCAGGTTCCGACCACCACCTCACTCCTCACGAGGTGGTTACCGGACGCCAAATGCGCCTTCCCCTAACGCCAACATCAAGAGCATTCACGGATCACAAAAATACTGCAACTGTTTTTGGTGATGAAATGTACCAATATGTGTCTTCTTTGATTACTAGTGTAGTGTTTGTGTCTCAACAGCTCGAGCGCACGCGGGGCGGGTCTAAGAGTGATCAACAAGGAGACGCGGATAAAGAATTGGAAAAGGAAAGACTGTGCAAAGTTGCTAAAGGTGACCATGTACTACTTCGCAATTTCAACAGAAAGTGGAACAGCCCATGCTTCACTGGCCCCCATCTGGTAGAGGAGGTATCAACGAGAGCAGTAAAGCTACAGGACAAACGTGCCTGGAATCACCTACACGACGTAAAGATCTACAAGCCCCAGACCCGCCCCAGCACCACCGACAGTGTCACTGAAAGAACAACAACAGCGTCAACAACGGAGGAAGAGACATCTACCACAACTAACGGCCTAAGTGTCCCCATACCCTGTCACCCCCCAGATTCCCCAGAGACAACCACTGAAAAAGAAAGGGGTAATCCCCATACCGCCCACCCCATGGTCACACGATCAAAGAGTAAAGAGACTTCCGCCAGTTGAGCCCCAAAACCACTACCCATCGACCCCCTACCCACTGCAGTAATAACTGAATTGAAGGACATTGCCTTGCACATATACACATGTAAACACCTGAATGTTCTCTTTCTTTTCTCTCGCACATGCAGGTACAGCGTATTATTGTATTACTAAGAAAGTAGATAACTAACAAATTCACTGCCCAGGAGTAGATGGTACCCTCAGATGATAATTACCCGGAAGAATTGTCACACCAATTTGTATATGAAATAAAAAGGCCAACGTACCTGAAGAAAAGGAGGGTATGTGTCTACTACACTGCATTACTCTTGGCCATAGAACATTCAATGCCCCACCTCCAACCATTCTTGCCTGTCCTAAGAGATAGATCGCTTAGATTGGCGTGGGAACAGCTATTCGCCTGGGCACTGAATGACTATTTGATAGGGAGAGCTTAAAAAAAAAACAAAAAAAAAACGACAACTAACACTAATAACAAGCATATTAAGAATTTTCAGGCGGGCAACTTTAACGTCGCAAGAATAAGCTGCCGGACTGCAGCAAGGTAAGAGCAAAATGCCGGTGAGATTAGCCTCTGTAATAAAGATGATAGGGATTTTGATGATCACCGGGTTCTTGGCTGCCTCTGTATGGCAGTAAAGCTATGCTATCAATATTAATGCTGTACCCAAACCTAACACACCCCCACCCCCAGCTGCAACAGGTGTTACGTCAGGTGGTACTAGTAAATTTCCACACAAGGAAAATAGAGTTAAACGCAACACATACTCAGATAATAAAGGTATTGACAATTACATACAAGATTCAGCACACATCTCAAACAACATATGGTACCAACACATGACCCACATAGGTAAGCAGACAACAGCAGACATCTGCTACATTTGCTCATTAATACCATACGCCATGAGCGCTTCTCGAACATTCGGTGCCACGGAGATCGATGAAAAAATAGCACGATGTATAATATACCTGGCACTGTTCCAGACGAAAGGAAGATTTCAAGGGACAGTGGTGCAACTGGTGTGGAAAACACAAGATACATATCATATGAAAACAACTTCCTCAAGACTTATTTGAGTTACCACAAGAGCAGTTTACATACTGAAGCATTTAGATACATAGCAAGTGGTCCTGAAAAAGGAGAAACAAAGAAAGTAACACTACAGTACTTACCATGTGATTGGTACGCCACTGAAGTCCCTGGTAGACAAGGATGTTGCGAACGACCACTGGTGATAATAACAGGGAAGGTGTACATGAATAACAAATGGGACATAGGAGTGGTTGGCAGCAACATGGTAACAAGAGAAAATATTTCAACTATTGATAGACACAACCATAGATGTTGGATGACTTGGGTCAAGTACGTACCCATGCTCACGTGGATAGAGAAGGACGAAGACCCAATAACAATACTGCCGCTAACTGCACTTAAGGTATGCTACCAACATAAAGGGGAGGTGGACGTAGGATACAACACCAACTGTGCAAGCATGTTGGAGTTACCTGAGGGGGGAGCAGGAACAGCAGTAGTAATGGACCATTACTGGGCCTGTGGAGAAAAGGCATACCACACACTGCCCCCTCTGTGGAATGGTATATGCATAATGGTGCACGTTAATGTACCATCACTAGTGGTACCCCAGAAACATGTCAATGTGGCGAACTTCCCTAAAATGGATGAAGGGAACAAGAGGAAGAAGAGATCTGTACAACCTCAAAAGGGGCCAGAGAACAAATCCAACGGCAATAATACTGTCCTGAATAGAAAGAAAAGACAAGGAGAACCCAGGAAATTACCTATGGGGAAGGTCGGAGACAGCACTCACTTCAATTCCACCAGAACACAGACTATTCAGCAGAGCAGCAATGTTCTTCTCCTCAATAATACATCCAGGACTACAGGCTTACGCAAACGCAAAATGGCTCCAGATAACTCGATGGGAACTAATGATGACTATTAATTCTACAGTAAATGGATTCAACGCAATAAAAGAGGAACTGCGAGCTGTGAGGATGGTAGCACTTCAGAACAGATATGTACTGGACCCCCTCACAGCAATGGAAGGAGGAGTTTGCGCTAAGATAGGACAATCATGCTGCACATTCATCCCTGCCAACGATGCTGACAATGGTACACTGACAGAAGCAGTTTCACAATTGGCCCAGATGCACTCCAAAATGATGGATGAAAGTAAAGGTGTGAAAAGGGATGAGAGCTGGTTTTCAATATTATGGTCATGGATGCCATCTTGGCTGTCAGATGGACTGAAGATTATAGTTGGATGTACTATTTTGGTTGGAGCTACACTGATCATAATAAGATTTTGGAAGGCCCGGAAGGCACGCACCACAGACGAGATGATCGAAATGGTTGGGATGCACCCCTTGATGCCAACAGATGACGGCCAACACACAGGCACAATCATAAAAGAGAGAGAGAAGCTGCGCAACCAGATCATCACCAACCACCTGGACCCACCATCTGTGAAGCTCGAAAACCCAAGAAACCCAAGGAGCTACATAGGGAAATGGGTATACTGCACCCCTGGAGGAACCTGTGCATATATGTATTGGTCATTCGAAGACCATGTTAACCACTATGGACATCTGGGAGGAATAACTAAAATATGGAGAGTGAGAGGAAATAATGAAAAGGATATGTTTGTGGTCGACAAGTCGACCAGAGGGGGGACTGAAGTGGGAGAATGGAAGAACAGGCTCCCGCCCTTCCCCTCTCGCACTTGGCCTAAAGGATCGCGGCCTAGACACCCGCCACAAGAGGAGTTTGCCTATTTACCAGACGACCAAACACCCTGGTACAGGAACATATGGATGTGCCCACCTACCTGCCCAGCAGCCCGCCCTGCCCATGCCGACACCTGCGGCATGGATCAACTCGACTAAACCTACACGTCGTTAGAGATGCCATGACGACCTAGCCAACGGTCAGCACACCTGTGCAAACATGCACACCGGACACTCCCACACCAGTCCACACGAAGAACATACTCAGTGCTATGACGTAGGCGACAGACATACCCACGGACGTGCATCTTTATTATTTTCCACATAGGCTCTCAAAATGCAGAAACGCAAGACGCATAATGAACTTATCTAAAAAGGCTTGCTCACGCTTCTTCTGAAAATCATGTACCATAATGAAGAATATAACGAAGACACGATACTGGGGATAGAGCAATATGATACCGTAACCTAAAGCGCTCTGCATCAAACGGTTCCACCTATGCACCAGGCCCAAGTAGGCCGCAAGCAAAAGCTTCCATGAACATTAAATGAGCAAGAGCTCGGTTGCTGACCCTGCAGAATGAGCCCGGCGAAAGCACACAGCCAAGGGCACGATATTTCAATCTCGCATGCCGCAAGCCGACACCAAGGTCGCACCTGCAAGATAAACCCGGCACACAGTGGGAAAAACAATATTAATTGTGCTGAATTCTGCCTCAAACACGGTCCCACCTCACGTGACAAAGCCAAACCTGACAGGATGCCAAGCCTAGGAGGAAGGAGACGCCTGAATACCACGTTTGAAAACACAAGCAGATACAATTAAAAGACTCAATGAACATCTGCAGCAGTGGGAGTAGTCGACCTTCCAACATATGAATAAATCCTCACATTGTTTACACCTACCCATAGTAAAACATTGTTGCAAATGACAGGTGCACCGCGAGCTGGGAACAACGATAGTCCCAGACTGGGAGGCTCGCGAGCGGACCAATCAGAACATGGGGCTCTTATCACTGACGCCATTAACATTGACCAATCCTCAGTGGTCTTCATGTAACAATTTTCATGTATCAAATTGAAGGGACAGCCCCAGTATATCACCTGACTGGCCCTCAACCACTAACACCGTTCTCTATATGTATGCTATACTAACCCTACCACTCGAGTAACCAATCCAGAGTGGAAATAGGTTTTTTTCTAAACTTTCTAAAGTGACGCAAGTAGCGCGTCATACTAAGGTAAAAAGGGCCTGCGAGCCCCACGATTGTGTATGTGTCAGGACGGACGCGTACGATCCTTGACCCATCCCTGCCGTTTTGTCTAATAAACAGCAGAATCACCTTGCTTCTTGTGTGTGTCTCATACTCATTCTCTTTTGGGATACACGGGAGGAGTTGGGGCCTCCCTGCCCGGAGGTCTGCGGACGGTCCGGCCGACCCCGACAGAATTTCCCCCCGACAGCAGTTGCTCCAGCCAAACTACGTAAAGCTAAACAGGAAAGCCCATTTAAATGCCTGGTTTACGCCCCACCTCAAATCGCTAAGACTACAAAAAAGAAAGCTCCAATCCATCTGGCGCCACTCTCCCACTGAATACAACAAAAACAACCTAACCGAATTTGCAAAATCTTACAAAAAAGAAATTATCAAAACCAAGAAGAACACCTTTAATGACAGGATCGCAAAAGCCAACTCTAATACTAAAGAGCTCTTCACCATCCTCTGCGAGCTGAAATCCCCCATTCAACCAATAGACAATGCCCCTAAAAACAAAGCTTGGTTCACAAACATACAAAACGCCCTTGCCAACAAAATCTGCCTGCTCCAATGTAAAATTGCTAAAAAAAGGCCACACTTCCACCTCTGGAACAACAAATACCCCAATCCCAGGAGAATAAGACCACTGCTCCATTTAGATTCAAATCTATCTCCATAATTGACACAGAAAAAATAATACTCTCCCTCAAACCCTCAAACTGTAAAGGCGACTCCTGCCGAGCACAATTAATAAAGGACGCAGCTAGGGATCTAGCTCCCTTCATTTCCAAGCTCATAAACTCATCCTTTAAATCCAACACGGTACCCACCAACCTCAAAGAATGATGGGTCCTCCCATTATTGAAAAAACAAACTCTGGACCCCACTATCTCCACCAATTACAGACCAATCACCACAGTGCCCTTTATACTAAAAATCCTAGACAGAGCTGCCTACATACAAATCCAGGATTACCTGGAGGCTAACCACCTGCTTGGCTCACGGCAATCTGGCTTCCGCCCACTCTATGGCACGGAAACAGCTTTGCTAGACCTCAAGACACAAATTGAGGAATTTAAGGATAACCGGAAAACAGCCTTGCTCCTCCTACTGGACTTGTCAGCTGCGTTTGACCTGGTGGACAATGCAGTCTTATGCAACCACCTCGAATCAGCCGCTATAGCCTGGGTCCAATCCTTCTTAGCAAATCGCACCATGCGAGTCTTCTCCACCGCCAACTCAGCTGATCCTTACAAAATAACCTGCAGTGTCCCACAAGGATCCAGTGTCTCCCCCACCATGTACAATATCTTCACCAAGCCTTTGTATGACAAGTTGGACAGATTGGGTGTCATCTACATGAACTACGCAGATGACACCCAGATCCTCATACCCCTTTCGGGCGACTACGCGACAGACTCATCCTTGGTGAACAAAATATACACTCTCATTCAGGCATGGATGGCCGCACACGGCTTCTGCCTGAATGACGATAAAACAGAACTACTAATCCTAGGCTCAGAAGCCAATATCCAAAAACTATGCCCAAACTACACATCTTTCAGCATTGATAACAACCCTATCAAGGTGATGTCTGTGGTTAAAACCCTTGGATTCTATCTGGACTCCTCCCTTACTCTCAAGAAGCAGGTCAACTCCCTCGCCTCCTCCACTACCTACACCTGCAAACTCATCCTTGCAGCTAGACCTTACCTCTCCAGTGCCAGCTGCATTACATTAGTTAACACCCTTATCATGTCTAGGTTAGACTACTGCAATGCTCTGTATTCTGGAACAAATAAATATATCACTGATAAACTTCAAAGACTACAGAACAATGCCCTAAGAGCAGCACTAAATATCCCCTACAGAGTGCACATCACTGATTCCAGGAAAGAGGTTAACTGGTTAAAAGTAACGGACAGAATCCTACTTAAAACAGCATACCTCCCATCAAAATGTCTAAACAAGCTAGCCCCCCCGTATCTTATGGAAAAAATCAACAGGAAAATCTCCACACGACCCACGAGATCTGCTAAGACCTCCAAACTAGAGATTCAAGGTTTAAACTTTCAACCACGGGAGGAACTAGCTTTCCTGTCAAAGCTGCTCAATGCTGGAACAAATTACCTCTTGACCTCAGAATGGAACAACCGTGCCCGAAATTCAGGCACAAGATAATCAACTGGCTGCGCGCCAATGACATATAACTTACACCTAGCTTGCTACCCAGCCACGACCTACCCTCTGCCTGGACACCCCAAGACATGCCCTGCTTCTGGGTATATGTTTGTATATATTCTTGTATATATTTGCTTTTTGCCGTTGTGTTTTATATGCATATGCTTGTATATAGTCTCATATATTTTTGCTCTTATTTGCCACTGTGTTGTATATACTCATGCCAAATACTGTAACAAGCTCAAGCCTTCATGTAAACTGTTGTGCCCGACTACCCATGGGTTTTGCGCGCATTAACAAGTAAACAAACAAACAAACAAACATATCAGACATCCATTCAAATTCTAACTCTAATCATCAAACACTACAAGTATCTCAGACATAAATTCCACTTTGTATACAGAGTTTCTCTATGAATCCAATTGTGTCTCTCCGCACTTCACCTCCTTTTGGAATGTGAAGAAACCTGAGATTGTTTCTCCTGTTTCTATTTTCCAGGTCTACACTTTTTAAACAGAAGTGATCAAGTGCTGCTTCTTGTAATGTTATTGTTCCAATGGTAAGTATACAAAATCATCAATGTTAGCCTGCTTCTACTGCAATGCAATGATATGATAATAAATTGGGGATATTGTAACTTAGATCTACTATAGAAATCCGAAATATTTTTTTTATTTGGCTAGTCTCAGTTCCACACTGGTAGACATCGGGCCTCATTACGAGTCAGGCGTTAAGGGTTTTACGGCGCCGTAAACGGCGCTGACCCTTAATGCCTGATTACAAGGTCCCTTTGCGGGATGGTGATTTTGACGCCTGCTTTTTGCAGGCGTTAAAAACCATGCCACAAAGGGACCTTGGTGCTAAGTACGGTGCCGCAATTTGCGGCACTGTACTTAGCGCCTTCCCCATTCCCATTATGCCCTATGGGGCAAAAATGGGAATGGGGAAGGGCCATGGCGGAAGGGGGAATTACCACTCCGCCAACCTCGGAATGGGGTGGTAATTCCCCATTCCGCCATGGCGGAGTCGGAAAGTTAACGGCATGGACCATGGTGCTATTAGCACCATAGTCCATCCACCAGGGTCGTAATGAGGCCCATCAACCTATTTGACCCATTTGGAGACTGGTTCAACATATTATGTCGATCTCTTGTGTTCTAGACTTGTTGAATTTTGGCATACTCAATTTTACAAAGGCCTTAGTTAAACACTTGCTGTAACTAACATGCTTGACTAGAATAGGCTGGCTTGCCTTCATTACATCACTTCTACAAAAGCTTGGTCTGGGAGCACATTTTGATAAAACTAACCCCTTAGCTAAGATCCTTAAACTCACATTGAAACTAAAGCGTATGCTCTGTTTTGATCACATTAAGGATGATGAAATGGCTAATAGAACCAAAGTTAGATTGTACTCGCCTCGCTCCCACATGAAAGGTCCTGATGGGTACCTGTCAAAAGTGAGAGAGTTTCAGCATAGGAATTTTCTAATCAAGGCAAGGTTCAAAGTACTACCGCTAAAGGTGGTGACGTCAATATGGAAAAATGATCTAACTGATGGTGATACTTCGTCCTGTCTTGTGTGAAAAAAAGAGGCATTCGTACATTTTGTCATTTTCTGTCCTCTTTATGTAGATATTAGAAAAGTGTTGTTATTTGGTATTTTGAGAAGGGGTTTTAGATATTACACAGCAACTTTTAACTTTTTACTGGCATGTTTGAAGGTGAAGGTGGTCTTTGCCTTTACCATTTCTCTGAGGAATGCATGAGCAAAGGGAGCACATTTACTGTCTTTAGCACAAAAGCAAGGGGTTGCTGTTTGAAGTGAAATATGCACAAGCCAACAGATTTAGTGTATCCTTTTCTTTGCTTTAATTACGGGTCATCTAAATAATATTTCAACCTTTTAGAATCTGAGCATTCATTTAACACGTTATTTTATTACATGTTCAAATTACATTTTCATTTTTCTAATATTTGAGCATACATGTGACTGTAACATACTGTGTTTAACATGTATGTTTTATGGATCTGAAATACACATATGAATTAATAATAATAATGATGCTTCGGACCCCTTTTTCCAGGAGTACCACATTCTGTCCTTCTTTCAATGTGGGTGGCTGCACTGCTCCTCAAATGTTGCCTTGCCCTCTATAGTACTATTATAACCTTCATGTGATCTTTCTCACAATTATTTAGTATCTGAGTTTGGATAGGTCAGTCCTTTTCGTACGTGAAATATGTCTGGCTCTGGCTCTTATAATTAACTCAGGTTTCTGGACTTATTTCAACCCTGAGATTTCTCTTAGGATTTCTTGAAGCAACGCCATATAATATTGTAGACAATTTCGTTTATCATCTATACTTAAGCAATAAACCCTGCAGGCGGGGGTATTGCTTTGGCCTTAACATGAGCCCCAGGGCTTTACCAGACACCTGCCCATAGGGATTTATTGCCATTAGCATCCCAGCATGTTATTCCGGGATGCTCATATTTCTTTTTTCAATGTTGTGAAACAGTGTGGTTGCGTTTTCTGATCTTAAAAAAAAAACAACAAAACAAGATATCTGCCATGGACAGGGGAGAAGGGAACTACATGTATGCCACTCTCCCTTTCCATTACCATGCTGGGGAAGTGCCGGAACACTGAGCATTCCTGGCACTGATGCGGGTGAGCCAGCTGTAAGTAAGTGTAAGTGGGGCAGTGGTGTGGGGGTAGGAGGTGGACATTGGGGGTGGAGAATGGGGATATGCGGGCAGGGGAGTACTTGCCTGCTGCCTAGTAGAGAAGATAGCAGCCTCCCACTTCTGAGGAGGCACAGACCACAGCCTTTATTCCATGTAAGAGCCCCCATTCCAAGCTTCCTGGTTGGTTGGGAGGCCCCCTGGCATCCCCTCCAGAGTGCTAATTTGTATATACGATTTCTTCCATTCCTCATAAACCTGGGGTTATTTTTCACTCCAACTTTCTTTCTCTTCCCACATCTCCTTGGTGGTTCAATCCTGCCTTTTTCACCTTTATAGTACCCGCCAGGCCCATCCTTTTCTTTCTTTTTATGGCACTAAAATCCTTGTTTCATCTCTTATCTTCTCTTGCCTATTCTACTAATCTACATTTCTGCTTTGCCTCCCTACATACCAGGTAGCCCCCGCTTAGCCCCATCTATAATTCTTCTGTGCGGCTTCTTTTTCACCTCTCTTCTATTCATTCTATTTCTCTTGCTCTCCAGTCTTTCAATGGCTTACCTTTGAATCTCAAATGTTATTTAACTTTCTTTGTATTGTCTTTAGAATGCTTCATGGAATAGCTCCTCATATTTTTTCTTTGATTTCTTTCTATTCACCTTTCTGCTCTCTTCAATCCCCCTCACAATTTCTTCTATCTTTCCCTCATCCCCTTATGCCTGATCCCACATTTGCTCTTTCTCTCTTTTAACACTTACATGTTGGAATAGGATCTCATTTGATATTCAGTCTTCTTCCTTTTCCCTTTTCAATCGTTTTCTTAATACATTCTTGCTTTCTACTTGAATGTTTTAGAATGTTACCTAATTTAAACATTTTAACCTGTTGCTTTTGTTGCAGAGCTTTGGCGTATGGCACTTTATAAATTCAATACAATACACATACAAATCATGAAACATATTGAATGTGTACAAAACTACAGCTAGAGTAAAGAAAACAGATATACATGATAAAATCACACTTGGAATCACATTTTCATGGCTCCAATTATAAATCTTTCAACTGCGAAACATACTAAAGGATCGTTCAACTATAATATACATTAAAGTGTCTTAAAACACTGTCTAAAACCGTATTCCCTTAAAAACAGCATCAAAGTATGATGAGAAATGTAGAAATATTTTGGCCAGAAAATCCTCTGATGCAGTCACTGTGCAAGTGCAAACATCTCTCTAGTGTGGTACCTTGCCAGACTGATTTTACCTTGGTCGGTTGTAATATATTAAGTATAAATTTAGTCAGGGTTACATGAGAAAACATATTTTTTACCCAGATTAGGTTTGGTTCTATAGCCAGAGTTTTTTTAATGGGTTATAATGTGGATTTTGATAAGTGTGCCTCTTCCTTAATGAGCTGTTGATACTATCGGTACTTGGCCGAAACAATCTGTTTATATGTTCCTTGAACTAGTTCCAGGTTTGTGAACCAAATACCCTTACCTACGTCATGTAACACTTTTTAACATGACACAACCAGAGTATTCTACAAGCTACCAAGTTGTTAATTATAGCCATCAAAAGATCCCTAATTATAGTTGCTGTCATAATTAACCCCAATTGAGCATCATAATAAAATTGGATGCATTTTTCACTGCCCCTTAATATAGGTGATACAAGCTCAGCAGGGGGAATGAAAGACAGGGTCAACTGGGGACCTTTAAGATATCCAAGAGAACATTGTTTTCTACTATAGACACCTTTTTGTACAGTTGTATAACACCCATACCCATAATATGCCACCCCAAGAATCTTTGCATAATGCATCTTAATTATTGTCAAAACATGGATACTCCTAGTTTTCTTATCAAAGTGAAAAATGGCTGCATTTGCCTGCATCATACTCACAACATCCTAAACATATGGTATGTTCATCTCAGAAATGGAAATGTCCCAATAGTCATGAATCGTGATCCACTCTAGCACCTCCCCTTTACCCAGAACTGTCATGAAAGTTCTTTAAGCCAAGGACCATAGCTTTAGACTTGGCTTTATTTATAGAGAGACAACCCCTACTGTCCATAAAATGTGCAAAATGTTTTTTTGTTGATTGAAGCACATTTAGATTCCTGCCCATCAGGAACATTCATATAAAAATACAGGATGAGGTAAACCACCATGGTGAGGACTACTAAAGAATTAGTCAAATCTCTCTCTAGAAAGTTCACATTGGGCTTGAAGAGCTGTGGTGTGACCATGCAGCCCTGTCTCACTCCTTTGTGAGAGCAGAATGGAGAAGTCAATTCACACGATGGACCATAGTATATACGGTTCCTTGTGTTAATATCCCCACAAAAATATCACCGTACAAGAATATTGCCATATATCTCGGTGATATTAAGACATGGAACCTGCAGGGGACACCCCTGCAACTCCCACATTTTTTGTTTGTTTTGGAAAATCAAATTTTTATTGGCATTGTTTGGTTATTACATTATGCATTCTGCTTTGTCAATATTCACCCTGAAAAATGTTAACAATAACCCTTATCTCCCACCCCCGTCCCCCCACCCTAGCCCTCAGCCGTAGATCGAACATTGGTATCTAGTTTGTCCAGCAGGTTCTCAGAGAACATTCCTAGCCATGGTTTGACATAAAATTCTTGTGCACAAATATCTTGGGATTGGCATATTGAGGCCCCTGTGGAGAGGTTATCTACCCAATGTCTCATGCCTTTAGGGTGTCATCCCAGGTGTTCCTTGGTTTCTGGGTAGGTCCCTAGGTGTGGCTTTTTTTGCTTCAAGTGGGCGCTCGTACTTCTCAAAAAAGGGGAGCCAGAGTTCTTCAATGTTTGACCTAGATTCATCGAGAATGTATGTCAAAAACTCCATGTCGTAGATGGCCCGGACCTTGGAGACCCAATCTCTCTCCCCCGGCATGTGTGTGTTCTTCCACTTTTGGTCTAGGCAACACCTAGCTGCCACCAGCATGACCTGTAACATATTCTGAGTTTCCTCGTGGTTATCACCCACATCAATCCCGAAGAGGAGCAGCCAAGGGCAGAGGGGCCTGCACACTCCGTTGACCCCTTTGATCCAGGATAGGACCTCTCCCCAGTATGTCTGTACCCTAGGGCATGTCCACCACATGTGTATGTAGTCACCTTTCGTTTTACGGCATTTCCAACAGTGTGGGTCATATCCTGGTCTCATTCTGGTGATCCTCTGGGGGGATAGTGCCACCTATGCAGTACCTTTAGGGCTTGGTGTCGGTATTGAAGCAAGGTTGTTGATCGGTGGGCATGGATGCACATCTTAGACCACTTCTTATCATCTATTGCCCCTCCCAGGTCCCTCTCCCATTGTGTCCGGGCTGGTGGAGGTTCCCCAGGGGTCGAGAACAGAAGGAGTTTGTAGAGGCGAGATATGACCCCCCTGGAGCTCCGGGTGGAGATGAGCATTTTCTCAAAATCTATTAGGTCTCTCCTGAGGGTGTCTCCCCATGAAGGCTCGGTGAGGACTCCCTTGAGTTGGAGGTAGCGGAACAGTGATAGCTTGCCCAGCCCCAGGGCCTCCTCCAGGTCCAGTAGGGGCATAAAGGATCCCCCCACCCACAAGTGACCCCCCTGCCTCGTACCATTGTTGGAAGGCAGCTGGTTCGGCCACTTTGTCTATAAATGGGGGGCCCAAATGCAACTCACAGGGAGGGCCAGGTGGTGAGCCATCTATAGTAGTGGTCTGTGAGAATTCTCAGCTGGGCTGCCTTATAGTATGTTTCAAAGTCTGGGAACCCCACCCCCCGTCTTCCTTGGGCCTTGTTAGAACCTCATATGAAATTCTGTGCTTCTTGACCGCCCAGAGGAATCTAAGAAGGGTATGTTTTATTGCCGTTAGAAAGGTCTTGGGCACCTGGACGGGGAGCATCTGAAACAGGAACTTAGGGAGGACTACCATTTTAATCAGGTTGAGACGCACCATCCACGAGAACCCCAAGCCCGCCCATCTCTCTATATCCCTTTTGACCTCTGTCCAGAGTGGGGTAAAGTTGTTGGGGCAGAGGTATGTAGGGTTGGCTGTGACCTGGACTCCCAGGCCCATAATTATTTCAATAGAGCAGTGGACATCCCGGCAATCCCTGGTCCCAATAACCCCATAAAGTATCCCCCCTAATAATATTGCCTTACCCCAGTACCATATATATGATGATATTATTGGTGGGGATAATATTACTTGATACCGTATATACGAATGTTAATATCTGTATAAAGGGTTTTCAGTATTCTTACTAGGGAGGGATGTATTGCATATTGCTGCAGCAAAAACCAAAGGTGGTTTCTATCAACACAGTCAAAAACTTGTGTGACTAAAAAGCTAGATTGGTGAAACATGTATAACACTAAACATTGTGATCAACAACAATACATTCAGTACCTACTTCTGTGTTCCTAGTGCTTACTAAAACTATAATGTAAATCAAATAAGAGGGAGCAAGTGCAGGTCTATGTCAAAACTCTGCTTAAACCACTTTTCCAAAAATTTGACTTGCAGCATCTAACAAGAAGCAGGCTGGTAGCATGTTGGCTCCATATACTCTGATCACAGGCCTGCTTTGACTTGTGTGCAGCACCTCCTCACAGACTCACAGAAAGGTGTGCCTCCACTACGGCCCTCCACCACGTGGCACCCATCCATGTAGGCCCTGATTGACTGCCTCCCTCCCTCTATGAGCACTTTAGCCATACAATCCCTCATCTGAAGACATCAAAGCCATAGTGTCACCACTGCTACTGTCTTTACATGCATACCCTATCTGCTGTCTATGAGCCATCTTGCACGTCCAGTGACATGCTGCCACCCACCTGTGGGCCTCTTACTCAAAAGTTGGTGCCTTTCTCCTCCATTGCATTGCTGATCTTCTGTACGTTCAGTCTCCAAGGTGTGCCTTACAACTGTGCATCCTCCATTTTGTGGTGCTTTTTACTGCTTTTTGGATAATTCAAATCTGTGCTTTTACATCTTT
Organism: Ambystoma mexicanum; assembly: GCF_040938575.1. NCBI lineage: Eukaryota > Metazoa > Chordata > Amphibia > Caudata > Ambystomatidae > Ambystoma > Ambystoma mexicanum. Next base: position 851,792,867 of record NC_090931.1, read on the forward strand.
GCATCTTCCATTTTGTGTTGCTTTTTAGTGCTTTTGGGGAAATTCGAATCTAGGTGTGCTTTTAAATTTTTGCATTCTCCGTTTTGTGCTGCTTTGTAGTGTTTTTGGGGAAATTCGAATCTAGGTGTGCTGTTAAATCGTTGCATCCTCAATTTTGTGCTGCATTTTGTGCTGCTTTGAATTGCTTTTTGGGAAACTCGAAATTAGGTATGCTTTTTAAAACTGTGTACTGATTGTCTTCCAGTGCACACCTTCTCCTTCTGTGCCCACGTGGCTGTTAGGCCACTTGATGAGCCCCCGTGCACTGTGCAGCTCCCCTGTTTATCTTTCTCACTCCTCCACTACTCCAATGGCACCCTCTATCACTTCTTTCTATTCTAACTGCTACTCTATCACCTATCCTACCTCTCTCATGAAGTCAGGAAGGAAAAAGCGTAGAAAAGCTCTCTCGGCCTCTAATTTGGGCCTACGTCAATGCAACTTTCCGGGAGATATCAGGATACAGACTGGCACATCGTGGCCTAATCAACAAAGAGAATGGACTTTGGAGATCTGAAAATTAGGACAACACAAATGCAACTATGAATAATTTGGCATATTAAGACACCTCACTCAATGAAGACAGAATTACTGAATATCATATCGGGCATCTCCCCTGATGGGCCATTACAAAAAATGGTGAAACACATGTTGAGAGAGTGAAATCAGAACATTGAGAGAGTGAAATCTGAACATTTCCAAACATAAATTATAAATAAAAACTAAAATGAAATGAACTGCTAAACAAAAACTGGCATTTGGTCTTTAATAACAACTGGTTGGTGCAAGAGGATATAGTCCCTTCTACCTACTACTGCTTTTGCTGTGTGGAAGTCACACTATTGGGATTAACCCCTGCTTGACAACCGGTGGCAAGAAACCAACAAGTGTGGAATCGCCGCAGGAAAGGTTTGTTTGACTGCAATCGTTTGAAAAAAAAAACTTTCAGGCAGACTATTAAGAAGATCCTCTTCTCTGTTCCTTATCCTGACCTTTGGACACCGCATTTGGTCTCCACCCTCTCCCCTTTTTCCCCCTCACCCATTAATGGTGGCACTAGGTGGGAAGTACTACTGGCATACATCTCATCCTCTAGGTGCATGGTTAATGTCTATCGCAATGGCACTATCATATGGCCCAAGGTTCGCAACCTACCCTTCTCCTTCTTGACCAGCGCCTGTCCTCTCCCATAAACTACCTCCCTTCTCCTCCCACTCCTTCTTCCTCTCCTCCCTCCTCTCCACTACCACCAAAGCTAGTACCACACCCCTGTACCCCCAATCTGAAAACCTTCAAAGGTGGTAACCAGCTTCACTTATCTTCTCAGAATGCTCGCTCAGCTGAGCAAACACTCATCTGACATCTGTTGCCTTCTTGAACACTTTGACCTAGACGTCCTCGCTCTTACTGAGACTTGGTCCAAATTCAGCTCTGTCACTGCTCTTGACACTCTCCTTCCTGAGAGCTACAAAATCCTTTCCTAACCCATACCCAACAAGCCTGGAGGTGGATTAGCCCTGATCTTCCCAGAGTGGTCCGTGCCTCCATCAGACCTACCCAATCCTACTCCTCTTTTGAATGCCTTGTCTGCAAGCTTGGGTATTCCCTGCTCTCTCTCACACCCAAACCGTTATCTACAGGCAGCCCTGGCCATAGCTCTCTCTTCCTCTCTCAATGGGCCAACCTGGCCTCCTGCCTCTCAACCTCTTCTTCCAAATTCCTCCTCCTTTTTGACTTCAATGTCTACCTCGATTCCCTTGAATCATCCACCTCCCACTTCTGTATCCTCTGTGACTCGCTCTCTCTCTCTCTATTCTCCCTTATGGCCTGACCCACTCTGCTGGTCACTCCCTAGATGCCCTCATTTATGGTGACATCTGTATCTCTAATCCAGTCACCACCGCCCTCTCTTGGTCTGACTAGTGTCTCTTCTCCTCCTACCTGGGTCCCATTGGCCCTCTATTCGAGCCACCCCAGCACTGCCAGCCTCCTTCACCTTCATCTGACCCATGAAGCAAAAGTCAGTCGCTGCTTTTGCCTCGACGTGTATCCTCCCTCACACCCCACGTCACTCCCTCTGACTCTGTCCTTGCTACGATGCACCTCTCCATCTCTAACACCCTTGACATCCTTGCCCCTGTCATGAAGATCTGCCTAAAACCTGCCTCTAAGAACAACAGCTGGTATGACTCTGATATAGCATCTCTGAAATGCAAGAACAGGGTTTCCGGGCAGAAGTGGCAGACCTTGGGTTTACCCTCTGACAAACTGGCTTGCAGCCTGCTCAAAGGGCAATATCACTTCTCTATCCACTCATGAAGCAGGCCCACATCCAAGCCTGCATCTCTGGTGCCACTAACAATACGACTAAACTTTACAAGATCTGCAAGGAACTCTGCACCGCTTTGGCCTCCCATTTAACATCAAAAACCCAGGACATCCAGTCCTGACTGCCCTCCACTCCCTTTCCCACTCCCCCCAACTGCCCTGCTGCCTCCCTTGGGTCCTCTCCTCCCACCCCCCTCACTCTCCTCCCTCATGTCCTCCCTCATGTCCTCCCTCATGTCCTCCCTCATGTCCATAGAACCGGACGAGGTCTCTAAAGTAGGCCGATCTATAGAGATCACCTCCAAACAGGTGCCCCCTACTCTTCCAGAACCATTAAGAACAACATCTCCTCTCTCGCCACAGCTCTTCCTGACTTCTGTAACCACTCCTTTGTCACTTGCTCTTTCCCTCTGTACCTCAAGCACTCCCTTGTGTACTCTCTTTTAAAAAAGCTGTCTGCTGACGCCTCCTGCTCAAATAACTATTGGCCTATATCCACTACCCCCTTCCTGGGTAAACACTTGGAGAAACTTCCCCCAACCAACTGATCCTATAGACTGATCTTGTTGGTTGCCTTCATGACCATCAATCTGGATTGTAGGCATCCAGAGGCATGAAAACTGCTCTCCTGAACACCGGTGAAACCATGCTTGCAAATCTGGACTCCAACTCTCCCGCTGTTTCATTCTCCTTGATCTATCCTCTGCTTTTGACATGGTCAACCACCCCATTCTCATAAAACGGCTCTGTGATATCCTCGGCATCACTGACTGGGCATTGACCTGGCTGACCTCTTGTCTCACTAACTGCCCTTCCAGTTGCAATTGGGCCCTTTCTCCTCCACCACCTCCCTCTCTACCTGTGGTGTCCCCCCGGGCTCTATCCTATCGCCATGGCTCTTCAATATCTTTCTTGCCCCTATTGCCCAACTGATTTCCTCCTTCTCTCCTAATTTCCAGAGTTATTCCGATCTCATTACAGAGACCGAGTTGCATGCGTTAGTCTCTTGCGGACAGGACCGCATGGGAAAGTGGCAGGCATACAGTCGGACCAACCAGGTCCTGGAGAATATAGTTGGTTAAGGAAATATGTAAGTAACTGGCGCACTTGAAGACATTATATTGTTTTCAATTTGTAGCCGGAATGTATTAACTAGCACGCGGCCGTTCCTGTTACAGAGACGACTGCTGATCAGATATTCTTTCCGCACGGGTGGACGTGCTGGTTTTTCCAGCTCTGACGTTTTGAAGGTTAGTGATACCGTTTTGGCAGACGTATTGAGAGTTAAATATTGTTATGGATACATTGAGGTATACTGTGGACACCGCACTGATGATTACTTTATTTTTTTCTTTATTATGATTTTACATTATTTTCGTTTTCTGTTATTATTTTTTTATTTTTTATTTTCAACATTTTCCGACCTTGACATGGTTCATGGGATTTGCATCATCCGAATGGAAATGGGTTAATGTACTATTGCTACTGTGTTTTTTCTTCTTTGACATATGCACCTGATATGTTGATATGCAAATGTTTTATTGATGTTGGTGAATTATGATATCTGTGTTTGATTGTTTAATGCAATGTTGATTTGTTCGCAATATGGAATTATGTGAAGACCGTTGAGACCGAGTGTTATAAGAAAAGGTGTAATCACAGTCCCTGAAGAAGGGTTTTTCGACCCGAAATGCATAGGCCGCAGATGTGATGAATTCAGCCATTATAATTTATCTTTGATTTAAAGCAGGCGAATGAAGTTTGATTTATTAAAAATTTCTCTTTGAAAAAAGGAATCAATTCAAGAATTTTTTCTACTATTATCATTTTTGAACTACGCCACTGATTTGTGGAATAAGGGTGTGCAGCCCGCACCGCTGGCCACACGGCCAAGGTCTTTTTTCTTTCTGGTTCTTTCAGGTGCAGTATCACGGAAGCACCTTCGATTGTGGGTTTGCACCCCAAACTTATAATATTGAATTAACATTAATTACAATTGACTGTAAAAACAAGGAGTGCCCTACTCACCAACACCAATCATCCCCCAACTGATCCTATAGACTGATCTTGTTGGTTGCCTTCATGACCATCAATCTGGATTGTAGGCATCCAGAGGCATGAAAACTGCTCTCCTGAACACCGGTGAAACCATGCTCGCAAATCTGGACTCCAACTCTCCCGCTGTTTCATTCTCCTTGATCTATCCTCTGCCTTTGACATGGTCAACCACTCCATCCTCATAAAACGGCTCTGTGATATCCTCGGCATCACTGACTGGGCATTGACCTGGCTGACCTCTTGCCTCACTAACTGTCCTTCCCAGTTGCAATTTGGCCCTTTCTCCTCCACCACCTCACTCTCTACCTCTGGTGTCCCCCAGGGCTCTATCCTATCGCCATGGCTCTTCAATATCTTTCTTGCCCCTATTGCCCAACTGATTTCCTCCTTCTCTCCTAATTTCCAGTGTTATTCCGATGAAACACAGCTTTCCTTCAAACTTCCCTCTACTACCTCCTCTTCCTCCTCTCTGATTCCTGACGGTCTGTCAGACATTCAGGCATGGTGTACAGCTAATGATCTCTTCCTTAACACCACTAAGAGGGAGATCCTTCTGATTGGGACACCTGTACCCTCTATTTCACCTACCCTCTGGCCACGCTCTTTTGGTCCTCAACCCCCACCATCCAGTGAGGCCAAACACCTTGGGGTCATCTTTGACTCCGCTCTCTCCTTCATGCCTCACATCATGGATCTTACTAAGAAATCCTACTTTCTGCTCCACCTCCTCAGAAGCATTCTTCCTTTCCTCACCTTCCCCCAGAAGCTCAACGTTTCAAGAGCTCTGGTCCTCTCCAGGCTGGACTATTGCAAAAGCCTCTTTCTCAATCTCCCCTTTTCCTCCCTACACCTCCCCAGCTAATCCAGAATAGGGCTGCAAGACTTATCCTTGGCCTCAAGCTCAGGGACTGTATCTCTCCAGCCCTAAAATATCTCCACTGGCTCCCGGGGGCTGCAAGGATCAAATTCAATACCCTCTGCTTCATCCACAAGGCCTTCTGGGGCCGAGGAGCACACTATCTCCAAATTTCCCTTACCGAATACTCCCATCTAGCATCCTGTAGATGCTAGATGGGAGCATCCTATGCTCCTGTAACTCCAACTCTTTGACTTCCAAATGATTCTCCAAGTAGAGGGTGAGGGGCAGGTCTCTCTCCTCACCTGGTGCTGGAAATTGCTTAACATTCTGCTGTTCTCTACCTCTTTCCCTCTTTCCCTTCCCTGTTAATCACCCCACTGCCACTGTGACAGGTGGCCTGGTCCTCATGAAACACACAGGATTCCAAACCCCCTTCTCTAGTCGATACCAGAACCCCCACTGCACTGTCCTTGCAGGCCCCTGCTTTGCGGCTCTGCATCCCACACTTGGAAGTCGCTTGCAACAGCCCTTAGCCTGAGGTTCGCCCCCCTTGGCTCCCCTTAGCACTTCCCTTCCGGGCCCTCCACCAGTACTTGCCCATCCGTCTGCCCCGCAACCCCCGTCCCTATCTCCTGCACTTCTCCTAACTGCACTTGCATGGTCTAATGCCACAAGGCCGAGTATGACCATGACTGTACTTTACTGTTTTCGCTATTGTTTTGTTTTCCCTTGTTCCCTTCTCATTAAGCCTTGTGGCGCTTTGAACCACTTTTCAGTTGTATAAGCGCCTAAAAAATGATCAATAAATAAATACATAAATTGGTCCCCCTCTTGAAAATAAGTACAATGAGGGTCAATGTCCATGGCTCTGTAATTAAATAAGACCTGCCCATTGTATTAAAGAGGACTAGTTGAATCACAGATAAAATAACTCATCATATGTATGTATAAATATATATCACCCGGCAACGGGCCAGACCATGTAGTTAGTACAATCCATTGTCTTTCTTTTTCCAAAACCACCACATAGGCTGCTTTCAAATTCCAAATAACTGACCCCCCTGTGATTCCCTACTCATTACATGGGAGGGGAGGAGCGAAGAGGGTGAAGTAAATTGATGGTGTCAAATGGAGAAAGCTAGCAGTGACTGACAGATTCCCTACACTTTTCTGTACGTTTTTATTAGATGTAGAAAGTGTGTCTCTTGCTTGTATGTCCTTTTCTTTGAATATCGCCTCCGATACAGAGTGGGGATGGAGAGACTTAAACGTTCATTATCTGTGGCGCCTGATGCTGGAGGGCTCTACTGAGCTACTCAGATTTTCTGGATCATGTATCAGGATATGCTTATTGAAAGTTATAATCCAATGGCTAACTGTACTTTAAGGTCTATGGAGTTATTTGAACAATGTTTATGACCTTTCTTGGGATGTTAACTTGCATTTGGGATGCCACAGATCCTAAACCACCAGATAGTGATGTTCTTACCTATTAGTGTTGAATTCTCTTTAGCTTCTGGTACCCCGTTATCTCCATTATCTCTGAAGCTCCCCACACCCTCCTCCTGCCTCTGTTCCCCAAATTGTAAGGCTCCTTGAATATCAATTGTCTCAAACATCTCAAATGTATAGAACGTATCAAGAATTCTGAAATATATGTGCTCTCAAAAATCTTTCCACTATCGTCAAGAGAGTTGAAATGTTCTTCAAGCACATCAAGCGCTGGGCATGTAGCCTGTACAATGGATCCAGTGGCAAGTTAGCGTGGGTGGATGCGTGATCAAAAGGAGTGTGGTTTGGTTATGTCAGTTGGGCTTGGGAATTTACACACGTATGTTCTGAAAATGTTCTTAGAGCAGATTTCCTGTGTAAAATATGACACTGTTTGTAAATGGTATTGAATTATAATGTTCCCAAAGAAATTCCCTTCTCATTGCTTCTGGGTGTGTTGCCTCAAGGTGAGAATATAAATCCTGTTTAGTAGAGGGGTGAATCTATTATTTCTTACCCGTGGTGAAAAAAGTCTCTAGCTCAATTGGAAGGCACTGAGAGGCCATGTTGGGAGGATTGGTTGCAGGTTATGGAGACCCTATCTATCACAGATAGATAGGGCCTCTCTCTGAAAGGAGACACCTGAAAGATAAATACAAATAAATGTGTTACTGCTTTAATGTCCTCTGTTTTTTACATGTGTGATGGGCATTGTACAGCGGTGTTGCCTTCACCTCATAATCTCCTCTTTGTGTAATCTTCCCCCAATTACACATTGCCCCCTGATAGAGGTCAAATCTAAGCATTAAATTGTGCAATAATCTATGGTCCTTCTTGATGGATGTGGCCACACCAACATTGTTAACATTGCTACATCTCTTTTAACATTATACTGTTTAACTGTTTTCAATTAACTGCACACAATCATGTTTGCGGCTGTGTTGGTCCATTTCAAAAACCTACAAAATGTTCCCTGTTGCTAACTTTCATTTGCCCCACCTGAACATATGCTGAGAGGAAGTAATGCTTACACTCTCACAGATACACAGATCTTCACCAGATGGTAAACGCTGGCATGCAAGGATTACAGTGCAGTGATCACCTAATCTAACAGCTATACATCTACACAACTGAACCCTGAGCTGAAGACAGGGCAGTTGGAAATATTGCACTGCTTAAAAGAACCTGGCATTCTAAGATAGTTAAAGTATAACAACATTGAAATGTAATGTTATGCAGTATCTATGGCTATACTCGAATTAACTGAAATAAAGAAAGCAAACTACTATTTGCTCGGCAACTTGAATGGCTGTGTGATCTTCTGCTTGATGGATTTGCTGGCTCATGCAAACGTTCTGTTGCTAAACATTTGACAGATGAAATGGCAAAAGAAAAGACACGTTTTGCTCATATGATATGTTTTACTTTTCAAGGTTATATTTTGCCACTGCAAAGATCGGAGGTGGGTTCCGACAGTATTTTAGCCATTATACAAAAAGTAAAAAATAGTTAAAGTAGCCATTATACAAAAAGTAAAAAATAGTTAAAGTAAAAAAATATATATATTTTTTTAATTTGTACTTGTGTAATTATAAACATTTGTATCAATCACATTAACACGTGAAGGATACATGCATAGAATATACAGTATTGATTATATTTTAAAGCATGAATGGATTTTTATATTTTCATAATTAATATTTTCCTCAACTTCTCACCATAGTTTAGTGAGTGAAATCAAAAAAGAAAACTGCTTACTTGCTAGTCATTGGTGCTTTATTTGAATGTATCTAAAGAAATGACAAAGGTGTTAAACTATCGGTGGGGAAGGCCCACCAGACCTTCGCATGAAGTTAGGAAATGCCTTGAGGTTTCCAAGACAGAAGTGTTCTTACAGCGTCGGCAATAGCGAAGTTCACCGCTAAACAAGGATGTTAAGCTAATTTTAGTAATATGTAAATCCTACACAATCTTTGCGATTGGAAATGTAATTGAGTATTGTTGAGCCTGACTGGAATAACATGTGCTAGTAATAAGCTTTTGGGTATTTTTCTATTCTTCGACCTCAGATATGTTTAGAGAATAATCCCACCTTTTTACTTCCGCAATCAGTGTTTTCTTTAATACTTCAGAGCAGACTGGATTTGTAAAACCTCTATTTTTTAGTGTAGTTGTTTCCGATGATAAACCTGATAATGGTGATTTCGTATAAAGGCATTGGGGGTCATTCCGAGGTTGGAGGTAAGGGATTACCGGCGCCTGTAAGGGCACTGATGGCGGTAATCCCTTACCTCCGTATTCCGAGTTCCCTTTGCGGGTCCCTCTTTACCTCCTGCTTTTAGCAGGAGTAAATTACGGGACCCGCAAAGTGACCTTGGAGTAAATTACGGCACCGTAATTTACGGTGCCGTAATTACCTCCTTCCCCATTCCCATTGAGCCCTATGGGGGCAGAAATGGGGATGGGGAAGGGCTATGGTGAATGGGGAATTACCGGTCCATCCAACCTTGGAATGGACCGGAAATTACTCCATTCACCATGCCGGTATTCCATGGAGTAAATAGCTCCATGGTTGGCAACCATGGAGCTATTTACTCCATGGTGTAGTCCTAACTCGGAATGAGGGCCATTCTATTTTTAAAAAAATATTCAAAACAATGTTTGTGCTCACAAATCTCTGAGGAGCCTTCATTCCTGTGTTCCTGGCCATGATGCTGTTCTTAAGTCATTGGTTAAAGAATGGGCGACATGGAATCCTTGGAACATTGCAGTATATGTTCAAGTCTGCAACTCTTTTGCAGAGTCCTCATTTTCTTGCTCCACTTTTGATGAAGCTGCTGCTTCTAATATTGGTCTCCACCTATTTTGCCCCAAAATAATATAGTAACAGACACGCTGCAAGTGGAGTCAAATTGCTGAAAAAAAGATGCCTTGTACTGGGATTAGACTTTATTAAAAGAAATGTTAACATGTGTACATGCTATTAAGCATGCATGCACTATGTTGAGGAAGGAGATGATCTGTAAAATGTGACCCATTTTGAACTTTTAAAGCCAGACATGAATTGCAAACTGAGTGGAAGTGGATTAATCACAGGCAATATACGTGTGTTGGGTCACTATGCGGCTAGCGCACAAGAAGGACTGCAGTTATGCCCCTCAATGGCGAAGCTCCAAGGATGCTATGATGAAAAATGTGTGGGACGTCGTGGCACAATAAAGACATGTACTTGTCTATGGTATCTTGATGGCTGCCATGCTGAACATACATTTTCAGTATATGGAACAAGATTTTATGTATGTGCCTTTTTTATGGCATGTTCGACATTATATATGATATCAACCTTTCAATGCTCCCCCCCCACACAGGCATACCATGTTTTGTAATGAATTTGGTGTTCGAGCTACAACCCCTTAAATAAAATTCTGTCATTCTGCAGATGCTTGGCACCTATATACATGTGACACATGTAGTAGGGCGTTCATGTTTATTTAAGGCCTCCTATTTTGTGAGCAGTGTTTTTATTTTGCAAGACTTGTGTTAGGCTATCATTTCGGATAGAATAACTCATCTGCTCAGAATCTTCACACACCAGCATACCACTTGCGGTAGCAGGGAACAGTACACATTTACAGTTGTCTTGGAGCAAGTGAAAGTGCAGAAAGGCTGTGCGCAAGAGGGGGAGGGCTTTACGTGTTGGTCATTAGGCAGGATTATGGACCACGTGGCTTTAAGGGAGTATACAGTAAGGGGCGTGAAGAAGGTGTTTCTTGAAGAGGCGTATCTTCATTTCTTTGGTGAATTGCCTGGGGATGGGGAGAGACTGATGGTGGCAGGTACGAGGTCCCATAGTCTTAGGGTGTGTGAGATATGTTGCCATCTCATCTCATTGGAAAATGCATTTCTTTTTGCAAAAGGTTAATGCAAACTTTGAATTAACCCATGTGTCAGAAGAGGCTGTCATGAAAAATTAAAAAAACAATCTTGTGAAATTGCAGAGATATTTAGTTCCCCTACGCGTGGCAAGAGGTTCAGTATATAGCAGAATGGAAAGGAATGCAAAACCCAGTGCCACCGTCGAATGGACTATTAACAGTTGCTACCATCTAATCATGCTCCAAAATGTACTTGGGCAAGAAAGATATCGATGGGGAGACGATCGAGAGGTTTCTAGTATTCATTAGAAAAAATGACCTGGGCGGGGGTTTGTGGGGTGAGCAGGATGGACTCACATTAGCAAAGTTTCCAGCAGCAAATGGTGAATAGGATGAAGGTGACAGTGAGATGCACCTATCCTGAGTGATCTGCAGTCGTGGAATTACAGGGACATGTTCAGATGTATATGTTCTTCATGGAGGCACCTTGGCGATGATCATGTCTTTGAAATGGCTCAGTAGCATTTATGTTTTGCATGTGTTTTGTATCGGTTCTTGGAGCGACCTCTGGAATATGCAGGGCCCTGTTACAGATCAGCTAGTATTGGACTGGCTGAAGTCGGGAGCACATCACCACTCATAAGAGAAACCCGGTAGCAATGTGTGGCGGCTCCAAAAAAAGCATGCCAGTGGCAACCTCTGCCCGGTACCACCAATAGAACCCACTCAGTAATTTGGGCACAAACAACCCCCATTCCAATGGGCCCCACACTCTATACCTCTGGCTTCAAACCCTGAACTGCTATATTGGAGTCGATGGCAGACAGAGGACATTCATGCATTTTAAGACCTGAGCATGATTAAAATTGCAAACTGATGATGCTTGATTTGTAGTAACCCGTAAATGCACCACGAGGTTGCCCGGAGCTGATGATTGGATCACGTGTGGCACAGCTGGGCTATGTTTCCTTGAAACCTCTGATTATTGCTGCCGTGAGTATGGAACGGCTGCCGTGAGACGGCACTGCTTTCCAAACTCAACAGGGATTGGCTGTTTCCGGTTCTGTAAAGCTCCTGAGTCTGAGTGGATCCGGTGCCTATGTTACCTCTGCTTGCGCTTAGTCTGCCTTGCTGTGTTTAGAGAATCATCAGGTTCTGTGGGGTTTTTGCTGATCCGCCCGAGCTACCTATGGGGGCCCTTCTATGCCGAGCGTTTATACACTAAAGCATTCACACAGATTCCTGAAGATCTGGGAACAATTAGAAAAATTGCACTGGGGCCAGGCAATTTCGCATAGCTATTTGCACTCATTAACCCGCGCAAAATGTAAAGTTTGCATTTGCCAGTCAGTGCAAATGTAATTTTTGCACTGATTTCACAATGCACATGAAGGTGCTCAATTGTCTGGCACTAGTGCAAATTTGCCCAGTTTAAGTGCAATTTACGCAATCTGGCCCCTCTCTGAAAATATTGTGAGTAGAAACTTTCGTGTTTCAATACTATCTTCAGAAGTATTAATTCGTTAAGCGCTCATACTGCAGATTTAATTAAACTGAGAGACAGAGGTTTAATTTTCCAATTGATGAATATCCACTAAAACAAGGACGCAATAGGGGTAATTTTAAAAGGAACGGAGTGGAATATGAGAACGTAAAATTGCTCATTTTGCAGACGTCCTGGGCAATGCTGCATGGGCATCCCACAAGTGAGGCAGGGTAACTGCTGTTACCATCGGCAGCTGGGAGAGGGGCAGACCCAACCTCCCCGCGCCTGCTCCTCTCCTTCCCCCCAGCTACGGAGAAACGCAGTCTCGGCAGCACAAAAGCCACGGAAGGGTAAGGTGCGAACAGTCATCGCACCTTTCCTCCAAACAGCAAGGTGCTAAGCGCCATTAGGAAAAAAACCATCAGGCAGGGCCCAGGTTCAAAAATCTGCCCCCACCAGGGGGTCAGACAGTCGGCTATCCGGCCGGGGGCTGCGACAACAGCAGCCCCCACCACATACACAACAAAGACCCAGGGCCTCCCTGGGTCCTATAAATGAGAGCAGCATGCTCAGAGTAAACACAATCTGTTTGTGGACCCTGAACGGGGACCCAAGCAAACAGGAGGTTCACTGTTTACTCAGTGTCTTCCAAATCTTCTTGCTTCTTTAGCAATTCTTGAAGTTCGCTGTGCATCGCAGTGTCTTTTTCCTTCCTGAACATTGTACTGTTCAAACCAATCGCAATGAAGTTTTAACGAAGGAAGAAGCAGCAACCGAACGGACAGTGCGGACGCTGTCAACTTCAACATTTTCGGCACAGACCGAAAAGCGAGCGACGAGTGTGTCCGAACCACAGTAAACAAAGACGCGTGCTGCGGAATCATCCCCAAAACCAGTGCGAATGAAAGAGAAGCGGCACTCGAACAGCACAGGGCGGACGGCTTCCGATTCAACACTTTACAGGTGAGCCACCGCGCTGGGGCTACGAGGGAGGAAAAATAGACATTTAGGTCCAGAAGAGATACATTTTATTACAGTGGACCGGAACCCCCGCATTATAAGGCAGACAGGGCAGGATAACACAAGCCAATTTTAAACTGGGCAGAGTCACAAACCAGCTTGGGAGCTCGTCTTTGCTTGACAGCCACGCAGAGCTGGCGAACACAGTTCCAAGCTCGGCGGGCCCAAAGACTGCAGATTTAAAATAATTTCTGTAATATTGCAGGGCGACGTCACAGCGAAACCAATTATTTAAATCCAGTAAATCAAGCCTGGGGGCTGGCCAATTTTCTGAAACCCGGGCAAGAAGGCACCAGTCAACAGTTACCCAGCACGGGCAACAAATAGAACAGGTGCAAAGAACTCGCCGATAACAAAGGTTTAACTCCGTGATAAAACAGGGACGGAATTACCAGCCCACGCAGCCAGGAGGAGTTTTCCGCACCATTAAAAGGAGAAAAATATCCAAAGACACCAGAAAAGGTACCAAAAAATTGTCAAAATTATGCGAGAATATAGCAGAATTACAGCAACTAATGGTAGAAATAAGGGGGAAACAGACGCCGCCCACAAGGGAACCTGGGGCCTCAAACCCCTCCATCGCAATAGCACCTACTATAACGGTTGTCAACCCACCCGTAACACTACCTATAGCAATTCTGCCACAACAAATACAGCAGTTGCCAATAGCGCCCACAGCTATAAATACAACAGCCTCCACAACTCCAGCAACTGACCCAACAGGTGCCCTAAAAGCATGGACAACACCAGGCACAGACAACACGGGCGCGACAGGGACACCCAGCAGCAATAAAACTGACATTATATCAATCTGTAATGCGCAATTAGAACAAAAAATGAAATCTTTCCAAACAGAGATATTAAATAGATACAAAAGATGCCTGGCATGGAACATTGATACCACAATCAAAGAAGCCAAATGGGCCAAAGAATTTATAGAAATCTTTTCCCTAATAGAAGCACAGCACAAAGGGAAAGACGCTTTTAGAGATCCCAAAAAAATAGAAGAAAAAGCTATTGCCAGGAACGCCCAGGTCGAACAAAACTGGGACAAAAGGTTACAGGCCTTTGCCATTTTAGCAACAATATATGAAGAAAAATTCCCCATGGATGGTAGGAAGATCTGGGCATACGTTGATAAAATAAGGGAAGTAAAAGTAACACAGAGGGGGAAGACATGGCTTGCATACGACATCAGATTTAGGAGGAGCATGTCAGAAAGACCGGCCATTGAGTGGGATGAAGTCCAGAACGATTTATACACCCTCAACGCCGAACCTCCTCAGGAAGAAGATACCATGCATTTTTCTTCCAAAAATAGCAAAAATTTAAAAGCAAGCAAATCCAATGACAATGATAAATCAAAAAAAGGGGAGCAGCCCTTTCGGAGGATCCAGCCTGGGGCGGCTAAAAATAATGCTCACAGACAGAACAAATAGCAGGCTGTCAAATCCAACATCCCATGCAGAAATTTTGGGAAAAACCAGTCTACATGGGGCAAAGAATGCTGGTACAAACACGCCTGCACAAACTGCAATGGCGACCATGCAACAAGCAATTGCACCAGACTACCAGCCAAGAAAGAATGATATCCCAATTTTAGAACCAGGACAAAGGCCCATCAACCCGGGCAATTTTAGGGATGCCCTAAACAGCTAACCAGACAAAGAAACCAGTAGGATAATATCGCCGGGTTTCACCAAAGGGTTTTACATCCCATTTAAGGGCACTGGGTCACAATACATCCCGATGAACCTAAAGTCAGTCAGGGACAACCCCCAGATAGTAGAAACCAAAATCAAGAAAGAACAACAACTGGGCAGGGTAGCAGGTCCTTGGGACACCATGCCTCTAAAGGACTATTTAATATCTCCACTAGGCCTGGTCCCCAAAAAAGAACCCAGAAAAATGAGAGTAATCCATCACCTATCCTACCCTAAAGGCCAGTCTTTAAACAATGGCATCCTGCACACAGAATCCGCGGTAAGTTACACGCATTTCCAAGAAGCGGTAAGGCTCATACAAGAGTGCGACAAAAACGCCTTTATGGCCAAGCTGGACATCGAATCTGCTTTCAGACTCTTGCCAGTCCACCCAGTGTCACAGCAGTGGCTAGGTTTTACTTTTAACAACAGATTCTACGGAGATAGATGCCTTCCCATGTTGTGCACAGTATCCTGTGCACTATTTGAGCAATTCAGTTCCTTTTGTCAATGGGCTTTCCTAAAGCAGAGACCAGGGACAAAAATAGTGCATTACCTAGATGATTCCATGGTCATAGGGCCACCAAACTCCGAGGAATGCGGCCAGGCTTTAACAAAACTGGAGCACATGGCCGCTCAGTGGGGAATTCCCCTAGTGGGGGAAAAAACCACCAAACCAGACACAAACATAATCTTTCTGGGCATCGAAATAGACTCGGCAAAGGAGCTCTGCAGAATCCCCAAAACAAAAATATCAGAACTCCTGGCTAAAATACAAAACCTGATAATGAGAGAAAAGGGGACGGTGAAGGAAATACAATCCTTAGCAGGCAGCCTCAATTTCGAATCCAAAATAATACCTCAAGGGAGGATATTTTCTAGAAGCCTGGAGTTCAAAATCAAATCACTCACCAAACCACACTTGCATATCCGGCTAGGCAGAGAGGTGAAACAGGACCTGGAAACATGGGGAAAATTCCTCAGAGATTTCAACGGGTCTTTACTTTGGCGAACGCCTTTAAATACCCAGTCAAACAGGGTCCTATACACCGACACAGCTGGGAGCAAGGGGTTTGGAGCCATACTAGACTCCGAATGGGTGGCAGGACACTGGCCCAATTCATGGCAAACAGCAGGGTGGACAAGAAACGTCACCTTACTAGAAATATTCCCCATCTGGCTAACATTACACATCTGGGGCAGGCGACTAGCGAATACGGAACTTTTGATTTGGTGCGACAATATGGCTGTAATGGGCTCAATAAACAGAAGGTCTACGAAATGCCCTTTAGCACTAAAAGTATTACGAGCCATTACAACAGTCACACTACAAGTAAACGTTGTACTCAAAGCGAAGCACATTTCAGGGGCAGATAATAACATTAATGATGCCTTATCTCGCTTCCAGTGGACAAGATTCCGAGAGCTAGCGACGCACGCCCAAGAACAGATGACACCAATACCAGCAGAATGCTGGGCAATAATGGCAAGACAAGAATAACGGCATCAACGCCAACGCCAGAGAGCACAGGCCGGGATGCCCAACGAAAACCAGGCACCTCTAAAACAGGTGCCAACAACACATCGGCATCAACGCCAGCAACAGAGAGTGCAGGCCGGGATGACCAATACAAAGCAGGCACCTCTAAAACGGGTGCCAACAACACATTAGCATCAACACCAGCACCTGAGAATGCAGGCCGGATGACCAATACAAAGCAGGCACCTCTAAAACGGGTCTCAACAACACATTGGCATCAACGCCATCACCAGAGAGTGCAGGCTGGGATGACCAATACAAAGCAGGCACCTCTAAAAGGGGTGCCAGCAACACATTGGCATCAACGCCAGTGCCAGAGAGCCCAGGCCGGGATGCCCAACAAGAATCAGGCACAACAACAACGGGTGCCAACAACCTTACAGGCTTCCTAAAAGAGATGGCAGAGAGGACGGTGGCAAGCACCACTGCAACACAGTACAGTAAGTGTTTGCAAACTGTATTCAAAGCCACAGGTTTAAACCACATAGAACTAATAATGATTAAAGATGTAGAAGTATTTTTAAAATGGGCCCGGGAACAAGGTTTCAAAAGGGATTGGGCTAAAATACACCTGGTGGCAATCTCATACTTTAAGAAAATACGGGGTGATTCAGACCCCACCCAGAACGCCCTCATCTCTTATGCAATGAAGGGATGGGGCAGATTAGAGGGTCCGCAAGTGGACACCCGCCGACCCCTTGATTTCACCAAACTGGTACAGATAGCAAGCCATTTGGAAGCCATATGTTGGCATCCTTATGAGATGATGTTATTTAAAACAGCCTTTTTCCTAGCCTACTTCGGGGCTTTCCGGGTAGGAGAACTCATCGCTTCCAGCACCAAGGCCACAAACGGCCACAGCGTCATGGAAATCAGGGTGAGACAGGAGAGTGTTAATATAGAAATGCAACAGTCGAAAATGGTGCAAAAAGAACCATCAATATTTGTTGCTTCGATGAGGCAACAAACTGCCCGGTGTGCATCACCAACCTCTATTACGCACAACGACCCAAAGTGGTGGGGGGGCTTTTTTAATCCACAAGGATGCATCGGCCCTAAGCCGCTACCAATTTAAAGGAGTGCTGATGAAAGCAATCAGCAGAGCAGGGTGGGATCCCAAACATTTCGGCACTCATTCCTTCAGGATAGGTGCCGACACCGCAGCATGGCAAGGAGGTTTAGCACCGCAACTACTAAAAAACATAGGGGGATGGAAGTCAGACTGTTATAAAAGATATATCAGACCGCAATCGATATAGCCATCCACTCTAATAATTTTTCTTGATTTTCCCTCCCTCCCACCACCACAGAAACAACAGGCGAATTGGGGACCACACTCAGATCAGCATGGATAGTTGGCCACTCATTCATTTTCAGGACAGGCAGATGGGCAGAAGAGACTAAAGAAGGGCCACCTTTCAGAAACACCATTATTTCATGGTGGGGATACAGAGGCCTACGTTGGGCGGACATCCACGAAACATTAGCGGAACTGGTGGCGTACAGGGATCCCCCAGAATTCCTGATCATCCATCTAGGGGGCAACAACCTAGTCAACACAGCTAGACGCACCCTATGCGAAGAAATGTGCTCCTCCCTAGCAGGCATTTCGCACAACTGGAGGGGTACCGAAATATATTTCTCAGCCAACTTACCAAGAAAGAAATGGCTAGGGTCCAACTGCTACAAATCTGTAGACATATCCAGAAGAAAACTGAACAGGACTATAGAGAGATTCTGTATGACAAGAGGACTGGGTTTCATAAAACACCCAGCCATTACACTAGGCAACCCAGACCTTTTTCTCTACGACGGCACCCATCTGTCTAGCCGGGGCATGGAGCATTTCTTTCGGGAAATCAATACAACACTTGCTCACAGGGGCTGTCTCTAGGGCATACTCTTGGGGGAACACGGTCAGCCGACAACCTGCCCGTGTGTGGCGGCACGGGTCCGAGGGGGTAACCTCAGGCCCTGGTGCCCAAAAGTATGATACCATCGTGATATGTGATATTGTTATTGTCATAACCCATATCTGTACAATAAAATCCTACTGCCTTTTTATTGCCAACACTTGAAACAAGTTGTGAGCCTATCATTATGGGTGAGGGTTTGGGGTTCGGCCATTACTAATGCATGCATATGGGTTCAGCAGTTATGGGCAATGCTGCATGGGCATCCCACAAGCGAGGCAGGGTAACTGCTGTTACCATCGGCAGCTGGGGGAGGGGCAGACCCAACCTCCCCGTGCCTGCTCCTCTCCTTCCCCCCAGCTACGGAGACACGCAGTCTCAGCAGCACAAAAGCCACGGAAGGGAAAGGTGCGAACAGTCATCGCACCTTTCCTCCAAACAGCAAGGTGCTAAACGCCATAAGGAAAACAACCATCAGACAGGGCCCAGGTTCAAAGATCTGCCCCCACCAGGGGGACAGACAGTCGGCTATCCGGCCTGGGCCTGCGACAACAGCAGCCCCCACCACATACACAACAAAGACCCAGGGCCTCCCTGGGTCCTATAAATGAGAGCAGCATGCTCAGAGTAAACACAATCTGTTTGTGGACCCTGAACGGGGACCCAAGCAAACAGGAGGTTCACTGTTTACTCAGTGTCTTCCAAATCTTCTTGCTTCTTTACCACAGAACCCACCCACCCTACAAAAGGGGAGGAGAACAAAAAGAAGTACAAGGCACTGTACGGTGCCCACAACAAGTCGTGGGACACAAGAAGGCGGCACGAGTCCGAGTGGGTAACCTCAGGACCCGGTGCCCAAAAGTATGATACCATAATGATATCTGATATTGTTATTGTCATAACCCATATCTGTACAATAAAATCCTACTGCCTTTTTATTGCCAACACTTGAAACAAGTTGTGAGCCTATCATTATGGATGAGGGTTTGGGGTTCGGCCATTACTAATGCATGCATATGGGTTCAGCAGTTATGAAGCATAGGATGGCAGCTAAGCAGAGATGCTGTCTCTGCTTTGCTTTCATTCTCCATCTAAGGAGAGCGTTTTGTTTTACGCCTGCATGAGATTTTCATGCAGCAGGAAAACAAATGGATTCCAGTGAAACACGCCTCGCATTTGCACCTAGAATCCATTATACATCGCTGCTTGCACAGCGTATTCACAGGCGGTGTTTTATATCTCTCAAAGCTGAAATCACAACAGTCAACAAAATGACCACCATGCGATTCTCGCGCTAGTACTATACAATGTTTTCTTTTACTGTCCTTGTGTTGTTTCTTCAGGAAAAGAGTCCAAAATCTACGAGAATATGTGTGGTGAAGAAAATGGCCCTTGTGAGGTTTGTGTGTCTATTACTAATGTATTAGTTAATAATTGGTTATCTCCGTGTAGTGATCCTGTTAGTGGGGTGGATTAGTTGTAGATAAAGAAAGTGTGTCACTTCAGACAAAGATGTTGGGTCATAGTGCAAAAAAGATACATTTCCCATGTGTTTTTTCACCAGGGTAAAGTCTGCCTTAGTACTAATACCATTCCATATTAGCACTAGGGTGAACTTTGCCCTGGTGCAATAATGGAGTGAAAATGTATCTTTTTTGCCGAAGGGCAATTTTTGCCCTGCGCTTATACCATGACAAACTGCACTTGTCATGGTGCAATAGTTTTCTAATATGTCCAAGTGTTTTTTTAAAAATAGGGCAAGCTTTGCCCTAGTGCTAACAGCGTGCACACTTTGCACTTGCACCGGTGCAAAGTTTCTGTAATCTGGCCCCTAATGACTTTTTACGATATTGAGAAAATAGTCATATTACGGAGATAACGCTTTGATTCACAAATAGTAATCTCATGAATCAGGGCCTATATAATAATGCGCTTGGACGTTATGGTTCACATGAAGGCATTTAAGAGAAGAGTCACATTGGGAGCACTGACTGAGGTGTTGGAAAGCCTTCTTTCGAGTTGCACTCTTTCTTGATGAGCTTTACAGAACGTAATCACTGTGGGGAACTTTCACTCCGCAATGGGATTGTTCTTATGACTGATGCACCCTTCGCTATCAGTCACAAAATGTTTTCAAGTTTAACTTTGATCATCCACTAATTAATGATTTGTATTACTAGTTATGTCACTATGAATCGCATGTTGCTTCAGCCCCACATTGCGTCCAAGCAACACGTTGGGGTTCTCTCCTATCTTCATAGTGTAACTATTTATTCTTTAGCAATTGAACAAAGGTATTTTTGTGTTGTGCGTAACCACAAACCCACCAGGTTCCTTGTTTTTCGCCGCTAACTATTCTTGGTGGGATTTTTTGCAGTTAATAGTTTCCTGTTTTGCCATCTGCTACTCTGCTTCTTGCCCCCGTTTTTTCCTACTGACTGTTGTCCTAAAAGCCTAACGAGAAACATAGATTGTATCGCTAAGAAGAAACTCAGATTGCATCTCATTGGCTTAATTTAGATGTAAGTGGGCCTTCCTTTACGTGTGTCTGAACACCTCTCTTTTGCTTACCTCAGAAGAACGTGCAACTGCTGGAAAACAGTTTTCAAAAAGTATCACTCATTTTGTATTCATATTGAGGTTATTCACAGTAAACTCAGTTGGTAACTGCCAGCCCACCAAGTTAAAGGCCTGAGCGGACCGAGGGTTCATTAATGTGATTGGCAGTGCCATTACCGACTGCGAGGTGTATATCACCCTTTTGCACCTGATAGTTCCCCGGTTGGGTGCTAATGGTTTTTAGTTTATTTTAAAATAAAAAAGGAACTTACCTTGCTGCGCGGCCCAGCACCATGCCGGTGATTCCCAAGTCTGTCTGTTTTCAATGTTGATGGCCGTGACATTATCAGTAATGAAATGAACTTTACAAACTATGTTGTGGCGCCAGGCTGTGCAGCAAGTTACATTTCTTTTTATTTTTTATTACACTCTTAGCACCCACGTAGGAAACTACATGGGTGCTAAGATTTGAAGGGGGTGGAAAGGAAGGAGGAGCGTTGAACGGAAGGGGGCACTGGCTAGAAGAACACAGGCTGGTCGGAACGTGGGCTTGTACCAGACAATTACGTACGCATTCCGAGCTTCCTGATTGGCCAGCACCCCCTTCCCGAGGTCTAATCAACTCAAAGACCATGTTATTTGGATACAGGTGCTGCAAACCTTTTATCTTGTCATTCCCCACTTGAGTGCCCTATTGTCCACCAAGGCATTCCCTTCCCAGGGAGACTACTCCACAATGGTGGTCACATCTGATCATAGGACATTCAAAGCCCCTGTTTATCTTCAGGTAAAGTTGGTCAAATGTGAGCCCAAGAAGGCATTACGATCTTCTAACACTCATCTAAACAAACGAAAGGAGGACATTTTCCAGTCCAAGCAGGCTTGATTTGGAATGCCCTACCTCTGAATATAAGGCAGGAAGAGAACCTTCCCTCCTTCCGCGAATTGTTGAAAACTGCTTTTTTTAACTAAACCATGCTTATCTTTGTTCACAGAAAGATTCTATTTTGCTGTCTTGTCTTTGATGTGTTTGTCTCATGTGTCTTTGTGCTCCCTGACTCCTGTGGGCTTTTGACACGTTATAAATATATAAAATTAAATAAATAAAAATAAATATCAGATCTCAGCAAGACAGAAGGCACTTTTCCTAAACCCAAAAAGATAGACGAGTATGGGTGTGATTATTGCATAGGATTCTCAACTGTCAGATCAGCCTGACCACTCTGTAAGTCGAACACTTCAGTAATTAATGAAATGTATAAATGTCTATCAGGTAATTACAATACTCTATGCATAATTGCTTTAGAGCAGGGTTGTCCAACTCCAAGCCTCGAGGGCCAGAAACATGTTGGATGTTTGTGATACCACTCATTAATATTCATGAGATAAATTTGCATACGATTATTCTAAATGCATGCACATTTCTTCTCATGAATATTAATGATGGATATTCTGAAAACCCATGAGGATTCCAGCCCTCAATGCCTGGAGTTGGAAAACCCTGCTTTAGAGAGTCATAATACCCAGTCTGCAACCCTGCAATGCAAAGAATTAGAGAAGTCCTAAGGGACGTGTGGAAGTTTGGACCTTGAATTAATGCCTGTGAAGGCAGAGAAGGTCTCCTCTGGAGAGACATTCTCAAAACGTAGTGTGTAGGGGCAATTAGACTTACCAATTATGTAGAGTTAATTTTTCCCTAGTTCAGATGGGAGAGTGGTGGATTGAAAGATGAAGGTAACCTTTTAAGAATGTCACCTGTCAAGGGTGTCCAGTTGACCTGGCAATTGATGATCCAATGTAAAAATAACACCTGCACCTGTGCTAACATTACAGCAAAAAGCATTACCCAGGAAACCTTTGGACTGTACTCATAGTAGCTATTTACTGTCATGAAGAAATAGACTGCACTGTTGCAGAGGGTAAAAAGGGTGATCAAAAGATGAAAGTGTTGCTCCTTTCTCCTGAGGGAATATAATAATTTCCAAATAGCCATATCCCTTGTTCTGTTAATATGAGTATTTTGATTGGCTAGACAGAAGAAGTAAGCATTTTCTCACCACATAATTTGAAATCTCTTAACCCAAAACATACTAGAGCAAACAAAACATAATCAGCAAATTAAAGTACTTAAGTGCTACTATGTAAGGTCATTCACCAAGGAGTCATGTAAAGGGAAAAAAAATCATATGACTAAAGAATAATATCACATTGTTTTTTTATTCTGCTCTCTGTTGTTTTAGTGGGGTTTGCTGCTTTTGGGTCTGATATAAGCCAGCGGATAGAACTGATGTGATTCCTCCCTTGATTTTCGCTACTATGTTCATAGACTCAGGACTGGTTTATGCTCTCCAGATGCACAGTTTATGGCATTAGGATGCTTCAGTGCTCTCCTGACAATGGTTTTCTTCATCAACAACAACAAAAAAGAGACTGTGGGCTAGTTTAAAGACACAGGGGTTCGGCCCATTCAGCAACCAAAGAGTCAAAACTTAAGAACCTATGTGTCACCACTCCTTAGAACCTTCTCTCTCAAATAGTCCCTCCTTTCTCTTTCATAAAGAGATCATCCAGACCATGGACCAAATAGATACTGGGTAGCACACAAATGTAATCATACAAATATTTGTATTTTATATATATCTCAATAAACAATTTATTACACAAGTAAACATATCTAAAACACAATTTTTTACAACCTGGTGTAGTTAAAAACATTCATAATGTAATGTAGACAAACATATGAAAATACATATTTTTGACTGTACCTTAAGTCAATATTTTTAAGTGGTTGATACACCCACAGTGGTTGATTGACCACTAGGGGTAGATCAACTTACAGTACAAAATACAAAAGTGCAAAGTGCAAAAAGTGCAAAATTTAGACAATAGTATCACAAAACATTTTTTGTGGTGCAAACACTGCGTTGCTTTTTTTTACAGTTTTTTCTATATATAAAGGGACCCTTTTTCTTAAACTAGGAAACTTTAGAACATTATATTAGGATACAATATCTTATTCCTTTCTTCTGAAAGGTATCTCATAATAAATAACTTTAGTCTCATAACACTGTTATTAAATCACAGTGCTCCATACCCAACATGTTTCGTCCTATGGGAGCAGTTTTTTGCTCTAACTATGAGAACTTCTTCAGGGGAACAAACGTAATCCCACTACACACTTAAAATTACCGGACTTGTAACATTCAAATCCTAATTGATGTTGTATTCTACAAACCAAGTCTTTAGCAAACAATTGTGACTCCTTCAACCCCGTTTGTGAATAAGGTTCTTGGGTCGGTTTCCATTGGATTCTTGAAAGAGAGTGGCAAAAATCATGCATGCACTTGTTGCTTTATTTATTCTGCGCATGGGAATAGCCAGGTTTCCTTTCACTGGACTGTACCGTTGTGTCCACAAGGGGTAACCATCCGTGGTAGGTATAAACTTCTCCTTCCGATTGTTCGATAGTTAAAGGTGTCAACCTCGCTCGTAGAACCACTATGCCCGGATTAATAGCCGTGTTTTACTCGAGCTCTTTATCGCTGCTTCATCAACTTTGTTCGGATCACGTCTTCCAGGTCGTCTGTCTGCCTCTCGGCCTCAGGTACCGAAGCTGGTTTCCTTCATACCTGTTGGTAGCTATCATAGAGATTTGTCACCACTCTCTTATATTTTGCTTTAGACAAGTATAGGGTATTCAGTATAGAATTGCACATAGCAGTGAATAGGTGTGCAGATCCGGCCAACACTGCAGGGTACATTTATCAGAGACAGTACTACCCACTTTTGGAGAAGTACATTTCGCTGAATTATTTTTTTCTGCATTGTTTAACACTATCTTTTAATGCAACAATATGGGGTTTGGTTTCAGTATATAGAAGGGGTTGTTGGGGAGTGGGTGCGGGGGGTTGCCTCCACTTTTAGCAGTGAACAAGTGGTACAATCGGCAAGAAAATGTGGGTGATATGTAATTCAGAAAAAAATGATCTTGAAATCATCATAGATTCTCAGAGGCCACTGTCTTTCAGTTTTTATTCAACCAATGGTCTCTGTCTTTTTTATTTTTCTGGTAGTCACAGTGAGACTAGTTTAGTGAAGGTCCGAAGCCAGTCAATCTGTGGCAAGTAATGGAAATGGAAAATGAAGTTGATTAAGGTAGGGTTTCAATAGTAGTGCCCTTAAGGATGGCGATAACTTGTTCTCTGCATTATTTGGAGAGACCAAGGGTGTATGGATTTATGGACCCTATGTTTGGCCCACACTTCTTGTTGCTTCGGGTATCTTTTTTAATTTATTTAATTCTCTGCCCTGAAGTTTTGTACAACAGCTGTGTAATGTTATATGTGTGCAACGACTGGTGATCAAAATAATTGCAGGACATGTTTCAGCTAGGTTAATTTAGTTTTACTTCACGGTATAATTTCTCCCCTCCCTCCCTCTCTTTATAATAGGTCTTTCATCGCCCATCTACTGGCAACATTTCAGATTCCACAGACATTTTCAGGCATAATACCATTGAAATATGTCATCAATATGACAGGACAGAGCCTTCACCACTGTTACAAAGCATGATGGTTCTCTCCAAATGCTCTGCAGTGTCTCCCTTAGTCAACATTCAATCAGAACAATGTGCATTGCAATGTTGTGAGCACATTCTGCAACATCTGTCTTGCGTTTCTAACCTATTTTAACCAGTTTTTAGGATCTTATATTATATTGGCATTAAGACCCTGGGGAGAGCACTGTAACAAGTGTTATTGACCCCTTCCCTCGTGATGGGCCCTCTGCTGCCCTTCAGTGAAAAATTCTGCTAATCACTGCCCTGGCTGGTTATATCACTATTTCCCTGGAGCCCTCTCACCTAATTTTGCAGCAGGGCAACAAAACCCTCTCCCATTTACCATACATGTTATCACGTGTAATTATAATTTCATAGTGCAGAATGAATAAAAGATGGCAATTAATTTCAGACGTGAGTCCTCTCGTAAACTGAATCGTTATGTATTTGAAAAATAACCACTTGTTCCCAAAACTCATGCAATTACTAATTTCCCCACTGTGTTCTTGTGACTTAAAATACACCGACTTTACTTCTTAAAATGTAGTAAATGATTCATTTTACCACGAGTCCTTAATTAAATACTTACAAAATACAAAATACTTACAAACGTATTTATATAGTGTTATCTGACATGGAAAAGGTCACCTTAAATAACAGTGCAACACGGAAGTTGGAAGTATGTCTCAAATCCCCACTGTGTTCTTGTGACTTAAAATACACCGACTTTACTTCTTAAAATGTAGTAAATGATTCATTTTACCACGAGTCCTTAATTAAATACTTACAAAATACAAAATACTTACAAACGTATTTATATAGTGTTATCTGACATGGAAAAGGTCACCTTAAATAACAGTGCAACACGGAAGTTGGAAGTATGTCTCAAATCGCGCCCCCCCCCCCCCCCCCGGCTCCCTGTTCGCACTTTTGCAGTGCAGTGGAAGTCAGCAGTCGATTCATGGGGCCTGTATCTGTCAAAAAATGTCCAGTTTACTTGCAAAATGTTCAAGGGATAGTCCCCTCTTTCCAGGTAGGATAACGCCAGTCCTCGCCATTCAGCTCAGATTCCAAGGAGAAAAAACAAGAAAAACTATTCTCTAATTTGCAGTCCCCTTTTATAGTTCATTAGCATCATGTACACCTTTAATAGGTATCATTGAGGCCATCCAATCAGGGCCTCATACCTCCTTTGGCGTACTTGCTTTGTAGCAAATCCTGTCCTTGGGCCTGTTTTCTACGGTTTGTGGCAGAACAGTGCCTTTGTTTACATTGATCAACACATTTCTTTTTCTGTAACTGCCACCACTTTTCTATCTGACACCTAATTTCGCAAATGTAATCCTCAGTGGCTCCATGAAAATGCCATTCTTTGGGATTGAGACTTAAGCAATATTAAATTCTGACTTTGACAGTATTTGGAAATATGCATCTTTCGAACAGGTTTCCTCCTCCCATTACAGCACGGCTGGTGTTAATGATTTAGCAGGACGCTAGTGCATGAATGCATTTTCTAGTATTTCATTTTATTTTTATTAATCAGATTGTCCATATTTCTAAATGCTACACATTCATGTAAATACAGGTCAGTTACATTTCATGCCCATGAGAGAGGTTGTATTACTTAATATATATTTCATCTGTATTGCTAACATATTTCAAAACACCTTTCAAAGATTATTAAAGCGAAAATGATCTTTGAAAAATCAGAGACTGCATGGCACAATACCAACCCATACATTTCTTCATTTTGAATCTTAAACTTTCCAAATAAATCATAATTTTTATAAAATCATTAACATCTCTATCCAACAAATGAATAAGTGAATGTACATCTTGATATTTATTATAATAATCACTCAATGAAAGTCACTCTTTCAATCTTCCCGTTGAGTATTTCCACATCATCAAAAGTCCATCTCAAGATAGGCATCAGTCCCTGATAGTCTCTTCTTGTCCCGTAATCTACCACCACTAATCAAGGATCTCTGAGCGATGGGACAATCATTTCATAGTTTTACTTTTCAATGTTTTTGTCAACCAGGGATACATTGTGATCGGCTGTCTCATATATCTTTCTCACAGTGTTCATTTTTCTTTTTTAGTGATTACCCCCGTAGTCTCCTCATCACAATCTTCAATACTGTCAGCGTTCACATCCATCAATTCTCCAGTGGAAGAAGTTTCCTCTTCAAACTAGGCAGTCATCTTCTTCCTTTGATCTCCCCCTTCACCCTCCACCTCTCACTCACTGATCTGATATGCTGTGGGGTAAATGGAGTTTGGAGGCCTAGGATAGATAGAAACACAGTAGGGTTAGGTATTTATTCAATAATACATTCCTCTTTTCTGTGCTTTTTTCTCGTTGTCCTACGATCAAAATATACAATAAAAAAATTAACCACTCACTCTCTCTTTGCCTCAGAAATATATCTACTTACCTGAAAAAGTACATAGTTCCCATTGTATTTTCATCATGATATCTTCTTTTACACTTTCTTTCTAAAAGAGATTAACATGCAGAACCTGCTTAACTAATTTGTCACCATCTTTTAACAACATTGTATACACAATTGGAGATGTCTTCTGAATGATTTTGAACAAAGCAGTCCACAATACCTGGAATTTTGATTTATTTGAAACATATGTTTTCTTTGTCCTAAAATCTTTTAGTATTGCCTTCTCCATGTTTTTTTTTTGTGCAAATACGAAACAGGATGGAGATCTTAAATGGTGGATGCATCAATCAGTGTTTGTTAGTTTTATACAGTAAATGTTGCAGTAACACCTTTTCCCTGCTGGTAACCAGATCATGTGAATGTAAATTGGCAGTTTTAACGCTATTGCTATAATTGTCAAGAGGACAAGACAAAGGGCCTCAGTACGACCCTGGCGTTAAGGGTTTAATGGCGCCGTAAAAGGTGTCGGCGCCGTTAAACCCTTAATGCCTCATTACGAGTTCCCTTTGCGGGACCCGACCTTAACGCCTGCTTTTAGCAGGCGTTAAAGTAGGGTGCCGCAAAGGGACCTTGGTGCTAAGTACGGTGCCGCAACTAAGCGCCTTCCCCATTCCCATTGAGCCATATGGGGTAAAAATGGGAATGGGGAAGGGCTCATGGTGAATGGGGAATTACCGCCCCGCCAACCTTGGAATGGGGCGGTAATTCGGCCATTCACCATGGCGGACCCCGGCATGGACCATGGTGCTAATAGCACCATGGTTTAGCGCCGGGGTCGTAATGAGGCCCAAAGTCATAAATACCAAGAGGGTCCTGCCTCAGCCACACATTTCTTTAAAATGCTTACAGTTGCCTGGTTGGTCCTTTCAAAGCCCCCACTGAAGGATGGTCTGTAAGAAATGTGTAATGTTTTTGTCATCACTCCACTGGTGAAATGGCTGCCTCTGTCTGTTTCAATCCCCTGTGTTACCACAACCTAAAGAAAATATGTTAATCTTCAATGTTGCAGCAGTTTCTGCTCTATAATTGGTAACAGGTAAACATTCACTTCTTTGAGTCATCAGCCAGACTAACATCATAATGTCCTTATTTCCACGTGTTGATCTTTGAACAGGCCCAATAGAATCCACTTTGAGATGAGACCATGGTAGTGTCAATCCTGTAATAAATAGCAGTGCTCTGTCCGTGGGTTGAACATGAGCACATACAGTGATGTCTAGAGACAGGTGTGGCCTATATGCAAATGTCCTCAATATCCCAAAAGTCTTTTGTGCCCATTTATGACCTGCAGTAATGGTGTCCGTTTTATGATACATCATCAACCCACTGAAAGACATGGGAATGAGCCATTGAGTAAATCCTGATCTTGGTTTCCACATCAAAAACCCATCTTGTAAATTAAATAATTTCGGAGTCCTCATAACTCAAAACTTGTAACTCTTCTTTACCTGTAGAATCTTCTCCTGCTATAAGATTCTTCTCAACATTCTCAATTTGATAACAACATATTCTCAGTATTGTTTCCTCTCTTTGGTCAGCCATTACATCTTTGGCTGTAGTTTCACAACCCCATGAAGCCACTGGAAGTGCAATTTCCTTTTTAGATTGTTATCAAGTAACAACTGATATCTGCATCTCTCCCAATAGATGGTCAATTTCCCTATATGTTCTCCTTTTAGTGCCACTTCTTTTGCCAACTGGTCAGCTAAAGCATTTCCTTGTTTATCGATACATGTCATTTTGGAATGTCCCATCATTTTCCTCAAATAGATAGTCATTCCATTTTCAGTGATAAATTGATTCATTGATTTAATACATTTGACTTGCTATGGAAGTTTCTTTTTGTGGAGTTAAGCCCCCATTCCAAGGGCTAGAATGTGGGGGTAACGGCCTGGAAGCCCAAGTTATTGGGCTAAGCGTAGCCATCTTAAGATGGCCACCATGGAAAGGGAAGGCAGGGCTCCGCACGGAGACCCTCTTCTCTTTCCAGAGCGGCCATTGAAACTGCAAAGTTGTTTCAGTTTTCGCAGCATGCACCACCGGAACACACAGGTAAGTGGGGTTGAGGATGGGGATGGGCAATGGACTAAAACATGTTAAAAAAGGGGACGGATGGTGGGGGGAATATGGTGGCCGGGGGAACCAGCCATCAGGTAGCTTAGAATGTGGGCTGAGATTGTAGGTTTCAGCCTGTGTTCCTAGCCACCTGATTTGCTGGCTCCTCCCACCACAGTGCTAATGTATGTTAACTTTCCACTGGCCTTCTAGGTTAGGAGATATTCTACAAAGTTATTTCAAGCATAGTCTGAAACCGTAATCATTACAAATTATTTAATTTAATTCTGGGATGCTTTTTGGTAGCAATCAGTAGAGCAACTTTATTACTTTTGGGACCATTTCTAAATTAAGCAGATGAATCAGGTTACCAAACCAGACATTTCTATTTTGGTGTCAAATTCTTTTTTTGATCCCTCATTTATATGGACTACAGAGTCAAAGTAATCATCAGGTTCTATTTCTTCAGTTTCTTCAATTTGTGTGCAGTCATGCAACTCTGCCAAACCTTGAGTAATTGGGCTCTTTTTATTCTGTTGTGGCAAATTCTTGGATGTTGTCACTTCTCCCTGAGGGAGAGCCCCTTCCCATGAGGCCACTACCCAATATTCCCACTGGGGGGTGAAACTCAGTGGGAGAATCACATGGGGAGAGACATCCCCTCTGGGGACCAGGGAGAACATCTCGGGAGAACGAGGTATGCCAATCCTTCACCCACACCCTGCAAACCTTCCTATCCCATAAAACCCAACTCCATATCCCATACTTCCATGTATGTCTGTAAATCTGAAAACGTAATAACTACTGAGATGAGGAAGATCAGGGACTATGTTAGGGAGACCTACTTAACAAGCACTGGGACGAGGAGGAGGTACAGAACAAGGAAGGGTACTGGTTAGAACGTGAATAGTCTAGTCTTCTATGCCGCTTATAATAAAAACGAAAGAAGGATTTACCATGTTGTCAAGCCCTCCCCGGAGGAACCGCAAGAGTAGGAGTTGTCCAGCGTGGAGAGCAGAAGAAGCTGCTGACCAAGAGACTAAAGGCAGGCAAAAGCATTCCTTCCCCGTCTGCCCTGGACAGACCAATCGGAAAAGGGAGAAACAGAGATCCAGGTGTGCGATGCAGTGGAGTCCAGTGAAGATGCGTATTCTTCAAGGAACCAAATGCTGCAGAGCTGTCACAGCACAACAAAGAATGGGCGAAGCCACGAGAAACCCAAAACAGAAAGCAGAAGAGCCCAAGACCAACCAGAGCATACCGACAGCAACCATAAAAGGTACAGGGGCTGCCGGGATGGTTGGTGGGGGCAAAGCTGAGTTGTGGGAGACTCTTAACCAACAGAGCAGGGGTGAGGAAGAAGCCCCTGGGAGAGAAGAAAACATTAAGAGTGCCAAAAACAAAACAGGAAGAGGTTGGGTCTGGGACCCGCACCCACAAAGAACATCCCTATAAGTCATCTCAACCATGGCAGTACCTGGCAGGAGAGTGACCTAGGTCTGCCAAATCAAAGCAGCAGAGAGGTACAGGTCTGGGACCTGCACCCGCAAGAAAGAGAAGAGTAAGAACCATCTTCCTTGAGGCAGTACTTGGCAGGAGAGTGTTCCTGGGTCAGGGATCCTCAAAAGTAAAGACCGAAAGTGCCGAACTGTGAAAGCAACGTGGAAGAGAGACCATGGAAAGTCAGTAATTCCCCTGGTGGTGCTGAACTGTGCAACCAAAGGAAAAGATACCAGGGGATGGGAGCCATTGCCCCTGGTTGTATCAAGCTCTAAAGCCAAAATACCAGGAGAAGGGAGTCATTCTCCTGATAAACAATGCCCGGGGAAGGAAGTCTTTCTGCATGGTTGTGTTGAACTGTAAAATCAAGATTCTAGGAGATGGGAGTCATTCTCCTGGTAACCAAAGCTGAGAAGACATTCTGACACAGAGTGTTAAAAGATAAGCAGTGTATCTTCCAAACAAAGGTGCTGGAACTTTGTCTTTGGTGTTGGAGGACAATTTTGACCTGGGGATTTGGAGCCATTCCCTGAAGAAGAAGCCAGCACCTGTAAGTGAACTTTTATCCCCAGTCCAGTAGAAGGGAGTCATTATTATGGACCAACAAGGTCTACTTTATCCTTAGTTTAGTTTTAAGTCTAAGGGACAGAAGAAGGGTTTTTGACATAGGATGGTGGACTGTAGATTTACATGGACATTTTGACAGAGCTATTTGTGTTTTAGTTGAGGTAGGGCAACCACTCTTATGAATTGGGAAAGTTAGGTTTTCTCTTTATTTTCTTGACTATTGAAAGTCTATTGCAATAACCATGTGACATGTGTGTCAGTCTCCTTTTGCACCCTTACATATGGTGTCAGCAGTTGGATTGGACCCAATTGATACGAGTTGGGGTACCCACAAATGCACTAAACAAACCAGTAGAGCCTCCAGCATAGCTATCGACAACCCAGAGGCTACTGTGCTTACAGTTGATGACTAACAACAGCATAGCAGCCTAAACCTGGGATTCAGGTAAATTTCCCTAACCTCTGATTCTATTCTGCCAGTTAGACAAAGGGTACAAGGGAATAGCTATGAGCTGAGGATTCCCAATAATTGTTGGATCCCCAGAAGAGAGAAAGTAATACTCTCCTTAGACCTACAGGTCAATGTCCATACCAAACTAATCACATGCATAGACCCGTCCAAAATGTCTCGGAGGAACAACAGTATTAGGGTGTTACCCTTTTTTGTCTTGTGGTAGAGATCTAAAAATAATATGCTTGAATTTATCTTGTAACCCTGCTAAGGTTCAGAGGGAAGACCTCGTTAGGCATTTAGTCTATGAGATTTTCAAGGAGAGGCCCCAACTACAGGACAAAGAGAATGCTATCCCAGACTCAGGGGCACGCTATATCGAGAACCCCAGAAAATGTTTCTAATTCCAATCAAGTTGAAGTAAACACCCACATTGGGTCCTAATACAAAATGCTGGCCTCTTAACTCAAGTATTCCTTCCATTTCGTCATACATAAAAGATACGGATGGAGCTCGGGCAGCCCAAAGGGAAACTGCCCAACTGTCTCTTCCAAACCTCCTGGGGGTCCCAGATATGCCCCTGAATTTAGATGACAAGACAGATGGGGAACACCCACTCTATGGGGGAAGAAAATGGGAATAATGTCCTTCACCACAAGAGTCTGATGAGTTTATCCCCCTCTCGCTTCATCTTAATTGTCTTGTTGTGACCCCAAAGGAAGAAGGTGAAACAAGTATTCCAGAAAATGCTTTAGGTAGTTTGGGGGATGGTAGTACATCTAAAACATGTGGAGAGACAGAATTCCAAAAAGCTTCTTGAACTGGTGAAACAGTTGGACTTGAAGAAGTCTGACCCGTTGAAGAGATATTACCATCACCCTCCCCAAGCCCTTCTTCCACTCTTTTATTTGAATGGATCCTGTTTTGGGGTATCCCCATTTATGGTCAGAATTCTCAGCATTTCCATTTCCAAATGAGTTTCAGAGCATATTAATTTTGTGGTGCAGGAGGTTCACTATTTCATGTACTGCCAACTAATTTTGCGATTTG
This sequence comes from Ambystoma mexicanum, assembly GCF_040938575.1. NCBI lineage: Eukaryota > Metazoa > Chordata > Amphibia > Caudata > Ambystomatidae > Ambystoma > Ambystoma mexicanum. Next base: position 851,826,378 of record NC_090931.1, read on the forward strand.
TTCAGCAAGCATTCTAACCTGACCTTCCCAATTCTAGTATCTTAGGTCTTTGCTAGACTCAAATCATTGAAATCCAGGATTTTTTTGAAGTTATTTTAGGGTCTCTTACTATTTCCACGACTCTGCTCAGGCAATTATCGATAATGTGGATTCCCCCCAAACTCACGGTTACCCTGGGAGGCGATCTTAGCATCATTCACGGGTCAAATGGATTCTGAGCAACAGGTGAAACATATGTCCGAGCGCTTGGACTGGAGTCAGTATTGCAAGTTCTTGCAATATTTTCTCTCTGTGGTATATTTGTTTCTTGCAACCTGTCTATGTATCTCATTTCAGGGTAATATGCCCTTTCTTGAGACATTGTAAGCATCACTAACCTGGGTCTTGCACCTTACAATCTTGATCCATCGAAAGAAGCCTAAGGTTGATGATTTCTTGCAAGATTGGGTTATAATGAAAAACTGGTATCAGATTTGATCCTTTGTATCTACAGTTTATGTAAATTGACTATGTAGAATCGGATCTATGAAGTTTCTTCACTGCAGTTCGCTTGAGGCCCATTTGGTAAACATTCTTTACCATATTTTAACATAAAACCTGCGGGGGGAACCTCCTGCAACATCCACACACATATCCTGCACCTTTCTAAATACCTAAACCCAGCGTCCTATCGATATTTATAAAATGTGGTAACAAAACCTGTGACCAAATGAGTCTAGAACAAACTGGGCGGCGAGGAAATTGAGAAATTTTGATAGAATCAATGCTTTCGAATGTGGTCATGGATAGTATTCTCTGGAATCACATTCTCATTCAGAGGTGCATTCTGTCGACTATTCTGAACATAGTTCTTGCTTTTGTTGGTCCCTAAAGCTTGAATTCTACTGGCCTTTACCTCTACGACCTTGGACCCTGAGCCAGAAGCTTTGCTTTTCGCCTATGTTTGGCTCTTATTTTAATTGTTGCCAGCATTTTGAGGTCTAGAAGTCACTTCCCACATATGAGTTGCCTGTTCAGTAATCCAACTTCTTGGATGATTATCATTAGAGTTGTGCTAGGACTTCCCCTGGGAGTGAATAACAATAGGAATAGCAAAGGTTAAGTGACTTGATATGCAGATTTGGGTTGATTCGAAGGAAAGCTCAAAAGGACTTTGTAAGAACACACAAGGGGATTAATTTGATTTGCAAACAATGGAAAAACAATGTGGTTCACCTGTTAGACTCAGCATTATAGATTACAGTGTCATTTTTTAAAGCATTGCGATTTCTGGTGTACTGTTCCGACAGTTTAAAGAAAAATGCAGCCTGCTAGTCATCTAGAGTCCTGCTAAAGGACTTAATGTAGGTTTTATCTCCATGGATGTCTAGAGTCCTATATGCACACTCCACAGGTTCAAAACATCTTTATCGGATTTTGACATGTTTAATCAAGCTTCTTAGAGATTGAATTATCTTTGTTTGCTCCATGTTCTGTGATCTCTTCCTATGCTTGTGTCCTACCTCAGATCACTGCTCTTCATCATCTTCCCCTTCTGTATCATTACAATATGAATCTTTCTTTTTTTGTCTAACCCCTTTGATTAACTCATGGTCTGTATTGGTACATCCCACTTCCTCTTTACAAATCTTAGGGTTAACACCAACATGGTACTTTTTTGTATTTTTCCTCTAAGGCCATGCTTACTAGCTTTGACATATCCGTCCCAATCTATTGGCTCCCTGTGTGTGTTCCTAGAGGGTTTCTTCCTAATGAATTCACTGATGCTCAATTTAAATTCTGGAATCAATTTGTATTCCCTTATTGGTAACATTTGAAAACATGTTTAGAACCTCTTTAAAATAGATAGAAATCCAAAAATCAATATTTCAATAAAATAATTATTATGTGCACATGAGAATATTTACAAATTCTAATATAGAACGGTCAGTCTTATTCGCATGATGGAATATGGATTTAGGTGCCATCAGCATACATTAGGAAATGCACATGGTACTGTTCCACAAGCTGAGCTAGTGGACGCCAGTGTATCTTGAATGCCAGGGCTAACAGAGAGGACCCGTATGAGGCTTCATTTAGCACACTGCCTGAGGATGAAACCACTCATTCAATCCAATGATATTGTTTAGTGAGGAAGGAATGCATCCTTTCTAATGCCTTGTTGTGGTGCTATTCTGATGGCTGAGTAATCCCAGGATTTTTTCTCCAGTGCACCTGAAGGGAACCCTAAACATCAGAGAAGATCTTCGGTCTACACGATCCATGCCCCTGTGTACATGTGTACACTGCCACTCAGGCAACCCGAACTGTCAGCCTGAGCCTAATCCCAGTTGTAACGTCTGTGTATCTTTTTAACAAAAAAGACCTTACAAACATAACATCCTGGGAGTTCAATGCCATTCTAAAACTCCTCACTCTATAATATAGTGTCCTCAAATTAACCTAGAATCGGGGGTTCAGTGTTTGTGGTGTAGCCTGCTGCTTGTGCTTGGGTCCACTTAAGACAGTGCCCCACTGTGCTTGGCTGAAAATTGGAATGCAGGGTTTAGACCCTTCACGTTCGTGCCAGGTACAGTGAAAAGGTTGATAGTGTATTCTCTCTAATAATGCATATAACATCTTGGATTCAGGAATGTAACCCTGAGGGGTCATTTTCAAAGCACAAAAAGGTTGAGTCAGACTAGTAAGTCTTGCGGTGTGCCGGGGAGGTGCCCCAATAGTTAATCACTGCATAGCGCTCACCATGTTTCAGAGAGTCTGATCAGAGTTCACAGCAATTTAGGACTGTGGATTAAGCACCTGATTAAATATTGTGGCACACTGCAAGACTTACTTACAAGTCTGACTCAACCTCTTTTTGCCTTGAAAATGACCCCTGAGGAACAAAACACGTGTCGGAAACAGTAATACACACTTGTTACATTCCTAAAACCAATATGCTGTATGCATTAATAGAGAGAATACACTCCCAATAATATCACAGTACCTGGCGCGAACGTGAAGGGTCTCAACCCTGCATTCCAATTTTCAGCCCAGACAGTGGGGCACTCTCCTAAGTGGACCCAACTGCATGCAGCAGGGTACGCCACAAACACTTAATGAAGCGTGGCAGTCCCTTGTTTTTAGTGCTCCCACCACTCTCCCAAATTAAGCTAGACCTGTGGCAAATACAAAATTACACTCTCAATGGTTTTTACTGGAGTATGATAAGAAGAAAAATAAGACACATCACTTAGAATCCAGATGCTATCATACATCCTCTTAATGACAAACCCATTAATCATAAAGTCAGATTAAAGAAAGGAAAAACACCAATAGTTGACATATACAATGTTAATATCCCCCTGTTTACTCATTGCCTTGGTCGATGTTTTTCTATTTACATTTTGTATAATGCCTCAAAATCGTACATCCTGATGAGATGATGAAAGGTTGTTACATCAATCAAGGGAATACAAAAAGGGAACATGAAGAAAAAGAAACGATAGGTACTATTAGGTGCTGTAAGGATGACAAAACCGAACCAGAATTATTTTGTTATGTGCAGACTCCAGAGGGGTGCCGGGCTGACGGAGTGTCTAATGGAGGCAAAAGGCAGCAATAATATTGTAGACCTAATTTGGCCAAATTATAAATGTAGATTGGACACATTTATGTATTTTCTTTCCAAATGTTGTGTTTGGGTGGGTGGCACATGCCTACGCCACATCATAAAATTCAAATTGAGAGTGCCTATGGAAGCAGGTGGACTAATAGGCAAAGAGAAGTTGGCACAGATATGTTTCAGTTTTCCTAGAGGGTAGTTTGTTCATAACTGTTCATCCAATTGGTAACATCTATTTTCAGGAAAAAAAAACATTTGTATGAAATAGTTTTGCTTTTACACGTAACATTGTTGCTTCTGCAAGAGGTAAGAGGTTCACATTTGTAAAATGATTTCTTATATTGAGCAGCTGGATCACGTGGTTGATATTTCTATTTGCTTTGGCAAACCCATGCCTCGCTGTGTCGCTTTAAACAGGCTGTCTTCTGTCAACCACTGTGCACGGTGGTTGGTTTCCTACAGCATCCCTCTCTTTCCTTTGCACGATTAGCAGGGGTGGGGAGCCTAAGTACAAGATCACTAAGTCTCACAGGGCGCCTCACTCCAGAAATCAAAAGTCATGTACTGGTGATTTTCAAGGTATCATATGTGTTTTAAAGCTAGGGGTTAATCCATCAAAATGCAAAACCAATTACGAGACAAAGCATCTGACATGTCTCCAAAAATACACATTTCTTTCTAATGTTCTCCCCCTAGTGTAAGAGGAATGCTGAGTTCTTTGTTATTGGAGCCTAATTTCAGGATGCAGAACCTACTGAAAAAAGACCACAGGACCTCTAAACCTACCACAATCACCCATTGGGGCTCCATCGCTGATGTGTGGGCATTGGCAAGGTTGTCTACCCGTGATGAATGCCGGGCTAGGGATAGCCATACTGGATGGAAAGTCAGTTGAACGTTCAATAGACACTGCAAGCCTGGAGCACATGAAAGGCTACTGAAGCCTTCTAGTTCTTCCTTGAAGTGGGAGAGTGACAGCTAATAAATATAACATTAGGATTTGGAATTGTATCATTGTTTCCTTTGTCTACCCTCTCCAACAGCAGGTACGTCCGATAGCACTCCATATGTCAAACCATTAACTGTCGCTGCTGTCTGCTTGCCTCGCCCCACAGCTAGGTGAGATAGCACCCCACATATCAAAACAGAATTGGAAACGCAATCTATTGTTACCTTGGTTTGCCGGTTTTCCCCTACAAAATCAGGTGTCCCAGTCACCCATGAAGTAAATATTTCTTACCATATTACTTGTTCCTCTATCAGGCTGTTTTTCCCCTACAGATAGTCCCAGAATTACTCCACAAATTGAACGAAATTAGAAACAATATTTCAGCTGCCACTGAATCCATCCTTCCCCTCAGATCATGGCCCTATAGCACTCCAGATGGCAAACAAACTGTTGTCAAATTTGTGCTAGATGTGTCTTTCCAGCACAGCTGTGACCTCTAATGCAGCACTCACATATGCTGAATTACGGTCTGCGTGTATGATTTTCTGCTTGCCTTCTGATTATTCCCGTTTCTCTCCTGAGAGACTTTTTTGTCAGTTCCCTGCACACTAATAAGGATGCCAAAGTGCAACTTTACCTCTGCTTGCCAGCTTGAACCATTTACCCTATTCAGGCCACCCATCCTAGAGGCCTGTCAATTCAAATCACCACAGTTGTCAGAATTCTCTGCTAGTATATGTCACTGTGGGATGTATGTTAAAATAACATATCCCAAAAGATCGAATTACAAAATTACAGAGCCCACTTGTAATTCGATCCTTTGGGATTTTGCCTGTTTTCCCTCGCACTGCCTTTAATGTATGCAGGGGACACCCCGACCGCCCCCACTCCTCTGTTGGGTATTATGGGCTTTAATCTAATCTACCATGCCGAATGCACACTAAAAGTGGATTCAGCATTTTAGATTCAATCTTTTCGTGCAATCCCGTCACCCTGCCAAAGACCCGTTAATACCAGAGGAATGAAAAGGCGTGAATGGGAAGTGGCATAAAACTAGAGATAAGTTCAAGTGAAAATCCACAGTTCAAACCAAATGAGGGGACACAGACATTGCAATGGCCCGACACTCAGCCAACTATAACATGCCTTCAGCTCTGCGTTCTGACTGACTGAGTCTTGGAGGAATACACCTACTAGCCAGACATCAGGCCTTTTACTTCCTGGCATAATAAGCCAAATTACAGCCATCTAATAGCCCATGTAGCAGTGTTGCTCAGGCTTACCAGCACAGACACCAAAGGCACAGAACAAAGTCATTGGAAGAAGTAGCTCACAACAGCCTTAGTTGATATCAGAGCTGTTGAAGAGGTTGAGATCAGAGAATGTGGGCAAATCATCAGTAGCTGAGGAGCAAGAGCACCCAGCATTACTATGGGTGTACCCCAAATTCCAGGTAAAATTCTGCAAACTATGAGCTGCAGACCAACCAGCACCTATGACATACATTATGCTGGACAGACTCTATCCTCACCATTCAGGATTTCAAATCCTAGAAAATCTCGAAGACGTGGCAACTGTAGACCTCAAAATAAAACTTTCTATTTCAACTATCAGAAGATGGACACACCCTGCTAGTACCAAAGCAACACAAAAAATAAAACACCTTCAATACCCCAAAACAATGCTGAAAACGGAAGCATTAACACAGAAACACTCTAAGAAACACACCAAAGACACAAAGGTCGGGCATGACAGTGCAGACTCGAGCAGCTAAGCAACATGGGGAATATCCAAAAATGTCTGCACCAAGATACCACACTGGAATTGGAACTGAGCAGAAGTCATCCTATCTGCACATCAGAGGCATGTTAAATGTCTGGATACAGAATGGACATCTGTAACTTGCTTCTCGAAGATGTCACCTCCTTACTCTTCCTTACTAAGACCTGGCTGACAGATGTCTGTGCGGGTGGGTTATGGTCTTCAAATCGTTTGGAAATATATTTTTAAATAAATAAGAAAACCTTTACTTCATTTATATAAATAGCGTGTAAGCATTTCTATTGTTCATAACCTCCTCGTCTTACATATTGTTTCTATGTCTTTGGGCCTCATTACACGGATGGCGGTGAACCATGGCGCTATTAGCGCCATGGTTCATGACGGTAAAATACCGGCACCGCCTTGGTGGAAAGGGGAATTACCGCCCTATTCCAAGGTTGGCGGGGCGGTAATTCCCCCTTCCACCATTGCCCTTCCCCATTCCCATTTTTGCCCCATAGGGCTCTATGGGAATGGGGAAGGCGCTAATTACGGTACCGCAAATTGCGGTACCGTAATTAGCTCAATGGTCCCTTTGCGGGTTGGATTTTTAACGCCTGCAAAAAGCAGGCGTTAAATTCCCCAACCCACAAAGGGACCTCGTAGTAAGGTGGTAAGGATTTACCGGTACCAGTAAAATACCGGTACCGGTAAACCCTTACCGCCATCTGTGTAATGAGGCCCACTGTATGCCATGTGTGGCATTACAAGAAATTTCATTAAAATCAGTAGTATCTGATTTCCCACACATATTATTAAATCTGTCTAATATATTGCATTCATATTCATTTTTTTATTTACAGGGGCACCCCCTGAGCTCCATTTACTGCCCCTTTCCTCCACCCAAAATACCCATACTAAGCCTTTACTTTAGAAGGGTGTCCAGGAATATTTTTGTTAGGAAACACTACAATACAACGTGTTTTCTATGCACAATATTGACAAAATATTTTTTTCCCTCTTTCCTTATTAAAACAAAGCTTTTTGCCAGTCAAAATATGACTAGATTGATGCGGGTGTAGTAAATGTAGGTCTTTCTCCTATATTCAAGGTTGGTTTGACACACTACAAAGAGAAGAGAGGAGAAATCATCCGCAAGTTGTACATTCTTTGTCTCAACCATGACCAGTGAATGCGATTCTTCCAGCTTTATTGCACCATCTCATGCTTTGTAACTATGTCCTTTCCACTATGTCATGCAACTCAGCTTCAGCTTTCGTGAGGAAGGAGCGCATCCCTTCCTCACTGTGGGTAGATTCACTGACACATTCACACATTTGTCAGGTATTGCGTGTACCTAACAGTTCAAGGGGAATTTCTCATTGGGTTTGAGCAGAATATCTACCCTGCAGCCAAGACCCTGTCCTCAAACATTCGTCGAGCAATTAGTCAAAGCAACAACCCACTCTCCAGGCCACTTACTGGGTGGAATGTCCTGCTATGTCAATCTCCAAATGGTGGCTCCTCCACATACCATCCACTGGGTTGAGCCTCATACACATTGCATACCTAAAAGAAAGCATGCCCAAAGCTAAGAGAACACGGTATAATATAAGGCTAATAGAATATGATGTTTTTATTATTTTTAGATGCCAAACAAAGAAAAAGAATACAGTGGAATATATTTCATCTGTGAAGCAGACGGCACATGACTTCATATGTTTGACATCTGTTTTTTAGAATATATGGAAACAGTGACTGGAAATGATAAGTGATAGGGCCAGTTTTCTTAACCTATCCCCTCACCCTAGATAAGCGGCCCATCAGCGCTACTTAGCTATAGCCACCACACGAGGGTTTAGTTTAGTTCTGTTGAAGGGCAAGGTAGGTGAGAGTTACATAATTGGTAATGGTAAAAACAAAAGCAATTGTGAATAATGACCTGAGATCTTATTGTGTGACATGATAATCAGGGGAATCTTCAGGTGTGAGACCCCAGTTAGTGAAAGTGTGTGTTTTTAAGCTAAAAGATGTTCCTGGCTGCTATGAACATGTCCTGGATTTAAGAATTGGTCAACTGGTGGGGGGATAAACTTAGGTATGTGGGGAATAAATTGCATTTACCTAATGATTATGGTTTTTGGAAAAATGGCAGAAAATTGACAAACGGTCGTGCAACATGGTGCAGACCCGGCTGTTGTTTTATCAAATTCCCCATGATTAGCTGAAGTGGATTATATATATATTATGACAGTTGATAGTAAATCACAACATTTTTGACACATTACTAGATTTTTGGGGGGTCTGAAAAACCCATTGCTAAATCACCCTGTGTTTATTTTCTACTACCCTGTTAAGCACACTGGAACACCGAAATTGTACAGCATTGCAAATATAAAGTGATTTTATTCAGGGACCAGTGTTGATGATCATTTATTTTGAAATTTGTATAAAGTAAAATATTGTGATTTGAGTTTTCCCAACCAAATTGTGTGAGTTATTAATGCAGAGAGAAGTTGATTGTGTTGTGCCATGGATAAAGTGGTGCGTGACATTTCAGTGCATGCAATGTCCTATTACCTGTTTTCCAAATAAATACAAATATATTTCCTGTTCATCGGCCTGGTTCTTGGCTCAGCGGTAGCTCAGGGAGGCGCAAGGGGTATGATATGCATCAGAAACAGGGCTGAATATAGAACTGACATTAAACCATTTATTGTGTGACACCTAGATTGGGGCATGAAGGAACTCCCTCTGTTGAGGGTGGCCTCTCTATATACTGTTACAATTTATTAGAGTACATATCTTTCAATGCTACAACTATGCCAATTACACACAAACACACACACACACACACACACACACATTTTATTTACAATATATGTAAATGAGCATCAAATTCGACCCTATAACTATCAAGAAAAGACTGAAAGTCAGCTAGAGCAAATCAGATTCATGATAAGCCCCACCCACAAAAAAAGAAGCACTGTAAAATGTTCTTGTGCAGAAGCGATGGGAGCCAGCCAATACACAAAGTGGTAAAGAGCTTGGTAAACCTCACAAATAGCCTCCTAACACTAGAGCTACAAATGTAATTCTAAGCCAGCAAATTCCTCTCCCCCTTAGATCATTCATGTGCTTCATGCTTTTCATCTTCTACACACATTTCCTGCATAGTCACCTCCCTGGAGCTGTCAAGCCAGGACCACACTAACAGTATCAACATAGACCTTTCTGAAAACCTCTGAGAAGGCTATACAGAATGCAAAAAATGCACAAGATTACTAATGTAACTAGACAAGAGGACAAAAATCAGGCCAGCATTACAAGTTCTCGCCCGCCACGCCACCTGGCTCGCTAGACACTGTCTGCCCCTCTCCTCCCTGTCACCCTGTACAGCTGTACCCCACCTCTGTGCCCCTCTGTATCCTACCCCCCACTGTATATCTGTTATGTTGCTACCTCTGAAAAGCACTCTGTTATGTATCTGTGATGTTGTATACTTCTGTAACGCACTCCATTGTGTATCAGTATTGTTGTATACCTCTGTAAAACGATTTTGCTTCACGAAGCTACGACCATGCTCAATAAATACAATAATAATAATCCTAATACGCTCGACACTGGCTGCCAATTGGAAGCAGGATTGCATGTAAGGTACTTTGCATCTACCACTGGCCCGTACCCCCAAGTGGCTGGAACTCACCCAAACACCAATCCTACCACACAAATTAAGGATGCAGAAATCCTGCAATATGTCATTCCTTATGAAGCCAGATTACAAAAGAAATTCTAGATCAGTGAGAAACCTCATTCATAATCTTCACCACCAAGTGGAGCTGAAAGCTAAAGGAATCTACACATAACCGGACCATTAATATATCCATGAAATTGATTAAGACGTGTCTCTGCACAAGACCCTTGGAAAATCCAGGATGCTTCCACCTAGGCATGCAGGCATGGAGCTACCCTGAAGTGAGTCGCATGCGACTAATCCCACATCAGGGGTCTCAGCCCATGCATCATAACTCGAAAGTGCCCCATAACTCAAACATGCCTAATCTGAACAAGGCACGTAGAGGTGCCATGCACATGTGACACCATTTGCTGATGTCATCAACCCTACCATCAAAAAACAACAGACCTTGATGACAAGTCAACCTAGGAAAGGAGACAAAAAGCCTTCCTCCAGGGATGCATAGCAGCTGAGTCAGCCACTGAAGAACCAGATCCCTTCTCAGCACTAACGACTCACCCGCCCCCCTTCTATCAGCATGATGTTATGTCACACTCTTCAGGCACTGCCTGAGCCAGCTGAGCTAGCCACTTGGTATTGTGATGTCATGCAAGTACCAAGTGGAATGTTGATGTATGAGTGAGAGAAGGCTGTGCTGAGTGTTCTGTTTATGGGTCAGTTGGTCCCTCCCTCCCTGTGTGATGGGTGCCGGTGATCTATCTTATGTCTTATACCTCATGTCTTTATGTCCTGTAACATGTAACTGAAGAACTGGAAGTAAACTTACTTATAAGCAACCTAACTCAAGTATGAACATTGCTTTACTACAATGGCGACGAGGATCTCTGGAAGAAGAACCCTGGTGAAAGGAAGTTGGAAGGGAAGGTGACTGCAGAGACCTGCTGCGGGGGGTGCAGGAACCAACAGGACCAAGGAGAGAAGAAGACATCACCGCCCCCAAGTAAGCATACCCATCACCCAGGGCGGACAAGGGAGGAGAGGGAGGAGAGCAGGAGGACCATAGCGAGGACCATAGCAGATTGGATCAGCAGCCCATGGGTTCTTGGGAGTGCTGGGTCCTGGGAGTGCTGGCCCTTTTCGTTATAAGGAACTTGAGAAGGGTGTCCCGAATCAAACCACAAACCAGTAGCCCATGTTGGTGGGAGTGCTGTGTTCCAGGCGCCTCTAGAGCACGTACTGGTTAAGGGAGTTTGGTCAAGTGGGTCAATACTGAAGCAGCCCACTTAATTTCAAATGTTAAGGATTCCTGAGACTATGAAAAGATTGCACGTTCGTGATTGCAAACTGCAGCAGCCTCATAAATGGATTGGGAATGATTGAACGGGCCGTGTATGCGACGGGAGTGTTTGCGCAACATGGGCAGGACTGAAAACATTTCCAAATTTGCTTTCACAACCGGCCATAGAAATGCTGGCGTGGTTCTTAAATGCATTTTTGTGTAAGATGACTCTATAACAGAGGTGCTGGCTGAGTGACCGTTAGTCCAGTAGTGAGCGCAGCAGTACCTTTCTGTTCTGTGCCATTTTCAATTGTGATGACGTCACATTGGAGCTGTGGGAGTCAGCGAAGCTTCGGAATTCTGTGTTTCAGTGTCCGAGTGAGGAGCTTCTGAAAGTTGGAGCGCGGAAGGGTGATATTAGAATAGAGGACCTTGATGCCGTCCTGCGACGTGAAGACGTCATGTTGTGGGTTTCGGAAGTGCAAGCGGGTTATGGAATCCCTTCGAATGCTCGAGTAATGGACCTCTTCAAGGGGACGCACTATGACGTTGCCGCGTGCCAGTATCCGTAAGAGAAGGCACTAGTCAACGGAGCCGCTCTGCCTGTTAGGATGTTCAAGGCAGTGGCGGCCGCGGCAAAGAATGCTTCTCTGCCTCTTTTGAGTGCGACCGCGGCTGAATGCTTCTCCGCTTTTGTTGATGTGGCGGGCAACGTGGCAAAGTACTGAGGAAAGCATCCTTGCTGATGAGGTCGGTGCAGGTAACGCTGCTCCGCCTCACTACCGAGGCGCAAAGCAGCGGTCAACGTGTTGGTAATCGTTGCACAATGCTACTCGTATGAGACTTTATAATGCATAAATGCATGTTGAGATGGAGTTCATTTCGTTTTGCATTTAGGATTTAAGTTGAGAACTTAATTAATGCAATGTTGGTTGTTGTAATGGTAATTCCACTTAGTATTAGTGTGGGATTTGGTGAAAACTGCTGTATGATAAATGCTGGTCTGGTGAGAGTGTGCATGGGATGGGTTAAGTCACTGCAGTTAGAATTTAACCATTTCTTTAACATTTGCAGGTTTATGGACATTTTACACAGTTTACTGAAAGGTGCATAATTAAATGCAATGTGATACACCGCGCCGGTGTGGAGCTCTTTGTGTGTGAATGAGCTAGTGTAACCTATTGAGGATTTTTAGGTTCAAAGTGTTTTATAGACTTTTGGACTTTTAGGCATTTAGAATTAATGCAGCACATGGACGAGCAAAAGAACTATATAGGTAATATTTTGCATTTAGGATTAATGCAAAACATGGACAAGCAAAAGAACTATGTGGGGAATGTTTTTGTTAAATCATCAATTCTAAAGAAATGTCTTTTGTGGTACATACATTGTACATAAGGTTGACTGTGAATATGTAAACCTGATGGATATGTATCTGGTTATGAATGATGTGAGCTTGGTGCATGTTCAAATGACTTCGAGTCATTATTCTGATGGGTAGGTTAGGAGTTAGGACAGTTAGGATTACTGTCCAGCTGCATTGAGATGGGGTAGCGCTTTTGTTTTAATATGTTTATTGAGGTAGCGCCTCATTAAGGTGTTGTATTGAGATGGAGGTAGCGCTTTTACTTAAATTGATTGTATTGAGGTAGCGCCTCATTTAGGTGTCAATTGGTTTGCAATGGACACTTGTTTTAATGGGGGTAGCGCCCTTTCAGGTGCAGGAGTGAGTAAGTGGAGAAGTACACTAAGGTGAGTGGGAGTTGTGGTCGGGTGATTTTAGGAAGAACTTAGGAACGGTAGTAGTGCACTGTTAGAAGAAGTCAACTCTCATCTGAAATGGACAGGTGGTTTTGTTGGATGAAGATGTGGTAGTGGTTATTTTAGAATTAGCTGTTGTACTGGTTGGGGACGCCCTCTGGTGGAAACATTGGCTAAACGGAAATATGTTGTCCAAGATGAAGAGTTGTCTTGTAGTTGTTTTCTTTTTGTGTTATATGTAAATCCAGGCCAAGGTACCCCAAGGTCAGGATTATGGGACTCGTTAGTGCTGCCATTGAGTTGAGCGTTTAGTCCAACCCCATTGTTTTGTTGGTGGTCTTGGAGATGCCTGGCCAGTATCTTCGAGTTGTTGCAGGATCTGATTACCTTGGTGTGGTTGAGTTGGGCTCTTTTGGCCTAGTCCTTTTGATGTATTTGTTTGTATATTCGTGATGTATGCATAGTTTGGTGATATTTCAGCAGTGGTTAGCGGTTTTATGAATTCTCTCAATAGGTATGGTGATTCTGTTGTTTTCTTGGATGTCTAGAATTGCGCCAGGATCACAAGCCATGCTTCAGGGTGGCAGCCTGGAGGCTCGCCTGTGGCAGGGGTGGGCGGAAGGATATATGTTATGTTAGCGAGTGTTTGGTTTGTAGGGTAGCTTTAGCCTGGTGTATAGGTTGGCATGTGTCTAGGGTGAGAGTCTAGAGTTTGTCCGTGGCAGGGATAGACAAAAGGTGATTTGTGTTGGTATTGAGGGTGACCTGAATATGTAGGTGAAGTTTGGAATTGCATAGCTGTGGGATTTCCTGTGAAGCTGTATGGTGGATGGTGATGTGACTTGCCTATATGTAAAGTGCTTATTGTTCGTGTAGACGTTTCGGTAAGGAGGGAGATGTGTTATGTCACACTCTTCAGGCACTGCCTGAGCCAGCTGAGCTAGCCACTTGGTACTGTGATGTCATGCAAGTACCAAGTGGAATGTTGATGTATGAGTGAGAGAAGGCTGTGCTGAGTGTTCTGTTTATGGGTCAGTTGGTCCCTCCCTCCCTGGGTGATGGGTGCCGGTGATCTATCTTATGTCTTATACCTAATGTCTTTATGTCCTGTAACATGTAACTGAAGAACTGGAAGTAAACTTACTTATAAGCAACCTAACTCAAGTATGGACATTGCTTTACTGCACATGACTACTCTTTATGGACAATACCATCAGCAGATTGTTTTATGAACACAAACAACCCTTAAATGTGCTTTGTCTTGGCTCTGAAATGACCATTGACCCAACATTAGCACTCGCAGCCCGTACCCTACCTGACACCCATGTTCCACTACCCTAGCACCTTGAAAAGATTTTGTTTCTCTAGCACTCATCATCCACCTCTGACTTTGTTATTCTCAAAAGATAGCAAATATTCACTAACACCCACATCTGTTGCCCTCTATTTGACATTTGAACATACACAGACCAATGGGCTTCCCCTCACCACCCCATGACTGAACTCTCACAGGCTGGAATGATGCCTCAGGATTCCAACTTGCAGGACAAAACTAAACCATAACACCCTAATATCTCACCCTGCAACACACGCATCATCAGACCTTCTGAATATGTAGCCGCTTATCCACAGCAGACCATGGTTTCTCAGATTGTACCACCATTTTAGACATAGCATCCTTGCTCTCTTCCCACTAACCCACTAGATACCAACCCTCCTCTCTTACTAGACCCAAAGAAGCAAGTAGCCATGAAAATGGCAGCGGCTACGCAATTAAAGACCCACAAAAATACAGATTTTTCACATTATAATTTCACTTTTCTCTACCGAATGGTCACTTCAAACTTGAGGAAACTGCTGCTCATAACTGTATTTATAAATGGCTTTGTAGATATGGCAGTAGACAACAACATCAAAATTCCCATATTTGAAAAGATTGTTACAACTCATCTTCAGGAATTCATCAAACAAATTACTTCTTTTTATGTGAAGCGGTTATTCCTAGTCGACCACACAAATAACCTGCAATGTTTGTGATATCTGTGTTTGGAACTTTTTGGATCTCATCAACACTGTCGACCAGGCCATTTTATTTGTCTCACCTAAAGGAGTGTAGCAGAGGGGAACGAATTCGGATTGTATACAATGCTGGTTATCTAAAAAGTGTTCGCTGTTCCAGAGAACCATAGGGCATTTCAACCTCTCCCACTCAGTTACACTTGTTTCTTTGCCTTTTGCCATGTGTGGCTCTTCTCAATTGTGTCTAGTAAATTTTAGAGCCTGCCGGCAAGCAACCAGACCTGCATATATGAAAACTGGTTGAAAATTAAATACAACTGGGCCACTACAATGTGGGGACTCGCCACCTGTTGATATTTCACAGTTCGAGCCATCATCATTGGGTTGTTGATTATACCCTGGAGAAAGGGCTGGGTCATAATATTTTTATAAGGCAATTTTCATTTAGCAGCCCGTTCTGTTTTTTCTCAGAATTTCAGGTTGTTTTCATGGCACGTGTGATGTAAGAACTCCTGCTCCAGCTCCTGATACCCCACCCTTCGTTCAACAACCGTTTTGTTAATTCCGCACTACGCAACTAGGAAGACCTTAGAGCTAACTGCACCAGACCGTGCAACCTCCATAGAACACAGAGAACGTCCAATTGGCACACAGGTAACGGGTGCCTCTGACCTGCATGCATCAATACCGCGTCTGCATGCCGCTTTCCCGCTAACACTCCTTGCCCACTTTTCTTACAGAGCTACGTGCGGCGAGGCCAACATAATTGCAAGAAGTGCGCTTTACATATACATTTCATTACATTTTCTAACCACTTTCAAATCTGATATATTTTTAAACAAAGTTACTTAGAAAATGTGTTTTTGGCAACAATCAATGGGATATCCAACGAAGAAAATAAAGAAGGGCTGACATAAGCTGCAGTTTTTTCAGTTGTTTTTTTTACATCTGACCTGTGAAGCCTTTGTTTTTTATTAATTCTTTACTCGTATTACCACTATTTCAAGACACCAAGATACTATCATCATGCAAACACACAAAACTTCCACATTCCTGATTTTTTACAATCTGTTCTCAAATTTGCTCTGAAAATATTGCTCATGCGGATAATAGTACTGAGTGCATTTTCTATGTATATCCTGATCTTGCTATCCTTAATGGTGGCATCGTTGAATTATTCTGTACAAGTAACAAACACGCAAATTAATCATTATGAACAGCATTGTCATCAAAGTCACCAAGAGCCTCTCTATTGTTCTGGGATACATTATCTTTGAGAGAAGGACTTGTCAACATTAAAATGCCTCTAAGGGATGGGCCCCTCCTCACATAAGTCACTCATGGAAGCAACAATGAGCGTTCCATTTTAATGCACTGTTGAAAAACATAAAGATTTCCTGGAAAATAGTGCAGAATTTGCGCCATTTCCATCAGTGGAAGAACCCAAAATCAGACAATAGACAATATGTACCCATCAGACTTGTTCATTGCTCTGGGCTGTTAAGTTGAGGCCCAGAAAAGGTTTCGCAGCTGAACGAGACCAACATTCCTAGGAGCATTCTATAGTATGACTGATCAGGATGGTTCAATGGATTAGGGAGTAGATGCCTGTTCATTTTTACTGGTGGGGTGGCACACCCATGAGAGGAGAAGAATATTGCACACTAAATCTGCATGACAAGTGTTGGCTGGATGCGTCTGAAAATGAGTACTCTCTACCAATAAAAGATGGCCACCACACGGAAGCAGTACCAGGATGCTGGGCAGGAGAAGAGGTTCATTATTTAATTTAATGGTTTAATCGGGAGTGGTTTGGCTGTCATCAATAGACCTTTGAGGAAGTGTAATTGTCTAGAGTGTATGGTGAGACATAGGTCAGAGAGAGAGAGAGAGAGAGTATAGCTCCCAAGGCCAACCATCATACCCTACGAGATACATCAGGCTTATGCTCAATTATCACAATGACCCCAGGTTTACAGGGCCATAACCCTCAGATGACACAACCATTAATGCCTCAACAGAACACCATGTATGGAAGTAGCCTGCCAACGAATAATGCAGTGCCTAATGGGTGAGTGTAGTGGAAAACAACCCTTTCACGTTCCTCAGCACCAACACATACTTTCATTAGGACAGCCCACAGAGAACTCTTGCCTGCCCAGTCCTGTCCATGACAGTACACCATGACGACAAACCCTTGGTGGGCGCTGAGATTGGCAACAAGCAATTCATCTTCATGGTTGACACCAGTGCCACTAAATCAGGTATCAGTGAGGGAAACTTCCCACTATCAGGTGAAACTCTTGACGCGCAGGGCTTCTCTGGGGCTGTCACCATAGTTCCCTACAAAAAAAAAGTAGATATTAAAATAGGAGGAAAGTTGATACATGCACCCCTGTTGTATTTTGAGAGTTGTTCCCCTATACATTGTGTTTGGGTGAGACCTGTTAAGCTTATTGAATATGACCATCTCCTTCACTAACCAAAGAGTAGTGTGTGCCACCCCAGGCATTTGTGCTATAAGAGTATTGATCATAATAAATGCAAGGGGAGGAGAGGCAGTGGTGCGTGGTATTCCTGGGGCCCCAGATATGTTTGTGTATGGCATAGGTGTACTTCTCGAGGCATTACCCCAAATTGGTAAGGCTTGTTGGTGAATGCCAGCAGACTTCATTTTCTGTCCTGTGGTAACCCCTGAATCGGTGGCAGGAATGATATTGTCCCTGAATTTACAGGGCCTGGTGGTGTCAGCTAAGAGGATTGTTGTAATTGGGACTGATTTAGTAGGGTGTGAGTGGCGCACGGTATTGTGTATTGACCCAAAGTGCCTCTTAGAGAAATAAGTGATACAGACTTGATTGAGGACCGATCAGCTGATGGCGAGATTGTGCTAGCAATTTCTTTCCCTTGTGACATTATGGTGCAGTATCAAAAAGTTGAATGTGCCTTAATGGCTCTAATAACCCTGCCCCCTTCACTGAGACAGACTTACAGCAGGTTCCTGAAGGACTCTGGATAAAAAATTGCCATGACATGGGGCTCTTACAAGGAGTGACCCAGTACAAATATCACTCAAGCCAGGCGCCCTGCTGCCCCGGGTGAGGCAGTATCATTTATCAAGGGAGGCAGAGAAGGGGATACAAGACACTATTGTTGCCCTACTAAATCAGGGGATAATTGTACTATCCACTTCCCCATGCAACATGGCAAAATGCCTTATAAAGAAAGAAAAAGGACGGAGCTGGAGAATGATTCAGGATTTGCACACTTTTAATGACATTGTACAAGCAGAATTTCTGGTGGTCCCGAACCCTGCGACAATACTTTGTAAAATCCCTAAAGAACTGACCCACTGTACTGTGATGGATCTTAAAAACACCTTCTTTCCTGTTCCTTTGCACCCCGACTCATAATACCTCACTGCGTTTACACATGGGGGATGTACTTTAAACACCACACAAGATTTACCCAAAAGTCCCCCAGCATTTTTAACAGGATACTACATGCTGATGTTGGCAAAATTCAGGTGTCTAGCATAATTATCCAGTATGTTGATGATTTACTGGTGTGCAGTGTCAGTGAGCACCAGTGCAGGAAGGACTCCATTACGCTCCTACAGCTCTTGGCCCGCAAGGGATAAAAGGTTGATAAGGCTAAATTACAGTACTGCCTTCAGGAGGTACTCTGCTTGAGTCAGTTGATCTCTGTAAATGGCAAAATAATAATTCCTGATCGCTCTGCCTCTGTGTGCACCACCCCATGACCAAAAACACTGAATGGGATGCAAACATATTTAGGACTATGTAATTACTGTAGGGCATGGATACTTCACTATGCAGCATACACCAGGCCCCTTTTACAGGGCCTCAAGGAAGCTCAGAAAGATAACAAAATAGTATGGACAGAGGACATGCTCACAAATATCAATGACCTCAAAGAGGTCATATCTACAGCGCCATTGCTGGCAACTCCAGATTACACACAAGGGTTCTATTTATTTTCCCATTCCAATGGGCAATTGATGACTGCGGTTCTGACACAGAAAAGATCCATGGGCCAAAAGCCATTGGCCTATTACAGTGGCATGTTAGACCCAGTAATGCAGGGCCAATTTGCATGTGAACAAGCACCTGCTGCTGCAGCATTTGCCACTGAGAAGAGCTCCAATATCGTTATGGGAAATGTGTTCTGACAAAGATTTGGCCAACCAGGACTGTGTAACTTTTGAGGGAGCAGTCGATGATATTCCAAAAGCCCATGATAAACTGCTTGAGGGGGGCAAGGTCCTCTTTGTTGATGGGCCAGCTACGGTTGATCAGGGTATAGGTTAATGGCACACTGGTGTGGCACAGGCTCGCATACTGGATGGGGAGTATGAAACACTAGTGTAGAAAAGATTACCAATCCATTTCTCAGGCTAGGCAGCTGAGTTCATAGCACTTATCAAAGAGCTGCAAGTTTTCCAGGGTGTCACATCACCATTTACTCAGACTCTGCATATGTCACCACTACAATGCATGCAGGCCTTGCAAAGGAGAGGATTCAGGAGACCTGACGGGTGTCCAATTCAGCATACCACATTGCTGGACAAACTTATTGATGCATTATCCTTGCCATCAGTAGTGGCAGTTGTAAAATGCACCGCCCATACTAATAACACATATGAGGTCTCACTCGGTAACGCTGCAGTGGATGCAGCAGCGAAAATGGCAGATTACCTCCCAGTGCCACAGGTTTTGGAGTATTCTGTGTTGACACTGAACACTGGGCAGTTGCCAGCATCGTGCAATCCCTTACCAATTGCACAGTTGATTAATTTACAGTGGCATGCACCACAAGAAGAGAAATAACTGGGTGAATAGGCGGTATAAAATGACCCCAACCAATCTATTGTGGAAGCAAGACATTTCTGGGAAAGCAGTTATGCCACATGAATTATTACTGGTCACATTGGACCAGTTACTCCATCCATCACACATCTTTTAACAGCAGACATACAGAAGGTCTGGTGTGTCCCCAACATACAGGAGAACCTAAAATGGTTGTACATTGCACCACATGTCAAAGTTAAAGCACAGGGCTTAAGCTGAGAACCAGCAGAGGCACCTTTCCCCAATATACTGGGCCATTCCGCAAACTACACATTGATTATGCGGACATGGGTGAAAGGTGCAATGTATCCTGTTATCTCATTGTAGTCATGTGTCCCTTCTCAAAATTGGTGGAGGTGAGACCTTGTGCACATCCAGATGCTAAATGTGCTGCTAAATTATTAGGTATGTTTTACCTCGATGGGGTGTGTGCAATGTACTCAGATCAGATAATGGTGTGCACTTCTTTAATGGATTCTTTGAAAAGATATCAGCATTGCGGGGCATCAAGCATCATGTGTGCACCATTTGCCACCCCAGGCCAACGGGATCATGCCCTATTAAAAAGCAACCTGTCTAAGCGGTGTATCACATTAAAGAAAAATTGGGTGCACAGTTTACCACTTGCATTATTCAGCTTGTGTACGCAGCCCTGCAAACACCACCACTTGTCACCCCATGAGGTGGTAATAGGTGCTGCATGCACACACCATTTTATCCTCTTAGATGAGCGTCAAATACTCATAGAGCAGCCTCCATCTTGGGGGAGGAGTTAGCAGCTATGTGTCCGCCTTAACGAAGGCCATAACATTTCTCTCCCAACAGATTGTACCTTGCCGGACTAAGGAAGCAACCAGTGTCAAAACAGACACGTCAGCAACTTTATTCCCCCTGCAGTTGTTTCCCGGTGACTGGATTTATATTAAAAATGTTGTACGCCGGTGGAGCAAGCCCAGATATAAGAGCCCTTTCCAAGTAATTTACGCCACTACCCTTGCTGTCAACGTTAAGGAACTGCATTATTGGTTGCACCTGTCTGATGTCCACAAGGCACCTCAAGGCTCTGGACCAGGGGGTGGCTGTAATGCCGTCGGTGCACGCTACATGTGCCAACATAATCAGGAAGTGATATTTACATGCTAAATATCGAAGCTACACATTTACATGCTCCTTGGGCATTTCTAGCTCGATTTCCTTGAGTGAGGGCTCGTTGCAAAGGGGAGAACCCTTTCCAACGAGCCATTACTCAAGGAGATTGGTGGTCGAGGATCATTTGATCTTCGACCATCAATCACCACTGTACCACCAGGGAATAGATTTTGGGAGTGCCCCCCAACCCCACCAGGCTAAACAGCCCCCCACCAAAAATAAAAACATAAAAATGCCCTGAAATTGAGGGTCTGACCCCATGTTGCCACCCCAGGGAAGCAGCAAGGACCACTAAGCTACTACAGATATGATCTTGAGGTGGGGGGCAGACCAATTAGCCCCCACCCCCAGTTGTGCACCAATTTACCACCAAGGAAGGAAAAAGAACATTGCATTAAAAATATACTGGAACACTTTGGGCATGAGGGGGCTGGCTCTCGTGGCTGTAGACCAGCCCCCTTAGGATTACCCCCAAGTGCAGGCAAACCCTTTCTGCTTACTTGGGGGGGGGCAACATTGGGATATGGCCCCATTTTGCCACCCCTGGGAATCAGGAAGGACAACTAGGTCACCAGCAGTAAAGATAATGTTGTTTTGCCTTCTTTCGGGGGGAAATTAGTGCTGTTTTCACCCATTTGCCACCAGGAAAGGCAAAACAGTAAAGCAGCGCAGCCAGAGCTCCAAGACAATCAGGGGTGATGTTCCCAGCCTGTCTCCCTTGTGGGTCGACAGTCCCCAAGTCCAGCGGCGGTCCCAGTAAGCCCCGGCAGGGTCTGCATCCCTCCCCGGAGCAGAAAGCTGTAGAGCAGCCCAGCCAGAGCTCCAGGATTGTCGGGGCTGCTGTCCCCAGCTTTGTACGCCTGTCTCCCTTGTTGGTTGACCGTCCCTGAGTTCATCCGTGGTCCCAGAGTGCCAATGCCTCCCTCCCTGGACAGAAAAGCTGTAACACAGTCCAGCCAGAGCTCCAGGATAGTCAGGGCTGCTGCCCTGGCCTTTGGAAACTGTCTCCCGTGTGAGTCAACAGTCTCCAAGTCCAGAATGAGTCCTACGGAGCCCCAGCAGGGTCCCCATCCTTTCTCAGATGGAAAAGCTATAATGCCCAGTCAGAGCTCTAGGATGGTCGGGTTGATGGCCTCAGTCTTGGACACTTGTCTCCCTTTTTGGTCGACCGTCCCCAAGTTCAGCGGCAGTCCCAGGGAGGCCCCAGCAGGGTCCTCATCCCTTCCTGGAGAGAAAAGCTGTAACACAGGCCGCCAGAGCTCCAGGACAGCCGGGGTGCTGCCTCTAAGCTTGGGCACCTGTCACCCATGTTGGGTGACCATCCCCAGATCATCGGTGGTCCCAGTGAGCCCCGGCAAGGTCCTCATCCCTTCCTGGAGAGAAAAGCTGTAACACAGGCCAGTCCAAGCTCCGGGACGGGCGGGGGTGCTGCCTCTGGGCTTGGGCACCTGTCTCCCTTGTTGGTCGACCATCCCCAAGTTAAACAACGGTCCCAGAGAGCCCCGACAGGGTCCCAATCCCTGCCTGGAGGGAAAACCTGCAACGCAGGTGAGCCAGAACAACAGGATGGTTGGGGGGATGTCTCCGGCCTTTAGCAGCTGTCTCGCATGTTGGGCAACCATCCCCAAGTCCAGCTGTGTTCCCAGCGAACCCGGCAGGGTGCCCATCCCTTCCCAGGTGGTAAAGCTGTAACGCAGCCCAGCCAAAGCTCCAGCCTGGGCTTGCAGATGATCGACCCATATGGGAATCATCCTTCAAAGGCCGGGGACATCACCCACCAGGGATGGCTTGTATGAAAAAGGTGGGGTGATACGAGCATGACAGTTTGGATTTCTTTTTGGCGGACTGACCTCAGATAATTAATGGTTTTTGTTTTGTTTACAGTTGAGGCAGGCAGAAGCTTTTGCTGGCTTATGTAAGTAGTACAAAATGTCCTTTTGTTATTATACTATAACTATTATAGTTATATTATAATTGAGGGCGGTTTGTAAGTGTGGTTGGTGGGACTGTGGCTGATGTTTCAGTGGTGTGGGCAGGAATGGATGGTGCAGAGGTAATGCCCAGGCGGTGTCCCCATCCATTCCGGAGGCAGAATATGTAACGCAGGCCAGTGAAAGCTCCAGGATAGTCCGGAGTCATGCCCCTCGCCTTGGGCACCTGTCTTCCATGTGGGTCGACCATCCCCAAGTGCAGCAGCAGTCCCAGGGAGTTGTGTCAGGGTACCTATCTCTTCCCAGAGGGAAATTCTGCAATGTAGCCCAGCCAGATCTCGCGGATGATCAGGGGTGATGAACCTGGTCTTGGGCGGCTGTCTCCGATGTGGGTTGACAGTCCTCAAGCCCAGCGGTGGTTCCATGGAGTACCTGTCCTTTCCCGGGGGGAGAAGGTATAATGCAGGCCAGCCAGAGCTCCAGGATAGCCCGGGGTGATGTCTCGGGACTTGGGCGGCTGTCTCCCATGTGGGTCGACCGTCCCAAAGCCCTGCGGCGGTACCAGGGAGCCCCAGCATGGTCCCTGTCCTTTCCCAGAGTGAAAATCTGTAATGCAGCCCAGACAGAGCTCCAGGCTGGCCTTGGGGATGGTCGACCGACATGTGAGAGGGCCGGCCAAGGCCAAGGACATCACCCCGACCTTAAGAATGTCCTCTTCCTAAGTGCTTTGGTATACCAGTGGTTTAGCCTTTTCCCTTTGTGCCCAGGTATGTGCACCAACACATTTAAGATACAGTTTTCAACGGGACACCTGTGGGAATGTGGACGGTAGGGCACTCTTTTGTTGCCGGCATGTTTCGGTGATTTCCTGTTGGCAAATCACCCCATTCCCAAATCTGTGGGTTGTCCAGACGGCAAAATGCAGTCTTCCCCAAGGCGTTTGACATACCAGTGGTTTACCCTGCACTCACACATGTGAGGCACTGTTTTCATTGGGACACCTGTGGGAATGTGGAAAGGTAGGACATGTGTTGTTGCCGGCGTGTTTCAATGGTTTCCTGGTGGATCTTGTGGGTTATAAATTCTTGGGCAATTGGCGAAAGTCAGACCTCTTTGGATTTCACCGGGTGTCTTAATTTCAGGAATGTATGAGGTTCCCCATTTTCCTTGGTGGCTGCAACACCCCAGGTGCAAATTGGTGGGTTGTCTACAACACCAAATACCATAAGAATTTCCTCTTCGTAGGCCCTTTGGTGTACCAGTGGTTTTGCCATTTCCCTTTGCGCCCAGGTAAGTGCACTGACACATGTGAGGTACTGTTTTAGTTGGGACACCTCTGGGAACATGGAAAGATAGCACATGTGTTGTTGCTGGCATGTTTCAGTAGTTTTCTGGTGGCAAATGTCTGAAAATTGAGTTTTTTCTCTCCACTTTTCAGAGTTTGCCAGGCCTTGTGGGCAATAAATCCTAGGGCGATTTGCAAAAGTCAGACCTCTTTGCATTCCTCCGGGTGTCTTCTTTTCAGAAATGTATGGGGTTCCCCATTTTCCTTGCTAGCTGCAACACCCCAGACCCAAATATGTGGGTCATCCACAACACCAAATACCATACAAATGTTCTTTCCTAGGCCCTTTGGTGTACCAGTGGTTTAGCCTTTTCCCCCTGCACCCAGGTAAGTGCCCCGACACATGTGAGGTACAGTTTTTGTTGGCACACCTGTGGAAACATGGGAAGGTAGGACATGTGTTTTTGCCAGCGTGTTTCGGTGGTTTCCTGGTGCCAAATGTCTGAACTTTGTGTTCTTTTCTCCACTTTTTGGAGTTTGCCGGGCCTTGTGGGTAATACATTTTAGGGCGATTGGCGAAAGTCAGACCTCTTTGGATTCCCCCGGGTGTCTTCTTTTCATAAATGTATGGGCCAAAACCAGTATTCCCCAGGGCGTCTGATGTACCAGTGCTTTAGCCTATTCCCCGGTCAGTGCACCGACACATGGAGCTACCGTTTTTGTCGGGACTCCTGTGGGAATATGGGAGGGTAGGAAATTTGTTTTTTTTCTTGGTTTTCAGAAAATGTTCACACATTTCCTACTGCACTTTGTTACACAGCCCTTTCACTTCCAAAATATGACGTACATTTAGTCACTGCTTTAGGCACATTGCGCTTTTGTAACCTGCACAAGTCACCTATCCTTCAAAAGATCTGCCTGTGCTCTTTCAAAAACTGTATGCTTGCCATTCTTTACCACATTCGTTTTATCTATTTATAGATAAAAGTATATCTATTTAGTCCATCAGCATAAAAATTCTTTGTACCATGGCTCAGTCTTTGGGTCGTGGTATTGCTTGTTTTGTGAAACGTTACCAAAAATGTGTGATTTCCTGACTAGATGAGTTGGGTAAATGTAGTCGTGCATTGATTTTCTCAATATTGACAGAAACCATTACCTTACCAGTCCAAACATGTCCAACACATACTTGTTTTCACTCACGTTTCAAATGTTTTCCAAATTATACTCATTTTAGGTACATAGTTGTTGCCTGATCTGCGTGAATCACCCCTTTCTGAGCTTAGACTTTTGTCTACTTTTCAGAAATGTATGCCTTTCTGGCTTCCCATTGAGCTTTCCTAGCCTCCCCTTCCATTCCCTCCAAGCAGGTCCTAATAAACAAAAAGGGAGAACTCGCCTAACCCGCACATAACTGATGGTAACCTTATAAAAAATGTTTTTTGTTTCCAGTCAACCTGTTCTTGAAAGCTTGGAAAATGGCGAATTTGGAACTAAAAAGCATTTGTTCCTAGATCTCACAAGAAAGACTTTTTGGTACATCATTGTATTGTCAGTTTTCTTGAAAAACAAAAATGTTCTCTCTTTTTTGCTATTTTCTCGCACCCGCCCTACAGCAAACATGGATTCCTTGCTGGTGTTACGACCGCCTACTTATGGGAATAAAAGAGGCCACATTTGGCCACAATATCTCTTTTAACAAAAAAGTTAAAAGGGACTAAATGCAACATACCGAAATCTTCAAAACAGGGCTCAGCACTGGTAGGGAAAACCCTCAGCAGTTAAGTGGTTAAGAAAACGAACGTATATAGTACTATGTCAATGTTCTCCTATTCATATGCATGTTCTATGCATTGTATTACTGGGTTGTTTGCAAAATGTATGTTTGGATTAGGTATATGTCTGGGATGTCATTTTATATGGGAGGGCATATTAAAGGGGGGGAGGTACAAATGTTACTATTAACGGTTCAATGCAATATTTAAATATCACCAAGAGTACCAACCTCAGTGTATCCACATGTATTTAACACACAACACCGCGGCCACAGACCCCCATATCAATGGCCAAGTAGAACGTATTAACACTGGTAAAAGTACTAATGAATCCAATGTTTTTATAAGTTTTCAGCCTATCACCTTTTTAATACTGTACATAACAAAGTTTCAGCACATAAGTTAGAAAGTCCAAGTATGATGAATACCATGGACCTTGTTTAGATACAATATAAGACATGCACCACCCAGACCTCTCAAATAGTTGGTACGGAGACATGAGCTCAGTGGGGATGAGGAGGGTCACTGGCAGTTGTTTTGTGTGTTCATTGATACCACACACCTCAGGAACACCCAAGGTATTGATACCACAAGAAATACCAATTGTAGAGGCTGAATTCCTGCTTCATCTGGTGCTGTGTAGGCTGTGAGGCCCTTTCCAGGCCCTTTCCAGGCACACAGTGTGAGACTATAAGTTATGGACCCTGATCAGGTGCAATGCACTCAAAATCCCCAAAGCATCCAGTGTTTGCGGAGGCCATACCTGAAATTGAATAATTGAGTAAAGTATGTGGCGAGCAGGTGGCAAGAAACATCAATAAGTTGCATGGCAGGAGGGCTACTGGGGTTCAGAGATGAGGTATTTTCCCAAGTGAATACCACAGGTGTGCCATTCTGGAACAAGCATATCGCAAAGTTGACGTGGATGGAAGCTATGGAAAAGTCAGTGAAAGTGCAAAAGCAAGAAACTTATGACCTATGTTTCTATAATGAATAAACTGTTTTGGTGGGGGCCAACCAATGATGCAATAAAACCTTGCTCATCCCAAATCTCAAACAAGTCACTGCTGCAGTAATAGACTACTACTGGGTGTGTGGAGAGCAGGCATTCTTGCACTTGCTGCCTTCCTGGAGGTGCTATTGCTCACTGGCCATGTTGCACTCAGCGCTTCTCATGATCCCTGAAGACCACCTAGCAGTGGGATAAAATAACTTGCTTGCACCCCAGGCTCAACAATAGGGGGGCTGCCAGAAGCCTATTTCATGCTCCCATCCTCTGTATCTTACATGAAAAAGAAAAGACTGAAAAGTTGAGCAGGAAAAGAAGATCAAATTATCTGTCCCAAGACTCCTATGAACTGCTCAAAGAAATACCCAATGAATATAAACTGTTTAGCAAAGAAGAAACCTTTCTTGCATCATTACTGCTGCCTGGAGTCCAGACAGCTGCAAATGCTAAGTGGGTCCACATTGTGCACTGGGAAGTAACACAGCTGCCAAATGACATGGAGCAAGGCCTCAACCCGATCAAGGTTGAGATGAGTGCCATACGAGTGTTGACCCTCCAGAACCGATATGTACTCGACCTGCTGACGGTTTGCTGCAAAATTGGCGATTCTTACTGCACGTTCGTGCCTCCAAACTTCGATGTTGTGCCAAACATCGGGAGGATAGCTCAGTGGGGACGTGCCTGCCTTGGAAGCAAGGCGACATGGAGCAACACAGGTTCGATCCCTGGGTCCACACTTAGAAACCTCTGGGTACCTAACAGTGCCATGATGATGATTTCAATTGGGGTACCCAATGCCTCTTGTAGTAAAAAAGACTGTGCTGCCCACACAGATGACCCAAACAAACCATGCATGGTTGTGATAGAGCAGCACTTGCAACCCCCCCCCCCGGCCCTATCACTATGACCCCACCTGACCCCAAGAATTACACAGAGCATCGGGTTGATTTAGCAGGAGATGGGAGAAGCATATATATGACACCCCTGAGGAGTATGCCAAATCTGGCCAGAGTTTGCATCATGTAGAGCGTGGGTCCCAGAAGACGGATCTCCACATTACTTAGAAGTCAAGAGGTTGGAGGAGGAATGCTGGCAGGGGACAAATAAAGATGGGCTTAGTGGGGAGTTTGTTAATGTAGAATTAACAAAAGGGGAGAATGCTGCGAAGGGGAGATTACTATACCATACCCCCAAGCAGTTTAGAATATAAAGCAAAGTCCATGAGATGTATTATGAGACACCAGGGGGGAGGGGGTGCTCTTAGAATCCTTTGCATGATCCCATTATTGCATGTTTTGTAGATATAGTGTGCGTGTAAGGGCAAACGTCATCTTAGATATTAGCAGCCATTTTGAAATGTGAGGCCTGAACGCGGTACTGCAGCAATCATCCCAGGCTGCGAATATGAGGGAATGAACAGGTTGTATCCTGGACACTGATGAGAAAGGCCAGAGCCACAGAGATCCATAAACCCTTCTTTGTTTTTAAAGTTGCCAGCCTTTGTGCTCTGGGGAGAATGTGCCCTGCAAGGAAACGGGTGGAGGACTGGGCGTCTTTGTATGATACAATCCCATGAGAAGGAGGCCTCTGACCCCCACCAGCACCAACTCTAAGTGATATCACTCAAAAGCCTTAGCCTTAGGACCCCTAAATTCCAAGGTACCAGTCCCCGACCACTGATCATAAATCTGTTGGACCCCCAATTGATCAAGAAAGATCAGAAGGCAGAACTTTCTGCCTTCACTTCTAGGTCACATGATTTGTGTTATGAGATGGATAACGTTATAGGCCAGAATGAGGGAGAGGTGCCGGCCTGTCTGGGATTGAATTAAGTTTGTGAGTTAGTATGACCTCGGCTTTCCCCTCTGGCCCCTGTCTGCTTGTACCAGGTGCACTGCTACATAGATAGAGATGTATTGTTTATTTTTTACACAATTGCCAATTAGCAGGCACCTCATGACCGATGATGACTGCAGCATCACCCACGTGGGATAACAGGAACAGTAGGGCCTGGGACCAAAGGCCTGGAATCCCCTATGGGGCAGGCATCCTATGTATAGGGTTACACCAACCAGCCGAGCAGGTTTCTACTGTTTGTAATGATTTCGCTGATGATGCAATGGACGTTCTGAAAGTGCTGAGTTCTTTCCTGACACTTTTCATTTGTGTGTGCAAATAAACCTTGATATCCTTGCAAGAGGTGTTTTAGGCCTTTTTCCCTAGTGGGTTGTATTTTTACTGGTGTGAGCATCTAGGGGCATTCCTACAGTGTGCTACATGATAAGGGGCAGCTAATGATGTTACAAACCCCTAATTAAGCTATAGTTATATATGTTCCCTTAACCTATCCCTCTGCCGGATAGGTTTTTACTATTTGCCATATAGGATGACATCATAGCTGATATACATTGAAATATAAAGCCTTTGTGTAACAGAAAATGTTTTCGAAAGTGGGCGAGCTACGATTTGCTATGCTTGCCAGATTTCCCTACTTTATTGAACTGATAATGAAGTAGTGATTTGCATATTCTTTGAGTCTGTCCGGCTATCTGGGCATGGAATCAGTTATTGTGGTAATCCCGCCTAGCACTTGATACACTCCCGGTGCTACTGCACACCGTTACAGGCACTCAGTCCGGCAGTATTACCACCAGATTCTGAGTGCCAGTATTCGGCATTAGTCACCATTCCATGGAATCCCATAGGACTCAATGGGGACTTTGCCGGTATACCGGCACCTGTAAAACTGGTGATTTTTGCTGGTATGGTGTTGGAATTACCTCCAGCTCATAGATAATTCCTCCACCCCACCAGAAAACAGTGTTGTTGGCCAGTGTAAAAATGTGCCAGTATACTTTATGGCACATTAATTCTGCACTGGGCAACTTTTAAAGAGGCCCAGTGTCTGTAAGTGGCCTCATATGATGGTCCTCTTCCTGAGGGTGGGGACCTAAGGGATCATCTAAATGTCCCCCTTTGCCAATAAACCACTAGCTCAGGAAGACACTCTGCCTCCTTGGTCACTAGATGTCCATAGATTGGCTAGGGGGACGTTATTAAATACCTTAATTTGGATCTGAGATAGGGCATACACATTTGGAATTTAGGCTTGAACAGTTGCCAAACAGGTTTTAAAAATCATTGTCCAGGGTATGGGCAAGAGTATAGCAATTAGAAGAAATGATAATTGAATTTCATCACTAGTGGCATTATAGAAATTTGAAAAGACTTATTTAATGTGCTTATAAGGAAAATATCAAATATCAAATCTAACGGCTGATCACGAGTTAGCCCTTAAATGCAGTGGTAAGGCTAATACTGATGCATTTAGGCTGGCCTGATCATGAGATGGGTGCTAAGTGGGCTGTGTTACCTCCAGCTTTTTGCTGGAGGTGAAAATCCCATTTAGCGCCCCGTTTTGTTGCAATCACCACCGGTGGTATTAGCGCAGGGTAATTGCACCGAAAATGCCCCATTGGATCCAATGGACCCAATGATGATTTCCCGTTATCTCCCAACCCGTGATCGGCACTAATAGCGCCGGATCATGTGGCACTAACACAATTAACGTTGGGCGGTATCCCGGTGGTATTAGCACCGGGATACTGTCCAACTCCTCATCAGGCCCTAAATCTAAAGGAAAACTATAAGGAATCCAAAAAGGGAAACCCGCAACCTGGAGCACATCATGAACATCTAAGAGGAGAAGGAACAACCGATGTGTTGACGTATAAAGCACGGTTATGGCAAATAATGACAGAGATTGATCATTGAGTTCCATCATGAATAACCCACAAGAGGGTATGATCAGGTGAAAATCTAATACCCATTTTGTACGTTATTTGAATGCAAAGCTCAAGCACAAGCAATTGCTAATCTACAATGTGGCTCAAAACTGATGACATGTCAAATATAACTGAAAGGGTTACCCCCATGGCAAATAATTCTACAAACATCACATAGATCCAGAAAAGGCATTTAAACTCCCATTCTGCAGGAGGCCCGAAGACAATACGGCCAGCATGGGAAGACCACAAACACAGAACAACAGGAACAAGTGTGTCAGTAACAGTTGATGAGACACAACTGGTTTAACCACTTGCTGTGTTTTGTGGTCTGCAGTCTGCAGAGATTCGTAGTTATAGCATATCTAATAAGCTACCATAAGGGTGGATGACTAATGGATGATATATGGGTTACCATGCCATAAAAGGATATTGTAAGTCACAGAGGAGTTATGTGATCAAACACAGAAATGAGGTAGAAGGCAGTATTCCTTTATAAGGTCTCAGACCTCCGAAGTGACTTGTACTATACTTATTTCTTATATTACATGGCTATGCTCTGTCATCCCCCTTAAAAGACTAGCACTCGTCCTTAATCTAATGAGAGGGCCTACAGTTTCTGATACATATAATCAGTACAGAATCAGTGTGCATTAAAAAACGAATATGCAGCTACGAATGTATTTCAGAAAAAAATATGTAAGCATCTAAAATGTGGTGTGATTGAAAAAAATAACAACAGGCAGGTAGATTCTTGCTCTCATGTGGTTAACTCTAGCAGTGTACAAAACAAACATACTTCCAGAATAGTAACGTATGAGTTGATGGCTATAAAGTATCATTACAAGCTATTTGACAAGAAAGGAATTTGAAGAGCTTGTCAGGTCTTTAAATGAAGCAATGACAGCTGAAATTCTGCTCGGTGCTGGCTTAAGCAGCAGGCATAGTGGCATCACAACTGAAGCATAATAACTGATTACAAAGCAGTAGTGATGTAATGTTCTTATCACAGGTTAGTAGTGATGTCAGAACTAGCCTGAACAAGAAAGACAAATGCATGATTTTATACAGACTGCCATGTATTATAATAGTGACATGTTTTATAGAGTGTTTCATGCTGGACTCCACCCACTTGTAACTTCTATATTAATGGTAATCCATTTATCTACCCTGAATGAATGAAAGGTTGAGTCAGCCTTGTCTGTGCACTTGCTGAATGCATGCTCACCCATGTCCGATATGAGTACTTATCTCTTGAGCTATCTTACCCAACATAATTGAAGCATTTCAATCTGAATTGTCAAATTATTGTTCATTGTTCAGAAATAACTTGGTTTGGTAATGGAAAAAGTCATGCAAAGGGTAATGGGTGGATTTTAAAGTTGGAAATAAAGCAGAACCACAAGGAGGAGGAGGGCTTTGTAACACATTCATAGGATTCATATGTGTAATATACCTACAGGTATACATATCAAAAATGAAACCAAGACAACCCCTTGCCCTCTCCTTCTGTTCTCACTCCTGTCCTCTGTCTCTCATTGCCTGCTCCTCCCAGCCCTGTTGATTCCACATATATATTTACTTCACCCCTTCATTGCCCACAATTGTTTATTTATATACTTCAGCCTGATCCGTCAGTATGTATTTAATCCCACTCGGCACACAATTATTTATTTATTTATATCTGTCCCACCTGACATTATTTATGTATTTAGCCACATACCGCCGAATCATCATTAATTTGTTATTTAACCCCTTCCTGCCCACCATTATTTATTTAAACCCGTCCCACCCACAATTATGTATTTACTTAACCATTTCCCGCCCAACATTATTTTCTTAACCCCTTTCCACCTGCTGCCAGCCTCTAGCTTCATTTTCAGACCCAAAACCCCTTGCTCTTCCCTGACCCGCCGCCCTCCCCTCCCAGACTGGTGCGGCTTGGCCTGCCAGTCCCAAGTGACGGGAATCAGCCATCTTTAGGAAGTTCTTCAAGACAGCCTCTTCCTGCACAGCCATCAGCTAAGGGCCAAAGGCAAAGGGCAGCTCCCCTCTGAGCAACTCTACTCGGTGTTTGCCCATGTTCGCCTGGGATATCTGCCACATTCAAAAAGCATCAACAGAGGTAAGTGTGGTGTGGGTGGGGAAGCCATTACTGTCCTCCATTAAAACCCCACCACTCTTATTACCAATTATAATAAAGCCCATGTGTGATAGTCAGCCATTTCTTGCATTTATTCAAACTGTGTCAAGTTGTTTTAACTTGCTTTTACCCCATTTGTGATAGTCAGCCATATCTCACATTTAACCAAATTGTGTAAGGTCGCTATACCTTGCCTTTAGCCCATTTGTAATAGTCAGCCACATCTTGCATTTAGCCTAATTGTATAACGTCGCTTTACCCTGCTTTTAGTCCATTTGTGATAGTCAGCCATATCTCACATGTAGCCAAATTGTTTAAGGTTGATTTACCCTGAATTTAGCCCATTTGTGATAGTCAGCCATATCTTGCATTTAGCCAAATTTGTGTAAGGTAGCTATACTCTAAGATAGCAATTTTCTGCATTTAGCAATTGAAAGGACAAGCAACGCATTACACTTAGATAGATTTGTGAAGATTAGACACCTGCCATACTTCGATAGATTTGGGAAGATTAACCACACGTCACAGTTAGATAATGAAATTAACCATGTGTATCACTAGATAGGATTGTGAAGATTAATCATGCTCCACATTAGATAGAATTGAGTAGATTAGTCACCTAGAAGAAATGGGAGAGTAGCCGATGTACTAATCACCCCGCTCGTGTTCCCCTGCAACACACCACCCAAGTGCTATACACTCCCACTGGGCTAGCCAATTCATACACAAACACACACCCAACATAAGCAAGATTTGTATATAACAAACAATCCCTGACACTGGAACATACCCATATGGATACAAAATCCCAGTGCGCACTCTCACAACCTTAAATACCAGGCAGTCTACACATAAAACACACAGACACACCAACAACCAACATAACAAGTATTCACATAGAGACAACCCAGGCATTGGGCCTTACCCATACAGATACAAGCCAGAGGGCACAACCAAAACATTAAATAGAAGCCAATCCACACATAAAAACACACAGACTCACCACAACTTACCAAGCATTCACATAAAAACTAAACCAACCCAGACATTTTGCCTTACCCATACGGATACAACAAGCCAGTGCACGCAATCAACCTTCTGCAAGCCAACACACACAGACACCAGTTTCTCCAGTTTCTGGACCTATCCTTTCACTCTACCCTCAATAACTAACCCCGTCCTCTTTCTTGCAGAGCCACATGAGCACCTGGAGACTGCCCCTTGGTGGTAGCGGTGCGCAGTATAAATCAACATAACATAACATAACATAACTTATGTAGAAAATAGAGTAATATCCTTTATTAATAGATGCCTAACTTCTTTAGTAGAAAGTCTGATGGTCTATTAAGCTTAGTGACATAACAGCAATATGCGGTTTCTTCAAGAAATACATCTATTTCAGAAAACTGAGACTTGACTGTTAAACCTGTGCCTCGGAATCGTTAGTATCCCAGGGAAGTCATGATGGAGAGAATATTTCACAAGGACTTATCCATCACATCAGCAGGTATACTATCTGATAAAGAGTGATGATGTGGCAAGATAATAATAAGGGTGATTTTTATGTGTATGCACCAAACACAGGTCAAGATGAATTCATCGATGCTCCGAGTCACACCTTTATTCAGTTTCCAGAAGGGGAAGCTATTTTCAGAGGCGATTGCTGGTGGCAGCTGGGGAAACTTATACATTACAGTACATAACAGTACAGAACAAAAGGGGGACAAGCATTATGTTCACTCAAGGACATGCTAAAAAGAATGAAACTGTTTAGGGGGTGGAGAGATATTCTACCCCCAGCAGATCTCCCCGATAAATAGTATTATATTAGTAGTGCAAGGCCCACCCACAGTAGAAATATGCCTTTTACTATTTTAAGCTTGGCAGGCCTCACGTTAGAAAGTGTATATATATTTCTAGTATGTGGCTTTGAAAAAATGACAACTGATCTGAGTATAGGGATGAGTAGTGGTTAAACTGCCTACTCAGCCCCACACTACTACTAAACCAGCAGTGAACCCAATCATGAAGGTTAAACAGACACCGTCTGACAGGTATACCTACTCTGTCTTTGGTGGCGTGTGAACTGATAACAGTAGCAACTCAAAGAGCAATAGTACAAAGACTCCAAAATAAAATAATGCCCATAGTTCTCTAAAATGATATATACTTTAATTAAACAATCAGCATGCAAATTGCTGACTCAAACAACAACAAAAAATCCACTCCTGCGGAAAGAAGATAGAAAATGCAGAACTGGTAAAAAATCGCACAATGGGTACTTTATCATGGGTGATCAGGCAAGCAATTGCAGCAATGTTACTGTTCAAAGGATATGTCTTCCAAGAAAACAATTGAAAAGGGGTACTTATCAGTCACTATGTTCCCAAAAGGTGTACAAGGGGATAGACCCTCTTACCAGTACCTTCTTCTTAGTGTTAGGTGGTTCTATGGCATTGAACTAGAATTTTGTGTGCTTTCCTTGCAGTCAA
The DNA here is from genome assembly GCF_040938575.1 of Ambystoma mexicanum. Classification (NCBI taxonomy): domain Eukaryota; kingdom Metazoa; phylum Chordata; class Amphibia; order Caudata; family Ambystomatidae; genus Ambystoma; species Ambystoma mexicanum. Next base: position 851,861,888 of record NC_090931.1, read on the forward strand.
ACCAGGTTTGAGTTACGGCGAGTTCCATTGATGGAAGAGGTGATTCAGCATCTATCTGGTGTCGAGGTGGTGTTCTGTGCAGTTCAAGTTGGCATTTGCTGCAGTGCGGTTCGAAGGATCCAACAAGTTCAGATCGCCAGTAGAGTTGGTTGGAGGCGATGTTACTACTGCTGCAAGTCAACACATAGCACAATGACTTCCAGTGGTTCAAATCAGTGATTGAGTTGGATCAAGGCCAGTTACTGCTGATTCAATGCACTGCTTGAAGAAGCAAAGGTGTGAGGGCTTCTGCAGTGGTGACATGGTGTTCAAGTCGAGGCAGCAATTAGAGCTGCTGGTGTGATGCAGCGTTATGCCGGTTCAAAGATACAGAAGAGCAGTTCAAAGTTGTGACGTATCAAAAGCAGTTCACACAGGATTCCATCTGTTCTTGGGCATTTTTAAGAAATTGAATCCCATTCTGGGGGCTCCAAGGACAAAGAAAGTTATTCTTCTCTGCATGCCCAGTCCATGGACGTTGGCTGGCACCTGCAGGAGTTTCTTCCTCCTCAGCCTTGGATTCCTTCTGCCTTCACCTTTATTCAGATGAGTTTGGAATCAACTACAGTTCCAGCAGAGGGCAAGTGATTTTGTCTTGCCTTTTTCAGAGTCCAGAGATAAATCAAAGAAGGAGTGGAAGACACCTTCTTTATAAAAGCAAGATGTCACTGGAGACTGGGCAAAAGCAAGCCTGCTGTAATGGTCCAACCCCTGTCGCTGTAACAAGTGTCCCTTGCCCAGAGCGCCTTGTTCCACTGGAAAGTGAGGGGACAGGATGGAAGAGGGCCCCTTCAGAAAACTGAGATGGTGTACCCCTTTTCAAGCCTGCCTTTCCCTCTGTGGCTACTCTACCCCCTTTCCAAGCCTGCAGACTTTAAAAGCCCTTTGGTGTGCAACACCCAAGTGTGAGGCTGGCCTTTGTTATGTCAGTACCTATTTGAAGCAGAGTTCCTAGAATACCACCTGGGGAGAGCTCTTGCCCCTGAACAGGCAATGATAACCTTCCTCCCATGACATCAAAGGAAGTCAGCATCCTGTGTATTGTCTCACTGGGAACAGTGGAGTCAGCATACACAGCTGTGATATCAGTGACCTGGCCTCACAGGGTTGACAGCTATATGTTATCAAATGTTTGTGGCTTTAATGTCTGTGTGTTCCTTTCAGTTACCATACAATAATCAGGTATGGATTATTTTAGATTTTACCATGCCACTAGACTAATAAGTCAACAATTATTACATTTTAGCTGGGATGTCCAAAACCTACAATGCCTCCTCTTTCTGCAGAGACGTTGCATGGAATCTTTTATGAAAAGGGGGTTATATCTAGCAACCCTCCCTTTCAGAAGCACAATTACTTGCATCATTTTATTATTTGATAAAAATCAAAATGGCCAGGGATTCCAGACCTTTGCATATGGCAATCCATTACAGTGGCTGCTTACACCAGAAATAATATTTAAACAATTTGTAGCATGGGCCCACCACAATACAAATAGTACATATTCTTCTTCGATCATGGGTTCTGGGCATTCTTGAATTCCAGTGTGAGTTTTGGTGGGAATCTAGAGCCACAAGTGCACCACAAATATTTTCAGCCAATATTGGCGGTTGGACCATGAAAACTGGTGTGCTGCTTATAAGTAGTTCTGATCAGAGAGAATAGCGTAAAAAGAAGGTTAAACATTAACAAGGTGTCCAGTCCAGATGGAGTTACTGCTTACTTCTATAAAAAAAAAGATTAGCCCTCCTTTTTAAGATTTCACATTGTCTTTGAAATGCATTCCTAATTGCACAAAGGGTAACCCTTTCCAGTTTTGGCAAAGCCATACCATGCACACACACAATTGCCCTTCTAATGCACCGGACCTGGAACAATTATAACATGCAAAGAGGTCAATCAGAACTCACGTGTGATCTGGCAGTGGCAACTGGTGAATTTCTTAATTGGATGGGTGTAAATGGTTCCCAAAATATGCCAGTCGGACCAAGAATTGTGATTTAGCCCGAACCAACCATGGCGGATTTCTCCCCTGAGGCCATTTTTTTAATAATGGGTGAAATGGCGAATTATACTGCAAACCTTCTGTGAGAATTTCGGTAAAAAGCCAGACAGAAAAGCCAGACAGTTTGCAATTGGTTTTGAATGTTAACTCTCATCAAAAAATCCAACAGATGTCAACAGTTGTTTGTGCCCTACCTGTTTTACACATGCAAGAAAATAAAACAGACACTTCCCGGACAGGGAATAAGGCAGAAGAGAGTGGGCTGCGAGAGTTCAAGGAAAAGTTTATCTAGATCTCTGAGAGCGCTCTGGCAAAATTAATGTTACAGTACATTTTATAGGTACAATGATGCGTCTAACATATGATACTACATTGGACCCGGATTGGTCAGCCAGGCAGGTGTCTTAGGTGTGGGCATCATCTCGTCCTCTTGGTTGGTTGCTCGGTTGGCGGGAGGATGGACGTCAGACATCTGTGCCCCGGACAGGTGAAGGTCAGGTCGATGTGAAGCAGGGTGGTCACTATCTAAGCTAACTTAATACATTCTCTATAATGCATGCACTAAATAATAGTGATTCAAAGACTCTCAGTAATTTGTCATGTCTCTATAAGAGTCACAAAGGTATTTATATCATCTGTAGCCTTTGGATTATACAAGTCATAGGTTAAGCATCTTCACCACTATAATACAATGACCAGGGTGTAGGTTTATGCTTACAAGAATCTCAGGTATGTGGCTTTGTTAGTAATGGGCACGATATACTGCAGCAGGGGTCTAATGTTAGTTGGGGGTCTGCTGGGCGGGCATCATGGCGTGGTCAGTGGTCTGGTACATGAAAGGAATGCCTTGCAGGGGCACAGGGTCAAAATGGCAGTAAGTTTCCACTGGCGAGGGTGTGGGGGCAAGGACACATTTGTGGAGATGAACGCGCTATGGGCTTAGTTCATGCTGGTTCACATGCAGGACAGTGATCTCAGAGGAAGAGTGATGTGTTACATTTATTAGTTGTTGCAAATACCTCCGGCTTCAGTGTGAGAATGGAGCCGCTGAGTTTTCCAGTCAGAGTGGAAACGAGGGTGGGGGCCATGTGCCCTGCGCCTAGGCGCTGCGAGGAAAGGGAGAGAAGCGTTTCGTACTATCGCAGTGAGGCCTGGTCACCAAGATGGAGTCAAAAGGGGGTACAAAAATGGATGCACTGTGTCCTGCTCAGTGGTCCCATCCACGCGAATGTAACCCAAAGTTAACATTGCATAAGGTCAAGGGGCTAACTCACTACTGGAGGCACTTGGTCCGAGTCTTGTACTGAGAAGTGAAGAATGTGAGGGGCCTGCTGGCCCCTCGCTCCCACACACAGTGCACAGGACCATTTTGCAACACATTTTCATGGCCCCTTTGCCCAAAATATATGCCAGTATAAAAAATAATCATCATGCTGTCAGTGCCCTTATATTTGCATGCTGGCTGCACCAGTGTGGTCCAGTATTCCCACATAAGAACATACTCATGTTCACCTTTTGCATAATACCAGTAATGATGCTATAAGAAAACATTTCCACGCTGACTCGGCCAATGTATGGCAGTATCTCCATGTAAAAACATACTCCTCTTGGCTTTCCCATTGAAAATGCCATGCCACAATAAGAAAACATATCCAAACTAGTTGTACCAATGTAGGTCAGTCTAGAAACCTGATAACACTTATCCTGTTTGCTTTACCCTTGATGCTAAGGAATAAATGCCATGCTACCTCAAGAAATTAAAGCTAGAGTAGCTGCACCAAAATATTCCAGTCTAGCAACGTAATAACATTTATGTTTATTTTAACATAGAAGCTGAATAAAAAATGCCATGCTACAGTAAGAAATTATAGCTGGATTGGCTGCAACAAAAGATGTCATTCTAGCCTCTTAATAACACCTATCATGCTTGCATTATTATAGATGCCCAGTACAAAATGAACCAAGCCACCCATACATCATTAACATACTCAATAATATGCACATACATGCACACATAATATATATTAAAAGTAATCTTCCTTGTGCCAAGGTCCAGACTCTTTGCTGCCGGTGCCTCCTGAAAGCCCCCAACTCCTGTGCCTGCAGGTGCCATAGTGCTCAAAGGTCATTGTCCCAGGCCTTCTGAATGTGTGCGGAAGTGCAGGAGCGCCCTCTAAGCACATTCAAGGGTGCAGTGCCACAGCCTGCATCCCCAATAGGCCATGCAAGGCTAGGGAAACAGAAAACCCTAGGCCTTGCATGGTCCATTGAAAATGTGTGCTGAGGAACAGAAACTGTCAAAGGGAAACTATGATTCCCTTTGACAGTTTATGCCAGCCCAGGAGGGCTCCCTCTTCTGCAGCAAGCAGTTCAAGGACTGCTTTCTGTTTAGACAGGGCTGGCGCAGCTCCCCCATAATGAGCAGCGGAACTGGCCGGCATGTGGCCCATCACCTATCACAGACGAGCCACCCCATGAACTGGCAAAAACAATTGCACAGTATCCCACATACTAGAAAATAAAAAGTGATCATGTATTCTCTCCCTGGATGAAGAGAAAATATGGAATATTGCTTCCTGGAAAATCCCCCAGCCAATATAGGGTTGTATGATAATTTTGTAGAGAGGCAGATGTACCCACCCTCTCACCTGCGTCACATTGGAACAACAGCAATAAAACACGGTTCATGGCACCTGGTATCATCCCAATACCATATGGAAGGTATGAGAGATGTTATGCACTCAGACAGCTGTATCGAATGTATCTATTCCTGAACTGATGCGGTAAACATGAGCCTGCAGACACGACTGGACATAGAAGAACTATAAGTAAAGTCTGACAGGTGTGAAGTGGTGTCATAAAGAAGAGAACATATGTTGGTGCTCTAAACCTGATGTATATATATCTAGAGAATGAAGATGTGACTAAAGTGATGAAGTAAACATATATGCGAATATGAAAGAAAACCATATACACTTAGAAGATAAGTAATGAGAGACAGAGTAGTAGTTTATAAGCAGAAATTCAAGGTAGACAAGACAATGTAGAAGCTTTCTAAAGTAGGAAATATAATGTCAGCAAAGCAGTGATGCTGAGAAAATGTACAGTGGCCTAGTATAATAGTAAGCGAGAAACCTGGAGAGGGGAAACCAAGGTTTCAGAGCTGACAGGCACTGAATACAGATTTGTGCAAGAACAAAGGATATTTGCTTGGCTCAGAATCAAGGAAGTTACAGCAAGAAGCAACTAAAAGGCACAAAAGGAGTCAAAAAGGATAAGCCATCTATGTAAGACATATTTCTCTTATATTAAGTAAAGGAGTGGAAAATTGTGAGTTCCAAGTATTGAACAATCAAAGATACAGAAAGCACATGCAAGACGGAGTAACCATGTCCCCGGAGGCCGAAGAGAGTAATAGCACCCAATGTAATTCAATCAAATAGCACGAAATTGAAGGGCAGAATGGACAAAATCATGGTCACCTCACACATGGTACAGGACCAGAATAAAAGGCCTAAGAAAGTTCAGCAAGGTCAACTGCAGAGAAGAAGCCTTGGCTTAGGGCCTAACTGATGAGAGATGGTAGGGTAATTAGCTAAGAAAAGCAGTTGTTTGACGCTGCTGCCTTGCACCTGGTTTCTTGCATACGTGCTGCTAACAAGCCGAATGCCCAAGGTTGGAAGAGAGTGCCAAGCAATCATGAGGGCCTATGTAATGGTGGACCATACATTATTGTAGACACCTATCGGCTGCTGTTGTTATGCTATTATTTGTCTTTTACGTAATTAAAGGTTGTTCAAGGCATGCCTACCAGATATGGGGTGACCAAAGATGACAACAACACTCATATAAAATATAGGTGTATACTTTCTCTCAGCCAATCCCTCCACTGGTAGGTTTTTACTGATTGCCACGTAGGATGATGTGTAAGTGATTTCAACCCAGCACTCCACCTAAGTCAATGCCTAGCGATTGATGCCCAGCTGGAACCCTTAATTATATATTATTATGTCTAAAGTTCTTTTTTTTCTGAATGATGTACCCTTATATCATGCCCCTCTCTTTGCATCCCCCCCCGGTCTCACTGAACCAAGAAGAAGGTTGTTTTGCATTCATAAAAGATTTATTTTATGGATTGAACAAGATATATATCACACGTTTATGAATTTGAACAATATCTAGATATCACACTTATTAATATTTATACAATGATCACCAATGGATGATATTACAATCAACGATCTCTTTAATCAGTAGGAGTATGGATGAGAAGAATAATGTAGCATAGAATAAACTTTGTTTGAGTTCAATGAAATGCAATGATAGGAAATTAATGCAGCACCGAAATAATACTTTTGTGTGTTCAATCAAGTGCAATGTAATCACTCTTTCCCCCTGATACTACTCAATCCCCCCTAATATGCGATATAGAGATGGAAGGAGAGAAAACAGGTTTCTGGAGTAAACACTCTACACATGCAGTTTCAAACCCAATTCCCCCAGCAAGCTTAGAGAGAAACAGGAATGATTTCAAAACAGGTCAAATGCCTTTGAATGTGATTTTGAATAAATGGGAGAAATGCTAAAAATTGATTTAATTCTCTAAATTGGATTCTAAACTGGTGGGAGCCACTTTGGATAAATTCAGGTAAATACTAGCAATGAGGATTGAATGACTAGTGGATTGGAAACTGAATTCTGAGGTTGGATGCAAAGAATAGCTATTTTACATGTGATGAAACTTTTCAGCGGGCGAGAAATGCAATTACAGAAAAACTACAAGGAGTTGGAATGCTTCAATTTGACATGCAATTTTGTTTCTAGCATGCACGGTTCAGAAGTTATGAAGGTTTTAGTAGAGGTTGATTTTTCTCAAAAAGAGTCAAGATTTTCAAATGACAGATGCACTTTTGAATTACAAACAAGAATTTTCATTACACTAAGGAGTCTATGAAGCCACAAGCTACACGACAGCACAGCCACCGATCCAGTGATGCCCCCGGATGGTTTCTATCTGCTGAACGCTTGCCTTTCTTCAGTAAGTATATTAGCACAAAAATGATATTATCACTACCCTTATCAAAGGACTATATGGGTGAGGGAAAGATTCAATAAAAGACAAAAGAGATTCTATAATGCAGTTATGGAGATGCTAGAATGGTTTTGGATTGGATTACTTAAGGCTAAGAGACTGGCTATGGACAATTCTATGCTAGATACTCACAACTATGGTTTTGGAATAGGCCCGTCAGGATCTGGTCAAAGGGTTATGGACTGGAATTCTGCTAGCCCACCGGACAGGATTCAGGCGCTTGGTTCTGCACTCAGCATGGCACTCTGGACACTGCACAATCTATGGTTCTGGATCTGACGGGTTGGTTCTGGGTTACAGCTCTGCTCTACTGGTTTGGATCTCTGGGTTCTAGCAAGAGTTCTTGGCAAGAAAGCAGAAACAGCACGCCCGGCTGTTCTTTTTGTGGGGTTACCCTTGAAAGGTTGGGGTTAAAATCAGGTTGCAAGATTTTAAAGGCCAAGCTGAGAAGGATTCAGCTTTGAAATTGGGTCTTCTGCTTTCAGAGTTCAGGAGTCTTGTGCCTGGGTTCTCCTGTAGAGCGCTTCACCAGTAAATTAGTTGATGGGTGAATGTGTGTCTTTCTATAGGTCCTAAACAGTCACTATTTATGTATTTCCCAAAGGGGTGGATAGGCTTATTATACTAAGCCCACCCTCTAGGAATCCGATTGGTCAGAGTATTTTCCCTCTCCTGATTTGAGAAGGAAATCTAGTGTCATAGTGATGCTGGAATTTACAATCCAGGGAAAAACCTCCCCTTTGCTTCTACACAGAAAATCTATTTTTCATATAAAGCATATTTACAATATCACCAACTTGCTAATAATACATATTCAAATCACCTATTTAATAGAGCACGTATCCGTCCAAATCCCATCTTCTTGAGAGTTTTGGTTCAAAATCAACAGTTTTTCACGCTTTTGGTTGGTTACCGAATGTCAGTTCTGTACAGATTTTTCCAAATACATGCACATGACATTTGGGCATAATCCTGTAAATTTTCATATTCCTAGCCTTATCACAATTGCTACAACATCAACATTTTAGTGGTCCGGTCTCTGAATATCGCACAGGCTACAGAGTAGTTTCAAACTGTGAGCAGCAATTTCATATTAACAACCTATAAAATACAGATTTTCTCAAGTTTTACAGAGTTTTCAATGAGTCTTTTTCCAAAAGGATATGTCCTTGGAGTTCAAGATACACATATTTGTCTAGTCCCGCCTCCAAGGTTGGCTGGGCTAGAGCACTCCCAGGCTTTACTTCCTTTGGCAGTTGGTTTCTGTTGACACCCGAATTTGCATTTCCTTTCAGTCAAGGGAGTCTTTTGTCTCCACTAAGAGCAACAGGCCAAAATCTCCTCCCACCTCCATTAACAACTCAATGTCAGTTCCTGAGCAGAGAGCAGGAGGGAGATTCCTTTGTTTGGGGAGAAGCTGTGGAATGTCTTTGAAGTCCAGTGTGGCTAACATTAGTTCACTTTTAAAACACTGTTTAAAATGCTCTTTTCTAAAATACAAATTACATTTTCTACACATATACACATAGATATCTTCATTCCGGTCTTTTTAAAACATAGATATTGAACTGTAGCAACCCATATTGCTTTTGATGGCAAGTCTGTTCTTTTCTACAATTTGATTTTAACACACAAGTTTTAAACTGACAGTATAGGTAGATGACAGCTTGGATACAGGCGAGCGGCGGTACTGCATCCATATCTGACTTATTTTTCCCAGGCAAGCACCTTTTGAATGTGGATTTTTTATGATGAAAGGTGCTTCTCCTGACATTGTGCTTATGGGGATTCCTTAAATAAGGTGATGGTGAACACCCCACAAAGATGTTGGATCTTCTCTGCTGTTTGGCAACCATGATTTTGCACTTTCAACAGCCAAGGAAAAACTGATTTTTAAAGCACTTCTGGATTTTCCTGGCAATGCAGCATTGCCTTTTCAAGTAGTTTAGTTTCACTCTGCGGGCAGCCCAATTTGGCAGTGTGATCTCCTGTTTTTACCACTGACATAAGCAAAATGGATTGGCGGCCTATTTTTCAGGTTTCCCTGCGCACTTCTCAGAGATTTTTAGTGCATAGGGCTTTTTGGCAGCCATTCTGTTGTTTTTGATGAAAGCAGCGCACAGTGATGTTGCAGGGCAGCCTAGTGGGTAAGAACATCCCACAGATGTCATAACTGACGTAACATAACTGACGTACATTGAGGTATAACATATTTTGCTTAATTGAAATGTGTTGAGTGTGTGAGCTACAATCTGTTTGTTTTCCAGGTTTCCCTACTTTATTGAATTTAAAATAAAGTAGTGCTGTGGTATATTCTTTCAGTCTGGCTGGTTATTTGGGCCTGAGATCATTTATTTTGGTAATCCCATTCGGCACTTGGAACACTCTAGGTGCTACTGCACATTTGGTGGCAGGGAATGGTCCAGATCCAGACTTTTGGATTCTTGACGACTTCTGCCAATAGCCAGAAGATCGCTGGGTTTCCTGTGGAGAGTTGAGAAATCACGCGTGTAAAACAAGACGGTCGGCAGATTCCTCTTTGAAGAAATTCCTGTCCGGTCCCCACTGGCCCCCCGCAGATTGAAGGGGAACTGGTTGATTGGGGAATAACGATAACGAAGAGCTCCAACCGAGCAATGGACACAAGTAGAACATCAAAAGTGGCAAATAAAAGGGGAGGGATTGTATTGTTACAATGTGTAAATATATATATATATATAGTGGGGAAACAGTAACAGGATTTGTTTAAGAGAGATTGCCTCGATACCTATTCTCAAGGAGATAGAAAGATAGAAGGGAACACATCACACTCCAAGTTGGGGTCTTTTTAGGAATTCCTGAGCCAATGCCGATATGAAGGATGTGTTTCACACACCAAATTGGGGAGACATTGGGATGAGATACTTTTACTAGAGACAGCAAGGAAGACGGTCATAGAAATGTTTGTGCACATTTGTTTGGGTTATGAAATTGTAAGAAGTTGACTTGGTTTAAAAAAGACATGTGTCTCTCTTAGTTGTGATAATTTAGGTTGAAGGCTGAAAATATAGAACAGTAGTAATAATTTGGCTTTTTATCAGAACCTAAAAACAAGCGATTGGCTCCAATCATAGGAGGGTAACAGTTGAGGGAAAATATAGCAAAATACAGATTTTTAGATTGTCAATTATAAAACAGCAGGACAGTGAGAATCGATAGAACTGTAATGAAGGAGCAAAGAGAATATTATTATGTAGGATTGGAAATTGTTTTAAGAACCCTTATTAAGAAATGCGGTGGCGAAATGGAAAATGTACTGAGCGAGAGAGAAGACCCACCCTAGAAAGGGTGGATGCTTAATCAGCATAAAGGGGAGCATGCAGCACCCTCAGCTCCTCTTTCTCCTTCTGTAGACAATAGTGCAACCACTGAGAAACATGGATTCTATCCTCCAAAAGAGTTAAAAGCAGCAGTGGGGTATGTTAATCCGATATATGCACCCCCCGCTTATAGTAATCAAGATAGTATAGAAGAAAGTAAGACTAAAGAATGCAAATATATGTCCGGATGTAATAAATATGAGGCGCGTACGCAAGAAGGGACAAACTAATAGAGATAGAAGACAGAAAGGAGAGAAAGACAGAGTCAGCAAAGTAGCAATTGTAGATAATGAGCGGATGGGAGGACAGATATTACTTAAGTTAGACGGAAAGCGTATCAACAAAGTTAAAGAACGAGATGAAAGAGAGGAAAAGGAAAGAAAGGAAAAGGAAAGAGAAAGGGCAGACAAAGATGAGAAGGAAAAAGAGTTGAAGCAAAAGGAAGAACGAAGAATGTATGAAGAGCAGTTAAAAGAGAGACGGAGAGAAAAAATGAGGAGAAGAAGAAATGTGAGGAAACACAGTGATTGAAAGAAAAAAGGTTACAGAGAAGGTGAGAGAAAGAAGAGAAGAAGATGAACAGAATGGAAGAGCACAAGGAAATGAGAAGGAGCAGAGAACAAAGGAAGGACGAGATAGATCACATTGTTATTTGGAGTGTTTGGAGTTGTTATAGGCAAACTCGGCCATTGGTAGTAGAGGCACACAGTCGTTCTGTTGTTGGTTGACGAAGCATCATAGAATTTGTTCCAATTTCATGTTAAGCCTTTCCATCTGCCCATTGGTCTGGGGATGGAACCCCGAAGACAAGGCTCTTTCTACTCACAATAGTTGGCACAAGGCCTTCCAGAATTTTGAAGTGTACTGACTCCCTCTGTCGGATAGGATCTTATCAGGAAGGCCCTGGATTCTGAATATATCTCGAACAAAGACTTCAGCCATGTTGGCAGCAGTGGGAACTCCAGGTAGAGGAGTAAAGTGAACAGAACCAGAACTGTGTATGGCTACACAGTAAGCCCAAATGCACTCCTATGGGACCCTCTGTCCCAATCACAAATGACTGTTATTCATATGTTTTTTGGCTTGAAGGGCAGACATGTAAATAGCAAGGTAGCTTTTTCTTTTGTTAATTTAAATTGGTATGTTTATTTTATACATAACATCCAAAAGTTTAGAGAAATTGCTTGAATCCCATATTCATGTAGAACAAATTCATAAAGCAATATTTGATTTATAAAAGCAAACATTAGATTTAAATTCTCAAAATCAAATAAAATACAAAATTCAAAATACAAAATACAGTTTCCAACTTGACTGATATTATCAAGTGCAATGTGTAACAACACATTTCAGACACAAGCGATGCTTAATAATCAGATGGTGTGCGAGACTGCTTTAGTGTTTACACAGTTTCACATTATCAGTCTCTTGAAACAACTATTTGCCTCCAAGGAAGCCCTATCTAGATTTTCAAAAAAAACAATGCATTTCGGATCATGGCTTAATCTTCAGGGTTGGGGCTTCAGTATTTCTATTCAGTAGAAGTGCTTCAAAATTCCTATTTCAACTAACTTTCTTAGTAACACCCTGTGGGGAATGGAAATTAACATATATTTTAGTGATTGCTGTCAATAAGATAAAAGAGAGACAGAAAGAGAGATTGGTAAAAGCAACTGACCTCTCTCAGGAATTACAGAGGGTCCAGATATTGGCCTAAGAGTAAAGCAGGCAAAATAATGTCAGGACATACTGATCTGTGCATATGCAAATTGGTTCATTGTTGCATCATTGAAATTAAATCGATCAACTCACCCAGTCTTCTGCCAGAAGTCCTGACAGACTGGGCAACGGCAAAAAGCGGTCGGTAAAAGTCCTACAAAAGGCAAGACAATTCAAATGTTGTATATATAACTACAGACGTGAGTCAGTAAAATTCTCCCTAAATGACCAAGTATTGACATTATTCCGATAACACAGGCTAACAGGGATAATTGCTGTAAGGAAGTCAAGTCAACTCCTCTGATACTCAAATGTGACAAACAAGACGGTCACCAAAAGGGGCTGTAGTTGCAGAACAGTAAGTTAATTTAGCTCATACAACAAATGTATGTTGTTTAGCAGAACGGCTACAATTGTGGTAAATCTAGCTTCTCCAGCTGCTATGATGCCATCAATTTGAAGCCACTGCATACAACAGTGTATTGAACTCACCGGGTAACAAGACTTCTTCGCTCGCACCGACCGCTGCAAACCACGCGAGTGAGAGAAGCATTAGAGGTCGTCCTGGCAAACCCGCGCAGGCGCACGGGGTGCCAGGACGGTCGGCATCTTTGTGTGGGCACGTCGCAAAGGCGTTGTTGTCCAGGCAACCAAGCACGAGTCCTGGACTAGGCTATGCGCACTGCCTGTGATACAAATCGACAGCTTCCAGCGCCAATGTCAATACATAATGTATATATCTCCATACAGGCCCCCGGGTGCTGTGTAAGTTCAAGAGTTTCATAAGTGTGAAGGAACAGGTAAGTGTAGCTAGGAGATGACAAAGGGTGAGGAACGCACATGGGGGTACAACCGCGGTTCAAAAGAATCCGCCGGATGCCCCCATAGCCCGTCATGTTTAATACAGGAAAGTAATCCCTGAGGTAATGACCAGTAGCGCTAGTGTATTAAAGGGGTCATAAAGGGAAAAACGACTGCAACCGGAATGGTATACGTAACAAAAAGAATTCAAAGCAGTGCGCCATAAATGTAATTGGTCACTCGAGGGTTCTAACACTAAAATATGCCCCACAAGGCTTAAAAGTACTTACTGAAGTGCAGTATGCGCGGACCCCTGGAAATAAGTGTATGAATGCAAGTAGGGTTCAACATGCAGGGCCTCCTAGCAACGATTCGACTTTCCCCATCAGACATTATCGAAAAAGACGAAAGCATAGGTCCGCTTCACTCGCATTTGTTTGAAATCAGAAAGCATATCAGTGGCTCCAACATGAGAAATGAACGAAGAAACAATTCACAGGATAACAGCATGTCAAGAATCACCTTAGATTCAACGTGCAGGGCCTCTTAACAGCAATTCAACATTAAGCATCGGACATATCCAACATACCCACAGCATGAATCCCCTCGCCTGCATTTGTTTGAAACCACAAAACATATCAGTGGCTCCAACATGAGTAATGAAAGAGGAGTAAATTGAGCCATATTGGTCAGAGTATCAACTGTGACCATGATACAAGTACAAGAAATGGACATTGGGGAGTTCCACGATAAAGTATGTTGTGATGTGACTCCAAGGGCGAGATGGTAGAGGCCCTTGTTCCAGCAGACCAATCAGTTTACCAGGGATGTACTTGCTCCTGGCACAGGTTGGGCATGATCTTACATACTCTTCACGTCCTTCCTCAAGTTGGGCCAGTAGAAGGAGCAACGGACTAGGTGTAGTGTGCCCAACTGTCCCCTGTGACCAGCAGTCTTGTTGTCGTGACACCAATCCAGAATTGTCAGGCGATAGATACCAAAGGTATAAACAAGCAGTAGCCTCAAAACAGAAGACCCTGCTTCTCTTTAATCAAGTTGGCTGAATCCCTGGGGATAGTACACCGCTCAAGGACTGTTGCTTCCTTGACTTGCTGCAAGAATGTCTTCAAGTGAGCAATGATCTTTTTCCTGGGGAACAGGAATTCTGGCAGATGGTTTACGGTGATATCTGAAGACCACTTGCGAGAGAAAGCGCCGGCCAAGGTGTTTTGACTTCCAGGCAGGTATGTGATATGAAAGTCGTACTGTGCAAAAAAATGCGCCCACCTAGCTTGGCGGGAGTTAAAGCATTCCATAGACTGCAATACTTGGATATTCTTATGATCTGTCCGAATAAGGAACAGGTGCGCACTGCCGTGGAGAAGGTGGCGCCATTCCTAACAGGCCAATTTCATGGCATAAAGCTCCTTTTCCAGGACAGAGTAATTGCGTTGACTTGTAGTAAGGGTCTGAGATAGGTAGGCGATGGGGTATTCTACTGCGTTGTCTTCTTGGAGTAGGACTGTGTCAATGGCGGCAGCAGATGCGTCGGACTCTACCACAAAAGGTTGTTCTTGATCATGCTGACGTAGGATGGGAGCTGAGCAGAAGATGTCTTCCAGGTGTTTAAAGCTGTCGTCTCCCTGAGTCATCCATAAAAAAGGTCCAGAGTTCTTCTTCAGGAGAGCGGTAATGGGTAGCACCACTTCAGAAAACCGTGGTACAAAACGGCAGTAGAAATTTGCCAGGCCCAAGAACCTCGGTACCTCTTTCACCGAGGTTGGAGCAGGCCACTCTAGGATAGCTGAAACCTTTCTCATGTCCATCATGATGCCTTATTCTGACAAGATGAAAGCCAGATATGGGATGGAGGATACCCCGAATGTACATTTCTCGGGTTTGGCGAGTAGATGGTTCTCTTGAAGGCGACGTAGGAGCTCTTGCAAATGAGTGGAATGTTCCTGACGTGAGGATGAGTATAACAGAATGTCATCAAGGTACACAATGATGTTTATGAACATGAGATCTGAAAATAGTCTTTCCATAAATCGTTGTAACACCACCGGGGCGTTGACCAGCCCGAACGGCATTACCTTGTACTCAATTAGGCCAAATGGGATGCGAAAGGCCGTCTTCCATTCATCCCCAGCACGTATTCGGAGGAGATGGTAAGCGCTCCTAAGATCTAATTTGGAAAACATCTTGGCACCCTGGATTGTCTCTCCGATGTCACAGATTAACAGCATGGGATAGCGGTCTCATATTGTGACTTTATTGAGACCAAATTAGTTTATGCAAGGTCTTAATTCAGTGGAGTCCTGTTTGGGAATGAAGAAAAGTGATGCCCCTGCAGGGGATTTAGAGGGCTGAATGAGGCGATTATTAAGATTGGCATCCAGAGATTTGCAAAGAGCTGCCTCTTCTGCTTAAGAGAGGGAGAACATGCGCCAGAATGGAACCAGTGCATTGGTAACTCGATCAATGGCGCAATCCTCTAGGCGATGCAGAGATAACTCCACTGGAACCCTTTCTATGAATACATCGTTGTAGTGTGCCACTTCCCTTGGGAGAGTGTGCACCCCAATGGTGTGATCAGTTGAGTTGGCCATGGTATGGACCTCACTGTAAGCAGTGTTTGTGAGACAATGGGGGTCATTCCGAGTAGGGCAGTAAGGGTTTACTGGCACTGGTAAGGATGCTGGTGCCGGTAAACCCATACCGCCCTATTCCGAGGTCCCTTAGCGGGTTCCAGCAGGAACAGCTGGTCTGACCACCCGTTCTCTGAGGGTCCTGTTAAGGGACCTTAAACCTAATAACGGGTCTGCAATTTGCGGGCCTGTTATTGGTGCCTTCCCCATTCCCATTGAGCCCTATGGGGGCTCAAGTGGGAATGGGGAATGGTTTACTGAATGGGGACTTACCGGGTCCTTCAAGGTCGGAAGTTCCAATTCAGTCAGACCGGGCCCGGACCCGGACAAACTCGGAATAACCCCCAATGTTACTCACAGTAGGGTGAGTCTAACTTCAACTGATTGTTTGCCCAAACAATCCGGGGGTTATGTTTCCTGAGACAGGTGATGCCCAGGATATTCGGGAAATGAGCGGCCCAAATCATGTCGAACTTGATGGATTCCGTGTGTTGCATGAACATGATGTGCAAGTCTTCCGTGATATGAGTTATGGGGCCAGACGTTAGGGGACTTCCATTGACTCCTTCCACCTTCTGTCCTTCCTTGCACACAAGTCTCCAGAGGTCTAACTTGTTCACCCAAACGGTATCAACAAAGTTACCGGCCGCGCCACAATCCAGTGAGCTAGAGAATCAATCCGATTTTGGTCGACTGAGGCTTGGACTGCTACCACCATGAGGTGGGAATCTTCATGGATGTCAATTGGGGAGACAGAAAGCGAAACATAGGTACTTAAACAGGAATTGTACCCTTGCATACCCATCCCTCCGAGGACCGAGGGCATCCATTTCCCGGAAGGCTGTCAGATCTCCAATACGCGTGCAGTCCCTTCTCTCAGGGTTTTTTCCGTTCCTCAGGTGTGAGCGGTGAGCGAGCAGCCCCTATTTGCATTGGTTCTTCTCGAGGTACTAGCTGTCAGGAGGAGGTAACAGCTTAAGTTCTGCTGAAAGAGTAGTTTCCCCAGTATCTTCTCCTTTTGTTACATCTCTCCTGCAGTCGATATTCAATCTGCAGGACGGTGGACAACAGATCCGAGAATGTAGGAGGTCTCGGGGAGCGTACTAACTTGTCCTTGATTTCGTCCCTTAATCCACAGCGAAAGATGGTGTACTGTGTTTGCTCTGGCCAGCCTGCTTCCGCTGCAAGTCTTTTAAACGTGGTAATGTAAGACAACATATCCATAGAACCCCAGTGTACATCCACCAATTCTTCGCAGGCTATATATGATATCGCAGGGGTGCTCAAAAGTTTGCTTGAGAAGCGTGAGAAAGCCCCCAAAGTCATCCAATATCTGCTCAGCACTTGTAACAAATGGAGTAGCCCATGCCAAGGCATTGCCTGTCATGTTGGATATCATGTATGCGACGTGTGCATGATCAGTGGTGAATGTGGTAGGTCTGAAAGTAAAGTGCACCACACAGGCATCTAAGAGCTCTTTCACCTACTTGGGAGTTCAATCAAATTTACCTGACGGTAAGGCCATGGGAGGTAACTCAGAGGAATCATGTTCATGTGCTGTTAGCATCTGCCGCGACACCATATTTTCTTTTTTCAGGGCTTGAACTTCCTGAGATAAACCCTGGACTGCACCCAGGAGCTCTTGGGCCTGTACCGCTGTTGCCATTCTTGTAATCTTGTATATCCTTTTTCTCCTTCCCCCGACCCGTAACTCTCCCCTTCCTCCTCACCTGTGTCACTGGTGTTGGGGCTGATCTGGGTCAAATGCCGTCTGGAACTGTAATCTTTCTCCTTTTTGTGAATAGAGGCCCTACCTCGGGAGGAAGCCAAAGTGGCTGCCTTTGAACTGCAGCCCTGTGGCCCCTCTCCCGAGGACAAACCCAGTGAAAAATCCTGGAAGGAACAAAAAAACCTGTGTGCAGCAGAATCCTTATGGTGGCAAGATCTGTCTTCTTTTCCACACTGCTATGATGTGGTGTTACAAATCCCGGGTAACAGTGGCTCAGAAGTTGAGGAGAATGGCAGTCTCGAGTGGCCCAACAGTAGGTGAAGCGGTATCCGATTCCAAAAGAACCTAGAAGGCAGGCCCAGGTCGGGAAACCGAAGAAGACACCGACCGTTAGAGGGAGGTGGATCACTTAACATGGCAGCGTAGCCGGGTAAGTAAACCATCTCAGAGGGAGAGACGAGAACAGGGAAACAGCACAGGAAAAGGAAGCCAAAGACAGGAGTCGAGGGACGGAGACAGCGCGGGGGGAAAGAGTCACAGAAATAAAAAGAAGAGAAGCCGTAACGGAGAGAGGTAATCAGCGGGAGTGGACCACGGAGAAAAGCGCTGGAGGGAGCCGGCAAACGCCAGACAGGATGGGGAAAGGACAGCGGTTCTGAAAATGGAATGAGAGAGAAAACTAACAAGCGTGTGACGGCAAAAGAGGAAACAAGAACCACAGAGGTTGCAACGTGCCATCTGCCAGGAGTTTGAAAGTAAAAGAACCACCCTTCAGCAGCCATGACAGGAGAAAGACTAGCCCGTCACCAGGAAACATGGGATAATGTGCTGGAACAGTCTAATGGCGGCCTAACCTTCCCTTGTGCCACATTCACCAATGACCAGGTTGCATGACAAAAGTCCCATAGTAAAGTGTTTCGTAAAGGTTGGCAAGAGTGAGCTCGGCAGAGGGATGCTAACAAAAATGGGCTAGGCCTTAAGTCCATATGAACAGTGTGTTGAGAGGAGTGAACCCTACAGAGGGATGTCCACAGTGAACTGTTTAGCAAAAGGTGGCCAGGGTGAACCCAGCAGAGGGAGGTCGACAAACAGGGGTGAACCCTGAGGAACTTTTTAAAAAGACATTGGGACTCATTATAACTTGTGCGGAATGGGTTTAACGGCGCCGGTAATGGTTTGTTTGTTAAACCCACTACGCACTATTACGAGGCCCCCTCGCGGGACCCGCTCTGGACATCAGGTTTTTCCAGACATCCACAGCGGGTCCCGCGAGGTGACCAGGGAGCTAACAACGGGCCCATTCGTAATCAGCCCGTTGTTAGCTCCCTCCCCATTCCCATTGAGCCCTATGAGGGCTCGAATGGGAATGGGGAAGGACCGGGCCCGGGTTCCCTGAAGAAGGAAATACCGGACCCTCCATACTTGGAATGGCCCGGTATTTCCCCATTCAGGGAACCCGTACCCTGACACGATTTTGGAGGCAGCCATGCCCTTATTAAGGGCATGCCCTTATTAAGGGCATGGCTGCCTCCAAAGTCGTAATGAGGCTTATCAAGGTTTGTGAAAGCAAAAAGTAATTCAAGACAAGGGGAAGTGAATTGTGCCCCTTATAATTTGGGTCCGAGCAGGGCCGAGGGAGGTCGAGGGGTGGAAAGTCATCACCCAAACTTCATTGAGAAAAGAACTGTTTCGTTGATTTGTTGAAATGAACTTTGTGTTTGTTTGTTAAAAACATCAGGCCTGGGAACGCAAGAGACTTTTGTTAAAAGAGACATAACCATTGAAGAACCTGATAGCTGATACAGAACTGTTGGCTTGTTCTAGGAAGGCTCAAGCATGTGCTGTGCTCCAAAGTCCCACCCTGTCCCATGCTGAAAAAGTACGAAAGGAAGACATCAGGCCAATCACATTTTGACTTATTTTTTGTAAACACTCTTTCTTTATTGAAAACCCTATCCCAAACTCTTTCTGTAATTAGTTGTAAGGATTTGGCAATAGTTTTTCTTTTAGTATAGGACCTTTTACTTTGACATGACGCCACAAGTACGGCCTTATTTTTCATTTGATGGTCGAAGCTTGCTCCCATCTTAGATTTAGGTTTAATTTAGGCATTTCTCCACCCTGCATTTACAGTTTATTAAACACTGTTGAACTGTGATCACGTGTGTCTGCCTTACTAATGCAACCATGAGTTTCTTACACACCACACCCCCAAGAGGAACCAAGGATCATGGTAATGATAGGAGGTAAGACATTTTTATTACTTGTAGACACAATAGTGATCGTTCCTGTGTTCGAGAGGGAAAGTATCCAATGTCTGGCATTGCCACAAATGCACAGGGATTCTCTGGGGCTAGGAGTTTGGTTCCTTTTTCTGATGAATTACCAATTTCAATACAAGAATATGACGTATCTATGCCACTAGTGTATTCCTGACAGAAACCAACCAACATATTAGGAAGTGCCTTGATGACAAAACTTAATATGAAAATATAATTTACTGACAAGGGGATAACATGTTCCACTCCGGACATACATTACATGCATGTAAAAGAATTTGTATTAGCATTTGCAGGCCAAAAAGCATTGCTAGGAGTACCTTTAGACCCAGAAGTATTTTTGCATGAAGTAAATATTTTGTTGACATGGCTTCCTGCATTGATAGGTACATTTTTGAGGATATCTGACACATTTTTTTTAGTCCAGAAATGCCTATGGATGGCGAGGAAGGACAGGTTATTCCCATAAAACTAGAGGCAGCTGTGGTAATAGAGGAAAGGGTGGTTGTTCATGGGACAGATGATGAAGGAAGGGAATGGAGACCAGTAATAGCTCTTGACGAAGGATATAGAACAACAGACTTGACAGGTGAGGAGTTGTTCAGAGATGAGAATTCAGATGATGAATTGGTATTTTTCATAAGTGTTAAATATTGGATAAAAGTTGAGAATAGGGAAGAAGCGCAGTGATTGGCATTGGTAAGAAAGAAACCGTCATTTTTCCGAAAGATTTGGAAAATTTGCTAAGCATCTTATGGACCAGCAGCCTGTATGACGTGAGTCTATTGAGCGGAGCAGGGAGCAGCAGCAGTTAAAATTAAGCTTAAGCCAGGAGCCATTTTACCACAAGCAAAATTGTACCCCATGTCCAGAGAAGCAGATGAAGGTATGTTTGAAACAATTTCCATTTTAGTACAGCAGGGATCACCTGGTACAATCAGACTCCACATGTAACAGAGCTCTTTACCCAGTAAAGAAATCAATGGGGGGGGTGGGGGTGGAGATTAATTCAGGATCTACAGCTGAACATTTTACAGTAGTTTAAATAAGCCTTCTTTTAGGGACTATTGGGACTACCAAGTTGTAAACGAAAATTGCACTTATTTTATTGGTGCTGTCAGGCAGACAGAATAGGGTGTTATAGTTCTTATTATGAATATGCCCAGTATAGAAGAAAGTGGGGGGAGAGGTTGAAATATATTGCACAATTTCCATCCTCTGTTGCTCGAAGGTTATATCTTCGCTTCAAACTTAACTTGTATCATACCAATGAAAAGTTATATCAATGGGGGAAATGTGATGAAAAGTTCATGTCTGGCTCATGTCGATTCTGCAATAATTCGAAGGTTTTGGAGACTCTAAAACATCTAGTAATATATTGTACATTTTTTGAAGATCTACGTCAAGACAGGTTTGCTAATTTTTTGGATTCTGGTATAATTCTATCTCGTGAAGTACTATGGCAAAAATGTATGAATGGCAATAGTACCAAATTTATTATTAGACTAACACAGATTTTAACAAATATTGATATTAAATTAAATGAACTAAATTGTGATATGTAAAAAGAGAAGGGGAATAGAATGCATATAAGCTTTAAAGGATATTAATTGTTCTAAATTATTGTTTTATATGTGTAACAGCAATTTATAGGAAACTTACTGATTAATGTGTGATTCTTTTCAAATTGTTTTTATTATATGATAAATTATGTACCAAATTTGTAAAGGTTTTTTACCATATACAAATAAAAAAAAAAAAAAAAAAAAAATAAGCCTTCTTTTCAATTCCCCTTCAGGAGGACTCCCAAGATTTGACCTCCTTTTCATATGGAAATCAGAGGTGGAAACATACAAGATTACCATAGGGGTACTGTGAGCCCCACTCAACCTTTAACAGGGTCCTTTAGATGGACCTAGGCAACATACAGCTTGAGAGCATAATAATTCAGTGCATAGATGACATACTAGTGTGTAGTGAGACAGAAAAAAATGTAAGAGAAGATTTTGTTCCATTTAATGGCTGTATTGGCAGAGTAAGGATACAAAGTGGACAAGGAAAAACAACAGTATTGCCAGGAAGAGGTCCTGCACATAGGACAGATAATCTCTCAAGAGGGGAGAAAAGTGACACCTGAGAGAGCAGAAGCAATAATGAAAATTCTAAGACCTGCGGCAGTAAGGGAAATGCAGCAATTTTTAGGTCTATGTAATTATTGTAGGGCCTGAGTTTTTGATAACAGTACATATATTAGACCACTTTTGAAAAGACTTAAAGAAGCACAAATAAGTAAAGACAACATAACATGGAAAGAAGAGATGACAGAAGGATTTGAAGAGTTAAAGAACAGCGATTTGTACAGCCCTTGTGTTAGGGATTCCAGATTATTACGAGAAGTTTTATTTATTCAAATGGAGACATAATGACAGCAGTCTTCACGCAGAAGACAACATTATGACATAGACATTAACCCTTTGCTTGTCACAGTGGAATTTTAGACCCAGTAATGAGAGGCCATTACCCCAGCGAACAAGAATTAGCTGCTGCTACTTTCGCAATTGAAAAAGCTGCAAGTATTACAATGGGGTGCTCAATGACGTTATACGTCAAGCATTCCTTATTCGCCATGTGGAGAAACCTAAAAGCATTTTGACTACATAAAGAATGTCCGTTTATGAGGTGGTCATTTCAACCCAGCAATCAAAATGTTTAGATGTAGAGTAGTGAATCCAGCGACATTGATAGGCGAACCAGTAGAGAAGGAGCATTAAGTAGATTTTTTCACAAAGTATACTGAGTTTTCTGACGATATTCCTCACGTGAAGGAAAACACTAGGAGTGGGGGACAACCTATTTGTACCCAGCACAGTTTTTCTTGTTGCTCCTCACAAACTAGCTGATTGGTTTGTTTGAAAGCCTTACCTAATGGTAAGCCCTTTCACGCTTTTGCATGACCCTCGCAAGACTTTTTTTTTTTGCCCACCATGGAAAGGGAGAAGGGACTAAATGTAGTCCCTTCTCGCTTTCCACGGTGGTCATTTTTTCATCTATATTTTTTCAATGTACTTCAATGGCTGCCATGGAAGTTGAGAAGGAACTACATGTAGTCCCTTCTCCCCTTCCATGTGGTCATTGTCTTTGTTTACTTTGGTCACCATGGAAAGAGAAAATGCACTATGTTATCTGTTCATGGCAGCCAGTTTTTTACTTTTTTTTCTGCCCTGAAATGCAACGCATCTCACAGCCGAAAAAAACTAAAACATTAGTACCTCGGTTTAACGGGCCGAAGCACTAATGGCAATAAGTCTCTCGACTGCGGGCCATTACAGCATAAGCATAAGGTAATGCACCATATGCTGTAATGGCCCGCACTCTCGGGGCCTATTGCCATATTAATTGATGGTTCTTTGAAAATTGATCAAACAACAAGAGAAAGGCATACAGGATCAGCAGTAGTGAAGTTAAAAAAGAATGGTGAATTTGAAGAAGTGACAAGTGCAAGGTTGCCTTCACATTGTACAGCACAGTCTGCAGAATTAGTGTTGTTTATGTCCGCGCTTCAGAGATATGAGGATGAGGAAGTGACAGTGTACTCTGACTCTGCCTATGTGACATCAACCGTACATGCAGGGTTGTCACGCTGGAAAAGGAGGGGCTATCTCCACGCAAACAGCACACTAGTGCAACATGTGCCAAACTCCCATTGGCCATTGTCGTGGTAAAGTACATAGCCCATATTAAGAGGGCAGACATGATTTCTTGCAGTAACGAAGCCACAGACATTGAAGCAAAAAGAGCAGCATATTTTCCAAATAGAAAGTGTTAAGCAAATGTCAGAATGATTTATGATGATGTAGGATATGAAGGAATGCTTTAATATGTTATCCATTGTACAGTTAATTGAGCTGTATGGTCAAGCTCCACAAGAAGAACAGGATATATGGACAAGGCAGGGGTGTTATTTATCCCCCAAAGAGTCTATATGCAGACAAAATACTACTGGAAAGTCAGTTTTGCCTCTAGCATTATTGAAAGTTGTGCAGGTTTAGCTTCAATATCCTGTGCATATAACCAGAGATAATCTTGCTGCCATGATTACAGAAGACTGGTTTTCGCCAAATTTGTTAGAACACGTTGCACAGTTTATTGTGAATTGCATTGTGTGTCAAAAATTCACAGCATGGCATACCTATGCGAACAGTAAGAGGAGCCACACCCCACCCAAATGGTCCTTTTAAGCATCTGCATACAGATGATGTGGATATGTTGCAAACATGCAATGGCTAGAGATATATGTTAGTAGTAGTCCATACTTTTTCCTGATGGATTGAGGCAGGCTCATACACATACGCCAATGCCACATGTGCTGTCAAATTGCTCAAACATGAGGTGTTTTCTAGATGGGGGTATGTGAAGTCCTACGGTCTGATAATGGGCTGCACTTTGTAAATGAGATGTTTGAACAAATCACTCTTCTATTAGGCATAAAGCATAATTCATCATCTGCTTATCACCCACAGGCAAAGGTTATTTGTGAGCATTTAAACAGACTCCTTAAAGAGAGCATAGCTAAGATAAAGATGACTTTGAAGAAGGGATGGCTATATCCCCTACCCCTTGCCTTATTTGCATTGAGAAACCAGCCTGGCTCAGATCACCATCTGACTCCTCATGAGTTGGTGACTGGAAGATGCATGAGAGTACCACTTGCTCCTTCCATTCGAATAGAAACTGATGTTCATGTTCAAAACATTAGGGGTGAGATGCGTGATTATTTGACAAATATGACCGCTAGTGTTTCTTTTATTTCACAGCAGATAAGAAATTGGAGGGAAGGGTCGAAGAAGATTGAAGAAGACAGCAGCCAAATGATCAACCCTATCAAACTGTTAAAGCCACCTAGTTTGTATCCAGGGGACCAAGTCCTTATCAAGAGTTTTTTTCTGCACTTGGAATATGCCACATTTGGAAGGACCATGTCTAGTAGAGGATGCAACTCCCACAGCCATGAAGATACAAGGAAGACAAGCTTGGCTGCATCTGAATGATGTAAAGCTTTACAAAGAAGAGATCATTACCCCTCTGGCACCCATTGACAGTGAAACAAGAGAAGAAGTTCCACAAATGCAGACTAGATTGGCTACCAAGAACCAACAAGAACAGATGAAAAGAAACCAATTTGAACTTTTGCTTCTTCCCAAGTTTAAAGGGAAGCGGATACACTTTTCAGTATTTACAGAATTAATCCTATTAGGTAAAAGAGAAAATTGTTTTGAAGAAAGAAAGAGAAGAATGCACACAGGACTTTATGCTGCCTATAACATTGCACACATTCTTGTATGATATTTTCACTTATATACTTCGATCCTATACATCTCTAGTGAGACAAAACATTAATATGCTCACCTTGTTTTGGAAATCCTAAGACAGTTCTCATTAACCACAGGATCATCGTTGCAATACGATTACAATTACT
This sequence comes from Ambystoma mexicanum, assembly GCF_040938575.1. Taxonomy (NCBI): domain Eukaryota; kingdom Metazoa; phylum Chordata; class Amphibia; order Caudata; family Ambystomatidae; genus Ambystoma; species Ambystoma mexicanum. Next base: position 851,887,035 of record NC_090931.1, read on the forward strand.
GTTATATTTCCTTATTCTTATAGAATTTCCTCAAATGATGTTTTACAATATAGATGAAGTATTTCACAATTAGACAGCTGTTTCCATCCCTAACAAACACATGAGTGATATTTTCATGATATTTCCAAACAAATTAATCAATTTAAAAGGGATGCTGGAGAAAATGATCAGGATATAAATATATACCTTGATAATTCAGCCCATTTAAAAAAATAACATGTGGTATCAGCACACGAGTGAGGTGGGGAGAAGAACGTTAAATGAGAGCTGCTATGTATGTTCTCTCATCCCATATGCCATGAGCACAGCTAGAACATGTATAGCAAGAGAAATACCTACACATGATGCAACATGCCTCAGCCATCTAGCAGCATGCATGACAAGAGGACAATTTGAAGGGAAATGGCCGACCCTATGATGGATGTTAAAGAGAGGGTTCCCATATGAAGAGGCCTACATAAAAATGCAGAAGATGATAGAGGACCCTAATTGAAAGAGCAAAATGCTCCTGTACTCATTTAGTCATCTGAGTGGAGGAGAGATGAGGATTGTTGAACAAAATAGACTGGACTGTGCAGACACATGGGAAACACCAGGATTACCAGGATGATGGGAGAGACCTCGGCTATTTGTATATGGACAAGTAGACACCAGTACAGGATGGGAAGAAGGAATGATGGGATGCAGTGCACACTTATTGATGATAGTACCAGTAAAGATAGTGCAAGTAGTAAATGATGGATGCCTTAAGGAATGGGCCAAGTATTGGAAGTTACTAACATGGGTTGAAGATGAAGCAGGATGTGTACCCATACTACTGATGAAGAATGCAGCACTGTACTTCCGAAACAGTGCTCTGAGCGAAGTTGGAGAAAATTCAAGGCTGCAAGCAAATAATTGAGGAGCCAGGAATGAAAGGAGGAACTGCCGACCTAATAGACCAATATTGGGCCTGTGGATCCAAAGCTTATATGAAGCTACCTATAAATTGGGAAGAAATATGTTCCATAGTGATAATACATATTTCTGCGTTGGTGATGCATCAAAAAAATCTCCACATCGTCGACTTTCCCAAAATGGATGCACATCAAAGGAAAAAGAGATCGCTCAACCTCATCCGACAGATGAAAGAGAACAATTTTCGACAAAATCAATAGAGGTGTATTGTGACACTCCAGATAATCACACATTGTTTGATAGGATGACAGTGATATTTACAACTATATTCATGCAAGGAATTCAGGCTGCAGCAAATGCCAAGTGGTTACAAATCACCAGATGGAAACTGCTACAAACGATTAATACAACAATACAATGTTTGAATGCAATTAAAGAATAATTGAGGGCCATCAGACTCATGACCCTCCAGAATAGGTATGTCTTGGACTTTACCTTCAGCCAGGGTCCAAGGTTGCATTCTCCTTTCTTACATCTTGTGAAGTTTTCAGATGATGTGCCAAAAGAGGGGCTTTTCCTTCCTTTAAAGCCAGGTGGGCAAAAGTAATTGGTGTAAACTAAGCCTACCTTAATGAACCAATCATGGGGTCGCTACCAAGAATCTCCGGTATGTGTGAGGTCATAATCAGAGTGCTTTGCAACAGGAAAGGTAAAGGGGTTAAAACAGGAACACAGTGTGCCCCAGAACTAAAATAGTGGAACCCTTCCCTCAACAGAAAGAGCTCTGGGCCCACTCCCTTGTGTTACTAAGTCCCACCCATCTTCCTGTCTGTTGTGTTCAAAGATTCTCTTTGGTTAATGGTCATCTTTATGTGGTCCCTGTTAAAGCGGCAGGTCTCCCTTGAAGCTATGGTGAGACCAGTCTCTGTGGCTCCTGCAAACCACATTCTCCTTCCTTATGAATGGGGTGCCCCTAGCAGGGTTGCTTACTCTAAACAACAGTCCCAGACATGACAGTTCACTGTCATCGTTCCTGAGGGTGGGAGCTGGCTTTTGGTTGACACAGTTACATATGAAATGTTGTTGGGTTTCCTGTCTCCTTTGTTTACCTCTGCAGCCAAGCCTGTGTGGGCCTGTTTGAATTATCCTCTATTGGTATGTTAATTGCTGTCACCAGCTGCAGGGCCTAACAAAAGACCAGGGCAGGGTCATGGAGCCTTTGTTAGGTAATCAGGCTGACCATAGCAGTTGGATGGTTGTTCCTCCCCCTTCCTGGAGATGACATTGTGCATGCTGTGGCTGGCACATTCCAACTAAACTGGACAGGGGCGGACCGTGTCTGTAGGTGTTGTCCAGCCTGGAGTACAAAGGTCTATGCTAGTGTCATGGTTTGAGCATAGGGAAATGTGTGTGGATTGGACCCACACATTTTCCTGAGCTTGGTCTACCATCATTACATTTAATGCAAACATTCAAAAAAAGCCTGGGCGAGCACACACAACCACACCATGTAGATGGTCGAATTCCTCACAGTGTGAATGGGAGACTTGTTCTGTAAAATTATATTCAATCTCATTACCCTTCATGAAGATCAAAGAAATGAGCACTTCATGGTGGTTGGTGAGGCGGGCAAGAGGATGATCTGATTCATATTTTATTGGACTCTGAAATATTTTTTTCTATTGTTGGGGTGAAGTAATTAAGAATATATGGATAAACGTGGAAAAAACGCATCCCAAAAGCACAAGTCTCAAAACTGCGAAGCTAACTTCGTTGCATTTTCAAAATCTCGAATGCTTTGTTTTTACATTTGTCCCCCGCTTTGCATTTAATGTAAGTGGGGGACACCCCTGCAACACCCGAAGTACATAATGCAGAATAGGTGGCCGGGGAAGAGCCCCGGGACCTCAAATCTCCTTGTTCTGCATCGGATTCAACATTTGCTACTATGTTGAATGCGCACACAATGCGCATTCAGCATTTTGTTCCCGTTATTTTCGTTCAGTCCCAGAATATAGAGGAGATAAGGTGCATCAAAGTATCAGAGATATTTTATCCAATATCATGGTTATCCCATGCAAGGAAGTATCCACTTTACACGCTAAAGTGAGAATGTAAATCACTCAATTGTATCTCAAATTCAAACACAGTTTGATGACTCTTTGCGGAAAGCAAAGGACCAACAAACACAAATGGCTTACTAGGAAATCTGCAGGCAATATGCATTCTGCTACAGTCGGAAAAAGCACTCTGACACATGAGTTACTCACATTTGCAATCCCATAATGGAACATTTCAGTGTTGAGAATGGAGCTACAAAATGCCCACCAAATCTAAGAATAGTGTACATGTTGCCAGAGCGGAAGCCCTGTTCTGAAAGCTGTGTGACGGGTTGTGATCAAAGATCAAAGAGAATGTCCAATCTGACTTCCTGGTTACATGTGGCCCTTCACAGGTATAGGATCGAGAGCAAAGAACACCCATTGGATTTTGTAGCTTGGTCCCAATCCTTCCACTGCATCAGAGTGGAAACAAGGGGAAGTGACAAAACTACAGTATGTTGTGTAGGCATATGTATACATTAAATGTTTGCCGATAGGAGAGATATTGAGGTTAGGACCAGTTTGGTTTAGATCTTTCCAGTTATCTAGACTGTGAATCGGGTTCCATGTGATAATGTCTCCTGGAAAAAGTCACCAGATAGGCCACTTTTCTTCTTGACCCCTAAAATACTTTCTCCAAAAATTTTAAGAGGGGTATTTTTTTATATTATAAAGTTCCAGCGTAAAATATTTGGGGAAAGCGGTTGATTTTAATGATGGTGCATTTTTCTGGGAAATGTCACCCACTGGCGGCCATTTCCAAGGTGACTATCACTGGATACGTGAATGGAAATGGCAATGAAAGACAATTCAAATGTCGGAATCTTTTTAGAAGAAGATTCCATTTGAGATGTTTTAAGAATCTCACTCAATGGTCTGTGTCCATATTTTAACATGGGTTTGGAATTTATTTCCTGGAATGTTACCACCATGTTACACCATTCTTGCACCTTTAGTTAGATTCAGCCAAGCACGTCAAGTCACCCAAATTTCCAACTTATCAGAAGTGAAATCACACACTTGATGACATCACTGTAAATGAAATTACACGTACTGATGTCATTGTGCCACATGACATTTAAACCTAAGGGCATCATCTGAAATGACATTGAGAATGTAAAAACATAAATAATGTTATGGTGTTTAAAATAGCAAATAGATACTTAAGCAGACGCAAAACTATTTTAGTTGCCAATTACATGTTGATTAAGTTGGTTTCTTGATTTGCCAAGGGTGAGGTTATGATATTGATTGATTGATAGTTTATTTATATCGTGCTTGTACACAGGTGTTTCAGAGCAGACAAGGCAAGGGAGGGTAACAAGTGAGAACAAAAACAACGATCAGAGACATTCAGCAGAAACCAACATAGGCTGGGAGCACACCCTTTAAATGGAAGTACAGCCGTGTATGGTCAGTAATGGACAACCTATGTCATGTATAGGCTCACACAGCAGGTATGGTAATCATATGCTAAGTACAGGCCCCACATTCCCAGGTACTGCAATGATCTGTGCAATGTAGCCTTTGGTAAGGAGACATGTCCATCTTTTGCGACAACTATAGCCTCAACAGTCAGGTATAGCCATAATGTCTCATATGTTGGGCATTGGCACCTTACGTAACATGCAACCTCACATGCGCAGGGGCTGCGTAAAACATTTTTTCAAAGCAACTGGTGGGCGGAAGTGAAATCAGATGAACACAAAATCCAGTGTTGGCTGCTTCAAAGGGGTGCATGAACCCACGATTTTCGCAACAGATCGGAGCTCATTTTCTAAGTCCCCATTACTCTACAAATAGGTGGTAAAAGTAGTCATAAAACCACGCCAGGTGGTTGAACAGCCATGTTTATGCTCCCAGGGATTTCCATTGTTTTGCAGGTGGTTTGCAAGCACAGAATGGGATCACCGTTGTCACATGACGTTCCTGCTCCAAAACACCACTCCACCAGCCTGCCATTTTCATGCTGACAGAAAACTATTGGATTCCCATGGAATCTGCCTGTTGTGTCTGCTCACTACCTGCCTATGCTGTTTGCTCGCTCCTTTAACAAATAGCCTATCAGGGTATTGCTGGAGGATTGAAAACATGCATTGTAATACATCATGCCTGCTTAGCACATGATGAGTGCAGTGGTGAACTGACCAAGTGAGTGCTGCAGCAGAAGAACGTAGGTCCCTGTGCTAGAACCTCTGACCTTTCTGCATCCCCCACCCCCTACAGCCATGTAATTGGAATAAAATGCAACAAACACCCAGCAACTTGGCGAACATACACTAATGGACTGGCATGCTCGTCTCACTTGGAGCAGCCGATTTACTGCTGACCGTAGTATGGCCTCACCTTAGTGCTTTCTGTCTCCGGCCCGATCAGTCTCCAGTCCAAGCCTGCGATCCACTCCAAATCTTTCCACCTCTCATCGTCAGGTCAGCCGATAAGGTGTTCATTTTTTTTAAAACACTCGTCATGAAATGTCTAAGAACAAGCTTTAAAAGCAGTTAGGAAATCCCCTCTGGCTTAGCAGATAGCATCCTATACAGCCTTGCCTGCATCCCCTCAGTGGCCACCATCGCACTGGCCCCACCATGGGTTTCCAGGGGTTTTCCTGGGGTAACAGGCTCTATCCCTGGCGACGACCCCTGGATAATGTTCATGGATGTAGCATGAAGGACGCATAGGGCCAACCACTGGAGAATTTCAGTCCCTGGATTTTCTCTTAGACAAAGCCTCCTGAACGATGGTGGGAGCAGATCCTACTCCTAGAGCCTGGTGAATAGGGAAGGTTGCAATGGGAGGTGAAGAAGGGGTTGGATTAAAAAAATAGGCCTTCTTACCGTAGCCGTCTGCCAATGGAACTTACACCCACCGCACCTTAGGGAGGAACAATCCTACTGGGTCTTCAGAAAAGCTCTACAAACTTGGCTGTTCATGTACCTCTTAATCCCTATACATGACATTACCTGATGTCAGATCTCCTGCCTCCACTATGTGCAGGTACCTGGTGTAACAGCACCTCCATGCTCAAGGGTTTTGTGTGCGTAATACATGTCAAAATAAAATAAATAAATACATTATTTTCCATTTCAGTCTTTCTCAGGTAACTAAAGAACCCTTCAAGTAAACTCTACCCTAAACATGTTCAATCAATGAGGAAGGTGAATTTGGAGACCCTTTGTCCCTGAGGACATCCACTACATATGACTAAAGGAGCGAGCGGATGGGCTAAGAGAACAGGAGATACTATATTAAGTAACTTTGACTAGTTTTACTGTATCCTTGGTATTCAATTGGGACCTGGTGATCGCAATTGAATATCAGCCTCCACTAATCCTGTGGGATGAGTTTTGTAGTCACTTCTTCCTTGTATAACCTCAGAATTAGGGAATTGTTCCTCCCACACAAGGTATCTAAATTCATTGCAGCCGTCTCATCTCATTGGAACTCCCCTAGAGGCAACAGAGAAAGTGAATGTGCTTTGAGGGACGGGCAGCTGATTCTGATTATATTGTAGCAAAGGGCACATTGTGTCTCGGCCCAGACTACAAAGGTCATCACCAAATATTCTACCTTGAGAGGGGTACACTTTTTCTACATTAAAACATCAAGAGGTACTTCCAACTTGACGTTGTAAGTCAAATGTAACGTGAGCACAGCAGGTCCCCGCCACCTGCTGTTTGAGAAATAGGGGCGCAGTCATCTGGTGGTCAATTTGAAACTGGTTCTCCGCCCTGATGCTCGCCATTTGGATAGCGCATTCCAAACTTGTAAGCTTTCGGCTGCCCATTCATCAATCTTGCTACCACTCCAACCTTTACTACACTCACACCTCGAGCTGAGAGTCCACTCGTGGCAGTGGTGTGTTAAATCAACACACAATGTAGAACTTAGGGTCACTAGGCTCCTGCAGCTCGCTGCCACAGAAGAGCACTGCTGTCAAACACTAGGCAAACGTAAAACATCAGCTGTTAAAACTCCATACCCATTAATACACTGAAGCAACTATGCCGTAAAAAATAGCAGATGAGCAAAACCATGGAGCGTGTTATGTTTGTGGCAAGATAGCCATGCAAAGCGCAGAACATCCAAGGATAAACGCGTGCATTTTCCACTGCTAATGCAAAGTAAGTCCAAGCCTGATGTGACAAATTCCCGCAGTATTAGGGCGCCCTAGGTCTGATCTAAAATCCTCAGCTGTGACATAGGGCGTTGTCATGTTTATAGTGTATCTGCAAGGGTTTTAATATAGTTAACCTCAAGTGTGGTGAGAATCAACTGTGATCCCAAAATCGGATCTTTGCTAGCTCAATGTTTGCATCAACAAGCTCATATGTTCTTGTGACTTCATACTACAAACTGTGTGCAGACCTTCTTGACCCCTGTTGGAGTTGACTGGATATAATGTAACAGACATTAGGACCCCACAATTGCCTCAACAAAGTGAGACGTATGCCTTCTTAGAGTGATGGAAGTGGACAACACAATTTTTAGAGATGGATCGAAAAGGAAGATTAGAGAGGGCTGGGGGTTTATAAGGCCTGTTTTAAAGATACAAGGAGGTACAACAGGGACTCTTCCTGCCCGTAAAGCAAGCTCTCTGGCCCTGCGCTCAATGAGACATTTCTTTTGCAGACAGCTTTCCACAGAGATTGGGGGAAAGAGTGCATCTATTGGTATGTCTGTGCAACTCGGTTGTCTTTCAGAAATATCTCTACCACAGGAAATTTGCTCTGGTTCCTAGACCACAAGCCCTCGTCCACACAATGGCAAGCCCACGCTGTCGGCATCTGCACGAGAATGTAGGGCTGGGCCCGAGATCTTTTTTGACATTCAAAAACCCCAATGCAGAAGAAAACGAGCTTTTAGAAAGAAAAAAAAAAGGACAGAAAAAGATCCAGACGCAGATATGACATCATGCCTTTTCAGGCTGAGTGCTACAAAGAGTGAACCCGGCTTCTTCATTCTGATCAGAATTTTGTGGCTACTTACTACTGTGGCTGGCACGCACATGCCAAATGTGAAAAGTGTAATTCTCCACGCTATATGGTGTTCCTTATTTTTATCACAAGTTTATTAAAGCACAATACACATACTCATGACCACACAGAATACCGGGGACCTGTGCACAGCAATTCTTACAGAACTGAGTTAAATAAGGGGATCTTCTATGAGGTGGCCAAAATAAATGTGATTTCGGCATCGACTACAGAAACATTGGTCACTCATGAACTTGAGTAGCTCTGGTCATATAATTCCAGTTTCTGAATCAGTGCTTCGAAAAGCCACACTTACTGTAAGTAGTATGAACATTCTCAATGAAGCTGGCCAATCGATGCCAAGCTGTATGCAGTATGTTATCCAGCCCAGGCAGGATTCCATTGACCCCATGCCATCATCTCAGGCATAATGTGGTTGAAACTGCCCACAAGCATGATCTGGCCATGTGTCATATTACACAGTTGCAGACATCTCACCAGCAGCACAATCTAAGCCTTGCCTGATTGCTAGACCGCCTATCTGAACAACATTTAGGATACATTCTAAAAATGAGAACACCTTTTTTTCCCCTTTAATGTAGTACTTGTGGAAAGTGCCTGATTCACATCACTAGAAACTGACATCTTCATTTGCCCATTGATCAGCTATATACTTGCAGCGTTGTTCTGCAGTCCAACACTACCGATGCCACTGTTGTGCGGTAAGTGCATGGTCCAGGAAAAAGAGGTGTGTGTCGCCTTTATGAGTCTTTAATACTCGAGGGAAACATTGGACGTTGCATTAAAAGAACTTGCCAGCAATAAGCTGATAAAAAATAAACTGCAATGTCCAATATACGGATGCCCACTGTTAATATTTGAGGTTGCCCTCTTTCTGCTTGCCCTCTCTTCTCTCTATTTATTTTGTCCTGTGAATCTCCGTCCTCGTGTTTTTTTTTTCGCGCCCTGATGCTTGCGAGCTTCGGCGCGTAATAAATAAGTAAATAAAATAAATAAATAAATGTGTGGCAATATCAGAAGTGAGGCCATTTTTGGAGTAGTGAACAGTGTTAACTGAATCACGTGTAGAAACGTATAATTGGTGCAGATAAGGCATTGTGAGACAAATTGATTTGCCCAGGAGCACACACTTTTGTTCAGTGACCAAGCCAGGATTGAAGAACAGTCAGCAAGTGAGGCACTTGAAGACCAGCTGGAGTTGGTAAAGCATTCCTTTTGACAGGTATTTTTTCAACTTTGTTTTCGAAACAACATCTGACTGTGGAATGCAGCGCAAAAAGTGTTGCTTGTGTTTTGCTAACTGAAGTAAACTTTTGTTTTTGCAGCAGTTTCACGATTGCTTCACTTTTATAGTATATATATGTAGCAATATTGTGCAAACTAGCAACGAGCTCTTAAATTAGAAGCTACTGATGAGGATGATTCTCGCTGTCAAAAGAAATGAAGCAATGCTTTTATTATGTTTAAAAACATATGGTGAGCTCCATACCTAAATAATGTCCTGTGCTGTCACCACAGGTCCCAAGGCCATCTGGGCAGGGGCTGGGCCTGTCCCTGGCAGGGTACAGTGCATCAACTGCAGCATGGCCTTATAATGCAATCGAAGCAGAGCCTTGTTTTGCCGGGTAGGTCTTGAGGCAGTGATAGTAAGCAATTTTGCAAGTCTTCAAATGTTAACATAATCCGCAGGACTGAAGTCTTAAAAAAAGGTGGGAGGACCATTATTAACATGTGCACAGGAAATGAACAAATCTGCACATTGCATTCAATTGGCCTATCCCAATAGAAGAAAGTGCACAAGACAAAGGAGCATTAATCATCATCACCATGAGAGGAGTTTTCCCTATAATGTTGCTAGCATGGGGAATACCTTTCACAAGCCAACAATCTATTTTGAAATATTCCCGAAAAGCAAAATCACCAAATGAGATATGTGTTTATTTGATACTTTAATGTGGTATAATGGGTAAGCATCTGCCTTGGGAACGTGACAGCCTGGGTTCAAATCCTGGTGGCTGAAAGTTTGAGCCAACAAATGTTTGTTTAAATGCCGGACTACAAAACACTCAAATGGAAGTCCGCCCTCTGAAAAAACTGAGCAGATGCTGGCCATTTATGTGTACCCACGACTAGTCCTATGAAAATCGGCACAGGGTGAGACCCGGGAAAAAACACCTCTCCAGTTTGAAGGACAGCAATTTATTTCCCGACCTCCCTGACAATCTTCAAAAGTCCTTTGCCACCTTGTCCTTTCCCCTTCCTCTCCTCCATGTTGGGCTTTCAAAAATACTTTTTTAAAAGATGACTTGAAAAGTACAAAAACCATATTAAAGCACATATTTATAAATCCATATCGAAATATGTTAAGCAAAAAGAGTACAATTGTGGCATTATCTTATGTCATCTTGAATGGAAAACTCTGAATACAGGAAAGTAACTCAGTGGAAGGCAAAAAACAAATGCCCTGTGGGTTTTGTAAATGTACTTTCAAGACAAAAGACAGCACATTAAAAGCTTATCTGGTTATTTTTCATTGTTTGAGAAAGGCATACTTCAAATATAATGTGTGGAAAATGTGACATTTTAGACACAATAAATGCTTTTTGGTGTGCCAAATTAGAACGCACGAAAATAAGGGAGACAGATTAAAACGCTTATATGTGATATATTGAAATTATGTTCAAAGAGGGAATATGATTTGTGCATCTAACTGGTTGTTTGTGTGTCTTTTTGGAATACAATTGTCACTTTTGCAGTTCTTAACACCGACGCTGGTGATATGTTCTGCATTGGGTGGATTTCCAGAAATACCACTGGATGAGGTTGTAGGTTCCTTCAGTGGTATTTCATAAACCAGATCTGCCCATCTCTGAATGAGCCCATTAGTGTTTAGTCTACTAATAATTAATACCTGATTGTTACATTTTTCTGTGTTTGTTTTTTAACTGTGCCCAAAAGGGAGGACCGCAAGAAATACAACAGCCATGTATACAGCCAGCAAATAATAGCATTCATGTGTGCTATTCACAGCGTATGAAGCTCTTTTTGTAATGAACTCACCCATGATAAAGAAATTCTTCATAACACAGAAGAAGCATTCCTACGAAATAAAGCGGAGGACAAACTCTAACAAAATATGCACACGTTCTTCCTTGGCAAGTGGAAATCGTGATAGGCTCCTAAGGATTGTAACAGATGTAAGGATGCAGAAGTACAAGTCTGACACAATGGGCGCATGGTGATTGACAAAGACTTTTATATAGATTTAGAAAAGCAAAAAAAGAAACTCTATATAGCGCTATTTCTAACAGGGGTTTGCCTGCCTCAACTAAAACACTAAGGATTGGTTCAGAATGCCCAAAAGCTAACAGAGTCCACCGTCCTGTGTCAAAACCTATTTCCAACCCATACACTTTTTTATTTTTTTATTTTTTTATTATTGCATTTACAGTTTACAAAAAACCATACACAACAAAATACACATAGCAAAATATAAAAACAATTCATCAAATTTCATATTATTAAAAATCAGAGAAGAAAAAAAAAAAATATATAAATAAAACAAGAAAAAAACTTCAGTTTACAAAGAATAATTCCCTTCTAAAACTACATTTTTCTTATTCAACTCAAAAATAAGCAATATAAGAAAATGATTCAGAGATAAAACTAAGGAAACAGCAGGGCCCCACATACAGCGACACCAAAACACATTTCTAGATACTTCTGAACAATCAGTTGTGTAGTCCTTGAAAAGTAATTCTGCACCAAAGAATTTACACTCTACTACCAAGTGTTTCAGAGTCTCGCGGGTATTACTTACCCTACAAAACCTACATACCTTGTCCATTACACTTGGCCCCTCATTCATATTCATGGTTTTCCAGCTTTTAATTTTCTCAAAAACAGGTAGTTGGTTTAACCTGAAACGCATGTAATTCATGGGTATGATAGGACAATGAAACTTTTGAACATATAGCGGTAGACATTCCATATTATGTATAAACCTTGAATACTCCACAAATCCTGTACATGAATCAATGCACTCAACTGTCTCGGCCCAATCGGACCTGAACAAGATCTTTTTGACATGCCCGGTCTTAGGATCAAGTCCTCTTCAGATGAACAAATATGGACCAACACATCCGTTCGTTAAACTCTCTTAGAGATGGTACTGATCCTGCAAACATGGCAGTCTTAAGACTCTCATAGAGGGAGTTTTTGGGCGGAGCGATAATTCTTCTAAATAGAGACAACTGTCTCTACACATACCTAGTCTTTAAAGAAACCAGACACAACCCGTGTCTAATAATGGTGTTTGGAATGGCCATAGAAAGACCAAGTACGTTCTTCCATAAAACTCCCTGAAGAGTATTCAGAAGCTCACCCATGTTCTGTGAGCAGAGGTCAATCAGTAGAGGATAATAGCCTCAAATTTGGCCAAAGAGTATTGTCTCAGCGGAATAAGCAAGCATTTACATACTTTCTGCTTCAGAAATATCATATGGGCAGTAAGTTTCTTGGCTTTATCATATAAAATAGATTTCCAGTTTTCGATGCAGACCCTATTAGCCAAGTAATATCCCAAGTAAACTACAGTCTTGACCTGCTCCACAGTATACGTTCCCATAGTCCAGGAATATTGGATATCCTTTTTCCTTTTAGTTAGAACCAGGACTTTAGATTTGAAGGCATTAGGAAATACATTGTTTGCCACTGCATATTCATAGAACAGCTGCATCCTAGCACTAAGTTCTCGCAGAGTTTTATCGAACAGTATGAAATCGTCCACATAGGCCATCCACTCCAGCCCCACACTCCCCAATCTCGCCGGTGCAACGGAGGGGCCCTGCCACAGTCCCTCAGCATCGCACGTATAGAGATTGAAGAGTGTAGGGGCCAGAGTACATCCCTGTTTAACCCCTGTAAAGGTGGGTATCTCAGAGGAGAGAAAACTATCTTCAGATAGATGTACACAGATGGATGTATTAGAGTACAACAAAGCAATCAACTACACCATATTACAGGGAATGCCCAAAATAATCATTTTGCACCAGAGCCTAGATCTAATCACCCCATCGAAGGCACTAGACATGTCCAATGATGCCAAATACACGTCCCCAACCTGCAAGTGGTGTACATAATGTCTAAGATGGGAAAGGATAGCCACATTTAAAGAGGTACCAAGCTCAGCACGAAACCCCACCTGGAACCTACTCAGAAGGTTATGTTCCTTGATAACAAGATATAGGTCCCTTAATAGCTAGAGCTATGGGTCTGTAATTGGATGAATCCAATTTATCGCCCCTTTTAAACATGGGAATAATAATGGACTTAGACCAGGAAACAAGAACTGTGTAAGTCAGAAAGATGTGGTCGAACATTTAACAGTTCGACCCAAATCCCAGGGTCCACTTCAAGAACAAAGGGGGGAATCCCATCTGGGCCAGGGTCCCTAGATGGCTCCAATTGGGCAATCGCCCATGCAATATCCGCCTTGTTCCAAGTGCAGATACCCTTCTCAGATGAACCCAAATCAAAATCCTTCAATACTCCAAAGGCAACAGGCAAGGCATATTTCTTAGTATAAAAAGATACCCAAGAAGCAGAATCTATGGGGCAATCAGTACTCCCTTTAACATTCCCCAGAAGCCTGTTAACCTTTGACCAGAAGTGGCCATCTTTCCCCTTACACAAAAGCTCCAACATATTATGATGGCAGAGAGACTAAGAGGCCGATTCATGGAATAATTAGCGCGGCGCAAGTGGGCAAAAACGTGCGAATCGCAGTGGAATAGCGAAAATCGCAGTGCAAGTGCGAAAATCGCACCAAAAGCAGCGCACATCGATTCATGGAAGGCCGTGCGCGAGAAAACCAGCGGATGTGCGATAAAACAGTGCGCGGCGCACGTTGGCGCACAGGCCATCTAACAGCGTGCGCCAGGTCACAGCGAAAATCGCACAGGCCACAGCGAAATTCGCACATAGCGCGGCGCATGCAACAAAAGTAGGCGGAACACGGGCGTAACACTCGGAATGGGGAACAACTTGCCAAAACGTGGGCGTCACGGGGGAAGTACAGGGCACAAGTGCGCGGAACGCCCACACGCTCGCCTACAACACGTATTCATGGAATAGAATAGGGGAAAAAAGCGCACGCTCAAACCAGCGCACAGGCACAAACACGACCGCCACAAGAAAGCAGGCGGTAGCGTCTCTGCGGCTGTAAGAAATGTGCGCCAAAAGGTGCGCCAACAAATAGCACCTATATACTGCCATGATGAATGTCCTATTCTGTGGCCCTCCAGGACAAATGACGTGCAAAGGGGTACCCACAAACACGGACACCCGCTGACAAAAAATACGTGTGCGTGTATACCTGGGTGCGCGGGAAGTCTCACACGCGATTTCAGCAGGGTACGTGTATTTCAGGGGTGCGCGGGAGGTCACACACACGATTGGCCCAGTGCGAGCAGGGTACGTGTATTTCAGGGGTGCGCGGGAAGTTACACACGCGATTCCAGCAAGGTATGTGTATTTCAGGGGTGCGCGGGAAGTCACACACGCAATTTCAGCAGGGTACGTGTATTTCAGGGGTGCGCGGGCAGTTCCACACACGATTGGCCCAGTGCGAGCAGGGTACGTGTATTTCAGGGGTGCGCGGGAAGTTACACACGCTATTCCAGCAAGGTATGTGTATTTCAGGGGTGCGCGGGAAGTCACACACGCGATTTCAGCAGGGTACGTGTGTTTCAGGGGTGCGCGGGCAGTTCCACACACGATTGGCCCAGTGCGAGCAGGGTACGTGTATTTCAGGGGTGCGCGGGAAGTTACACACGCGATTCCAGCAAGGTATGTGTATTTCAGGGGTGCGCGGGAAGTCACACACGCGATTTCAGCAGGGTACGTGTATTTCAGGGGTGCGCGCGCAGTTCCACACACGATTGGCCCAGTGCGAGCAGGGTACGTGTATTTCAGGGGTGCGCGGGAAGTAACACACGCGATTCCAGCAAGGTATGTGTATTTCAGGGGTGCGCGGGAAGTCACACACGCGATTTCAGCAGGGTACGTGTATTTCAGGGGTGCGCGGGCAGTTCCACACACGATTGGCCCAGTGCGAGCAGGGTATGTGTATTTCAGGGGTTCTGGGGAGAACCACACGTGAATTGGCCGTGTGGGCCCTCCCAGGTGTACGCTCCACAACCTCCACGGACCCTGCAGCCAGCCCACACCACGGGGGACCACCCTGCTCCCCTGCCCATGTCCCGCAGGCAGCCCATTCACCATGGGCATGCCCCCCAGCCAATCCACATGTCACCTTGCACTACTGATCAACAATGCATGTCTACCACCACCCCCACCCCCCAGCAGTGCAGGGGCACCCTCCACCAGGCCCCCACTCATGTCTCCCACCACCCCCACCCCCCTGCCACCATGGGCAGCCTCCACCAGGCCCCCACTCATGTCCCCCTGCACCCCCACCCCCAAGCAGTGCAGGGGCACCCTCCACCAGGCCCCCACACATGTCTCCCACCACCCCACCCCCAAGCAGTGCAGGGGCACCCTCCACCAGGCCCCCACTCATGTCTCCCACCACCCCCACCCCCCAGCCACCAGGGGCATCCTCCACCAGGCCCCCAATCATGTCTCCCGCCACCCCCACCCCCCAGCATCCAGGGTCACCCTCCACCAGGCCCCCACTCATGTCCCCATGCACCCCCACCCCCAAGCAGTGCAGGGGCACACTCCACCAGGCGCCCACTCATGTCTCCCACCACCCCCACACCCCAGCCACCAGGGGCAGGCTCCACCAGGCCCCTACTCATGTCTCCCACCACCCCCACCCCACAGCCACCAGGGCCAGCCTCCACCAGGCCCCCACTCATGTCTCCCACCACCCCCACCCCCCAGCCACCAGGGGCAGCCTCCACCAGGCCCCTACTCATGTCTCCCACCACCCCCACCCCCCAGCCACCAGGGCCAGCCTCCACCAGGACCCCACTCATGTCTCCCACCACCCCCACCCCCCAGCCACCAGGGGCAGCCTCCACCAGGCCCCTACTCATGTCTCCCACCACCCCCACCCCCAAGCAGTGCAGGGGCACCCTCACCCAGGCCCCCACTCATGTCTCCCACCACCCCCACCCCCCAGCCACCAGGGGCAGCCTCCACCAGGCCCCCACTCATGTCTCCCACCACCCCCACCCCCAAGCAGTGCAGGGGCACCCTCCACCAGGCCCCCACTCATGTCTCCCACCACCCCCACCCCCCAGCCACCAGGGGCAGCCTCCACCAGGCCCCCACTCATGTCTCCCACCACCCCCACCCCCAAGCAGTGCAGGGGCACCCTCCACCAGGCCCCCACTCATGTCCCCCTGCACCACCACCCCCCAGCAGTGCATGGACACCCTCCACCAGGCCCCCACTCATGTCTCCCACCACCCCCACCCCCAAGCAGTGCAGGGGCAGCCTCCACCAGGCCCCTACTCATGTCTCCCACCACCCCCACCCCCCAGCCACCAGGGGCATCCTCCACCAGGCCCCCAATCATGTCTCCCACCACCCCCACCCCCCAGCATCCAGGGTCACCCTCCACCAGGCCCCCACTCATGTCCCCCTCCACCCCCACCCCCAAGCAGTGCAGGGGCACACTCCACCAGACCCCCACTCATGTCTCCCACCACCCCCACCCCACAGCCACCAGGGGCAGCCTCCACCAGGCCCCTACTCATGTCTCCCACCACCCCCACCCCCCAGCCACCAGGGCCAGCCTCCACCAGGCCCCTACTCATGTCTCCCACCACCCGCACCCCCCAGCCACCAGGGCCAGCCTCCACCAGGCCCCCACTCATGTCCCCCTGCACCCCCACCCCCAAGCAGTGCAGGGGCACACTCCACCAGGCCCCCACTCATGTCTCCCACCACCCCCACACCCCAGCCACCAGGGGCAGCCTCCACCAGGCCCCTACTCATGTCTCCCACCACCCCCACCCCCCAGCCACCAGGGCCAGCCTCCACCAGGCCCCCACTCATGTCTCCCACCACCCCCACCCCCCAGCCACCAGGGGCAGCCTCCACCAAGCCCCTACTCATGTCTCCCACCACCCCCACCCCCCAGCCACCAGGGCCAGCCTCCAACAGGACCCCACTCATGTCTCCCACCACCCCCACCCCCCAGCCACCAGGGGCAGCCTCCACCAGGCCCCTACTCATGTCTCCCACCACCCCCACCCCCAAGCAGTGCAGGGGCACCCTCCACCAGGCCCCCACTCATGTCTCCCACCACCCCCACCCCCCAGCCACCAGGGGCAGCCTCCACCAGGCCCCCACTCATGTCTCCCACCACCCCCACCCCCAAGCAGTGCAGGGGCACCCTCCACCAGGCCCCCACTCATGTCTCCCACCACCCCCACCCCCCAGCCACCAGGAGCAGCCTCCACCAGGCCCCCACTCATGTCTCCCACCACCCCCACCCCCAAGCAGTGCAGGGGCACCCTCCACCAGGCCCCCACACATGTCTCCCACCACCCCACCCCCCAGCAGTGCAGGGGCACCCTCCACCAGGCCCCCACTCATGTCTCCCACCACCCCCACCCCCCTGCCACCATGGGCAGCCTCCACCAGGCCCCCACTCATGTCCCCCTGCACCCCCACCCCCAAGCAGTGCAGGGGCACCCTCCACCAGGCCCCCACACATGTCTCCCACCACCCCACCCCCAAGCAGTGCAGGGGCACCCTCCACCAGGCCCCCACTCATGTCTCCCACCACCCCCACCCCCCAGCCACCAGGGGCATCCTCCACCAGGCCCCCAATCATGTCTCCCGCCACCCCCACCCCCCAGCATCCAGGGTCACCCTCCACCAGGCCCCCACTCATGTCCCCATGCACCCCCACCCCCAAGCAGTGCAGGGGCACACTCCACCAGGCGCCCACTCATGTCTCCCACCACCCCCACACCCCAGCCACCAGGGGCAGGCTCCACCAGGCCCCTACTCATGTCTCCCACCACCCCCACCCCACAGCCACCAGGGCCAGCCTCCACCAGGCCCCCACTCATGTCTCCCACCACCCCCACCCCCCAGCCACCAGGGGCAGCCTCCACCAGGCCCCTACTCATGTCTCCCACCACCCCCACCCCCCAGCCACCAGGGCCAGCCTCCACCAGGACCCCACTCATGTCTCCCACCACCCCCACCCCCCAGCCACCAGGGGCAGCCTCCACCAGGCCCCTACTCATGTCTCCCACCACCCCCACCCCCAAGCAGTGCAGGGGCACCCTCACCCAGGCCCCCACTCATGTCTCCCACCACCCCCACCCCCCAGCCACCAGGGGCAGCCTCCACCAGGCCCCCACTCATGTCTCCCACCACCCCCACCCCCAAGCAGTGCAGGGGCACCCTCCACCAGGCCCCCACTCATGTCTCCCACCACCCCCACCCCCCAGCCACCAGGGGCAGCCTCCACCAGGCCCCCACTCATGTCTCCCACCACCCCCACCCCCAAGCAGTGCAGGGGCACCCTCCACCAGGCCCCCACTCATGTCCCCCTGCACCACCACCCCCCAGCAGTGCATGGACACCCTCCACCAGGCCCCCACTCATGTCTCCCACCACCCCCACCCCCAAGCAGTGCAGGGGCAGCCTCCACCAGGCCCCTACTCATGTCTCCCACCACCCCCACCCCCCAGCCACCAGGGGCATCCTCCACCAGGCCCCCAATCATGTCTCCCACCACCCCCACCCCCCAGCATCCAGGGTCACCCTCCACCAGGCCCCCACTCATGTCCCCCTCCACCCCCACCCCCAAGCAGTGCAGGGGCACACTCCACCAGACCCCCACTCATGTCTCCCACCACCCCCACCCCACAGCCACCAGGGGCAGCCTCCACCAGGCCCCTACTCATGTCTCCCACCACCCCCACCCCCCAGCCACCAGGGCCAGCCTCCACCAGGCCCCTACTCATGTCTCCCACCACCCGCACCCCCCAGCCACCAGGGCCAGCCTCCACCAGGCCCCCACTCATGTCCCCCTGCACCCCCACCCCCAAGCAGTGCAGGGGCACACTCCACCAGGCCCCCACTCATGTCTCCCACCACCCCCACACCCCAGCCACCAGGGGCAGCCTCCACCAGGCCCCTACTCATGTCTCCCACCACCCCCACCCCCCAGCCACCAGGGCCAGCCTCCACCAGGCCCCCACTCATGTCTCCCACCACCCCCACCCCCCAGCCACCAGGGGCAGCCTCCACCAAGCCCCTACTCATGTCTCCCACCACCCCCACCCCCCAGCCACCAGGGCCAGCCTCCAACAGGACCCCACTCATGTCTCCCACCACCCCCACCCCCCAGCCACCAGGGGCAGCCTCCACCAGGCCCCTACTCATGTCTCCCACCACCCCCACCCCCAAGCAGTGCAGGGGCACCCTCCACCAGGCCCCCACTCATGTCTCCCACCACCCCCACCCCCCAGCCACCAGGGGCAGCCTCCACCAGGCCCCCACTCATGTCTCCCACCACCCCCACCCCCAAGCAGTGCAGGGGCACCCTCCACCAGGCCCCCACTCATGTCTCCCACCACCCCCACCCCCCAGCCACCAGGGGCAGCCTCCACCAGGCCCCCACTCATGTCTCCCACCACCCCCACCCCCAAGCAGTGCAGGGGCACCCTCCACCAGGCCCCCACTCATGTCCCCCTGCACCCCCACCCCCCAGCAGTGCATGGGCACCCTCCACCAGGCCCCCACTCATGTCTCCCACCACCCCCACCCCCACCCCCAAGCAGTGCAGGGGCAGCCTCCACCAGGCCCCTACTCATGTCTCCCACCACCCCCACTCCCCAGCCACCAGGGGCATCCTCCACCAGGCCCCCAATCATCTCTCCCACCACCCCCACCTCCTAGCATCCAGGGTCACCCTCCACCAGGCCCCCACTCATGTCCCCCTGCACCCCCACCCCCAAGCAGTGCAGGGGCACACTCCACCAGGCCCCCACTCATGTCTCCCACCACCCCCACCCCCCAGCCACCAGGGGCAGCCTCCACCAGGCCCCTACTCATGTCTCCCACCGCCCCCACCCCCCAGCCACCAGGGCCAGCTTCCACCAGGCCCCTACTCATGTCTCCCACCACCCCCACCCCCCAGCCACCAGGGCCAGCCTCCACCAGGCCCCCACTCATGTCCCCCTGCACCGCCACCCCCAAGCAGTGCAGGGGCACACTCCACCAGGCCCCCACTCATGTCTCCCACCACCCCCACACCCCAGCCACCAGGGGCAGCCTCCACCAGGCCCCTACTCATGTCTCCCACCACCCCCACCCCCCAGCCACCAGGGCCAGCCTCCACCAGGCCCCCACTCATGTCTCCCACCACCCCCACCCCCCAGCCACCAGGGGCAGCCTCCACCAGGCCCCTACTCATGTCTCCCACCACCTCCACCCCCCAGCCACCAGGGCCAGCCTCCACCAGGCCCCCACTCATGTCTCCCACCACCCCCACCCCCCAGCCACCAGGGGCAGCCTCCACCAGGCCCCTACTCATGTCTCCCACCACCCCCACCCCCAAGCAGTGCAGGGGCACCCTCCACCAGGCCCCCACTCATGTCTCCCACCACCCCCACCCCCAAGCAGTGCAGGGGCACCCTCCACCAGGCCCCCACTCATGTCTCCCACCACCCCCACCCCCCAGCCACCAGGGGCAGCCTCCACCAGGCCCCCACTCATGTCTCCCACTACCCCCACCCCCAGGCAGTGCAGGGGCACCCTCCACCAGGCCCCCACTCATGTCCCCCTGCACCCCCACCCCCCCAGCAGTGCATGGGCACCCTCCACCAGGCCCCCACTCATGTCTCCCACCACCCCAACCCCCAAGCAGTGCAGGGGCAGCCTCCACCAGGCCCCTACTCATGTCTCCCACCACCCCCACCCCCCAGCCACCAGGGGCATCCTCCACCAGGCACCCAATCATGTCTCCCACCACCCCCACCCCCCAGCATCCAGGGTCACCCTCCACCAGGCCCCCACTCATGTCCCCCTGCACCCCCACCCCCAAGCAGTGCAGGGGCACACTCCACCAGGCCCCCACTCATGTCTCCCACCACTCCCACCCCCCAGCCACCAGGGGCAGCCTCCACCAGGCCCCTACTCATGTCTCCCACCACCCCCACCCCCCAGCCACCAGGGCCAGCCTCCACCAGGCCCCCACTCATGTCTCCCACCACCCCCACCCCCCAGCCACCAGGGGCAGCCACCACCAGGCCCCTACTCATGTCTCCCACCACCCCCACCCCCCAGCCACCAGGGCCAGTCTCCACCAGGCCCCCACTCATGTCTCCCACCACCCCCACCCCCCCAGCCACCAGGGGCAGCCTCCACCAGGCCCCTACTCATGTCTCCCGCCACCCCCACCCCCAAGCAGTGCAGGGGCACCCTCCACCAGGCCCCCACTCATGTCTCCCACCACCCCCACCCCCAGCCACCAGGGGCAGCCTCCACCAGGCCCCCACTCATGTCTCCCACCACCCCCACCCCCAAGCAGTGCAGGGGTACCCTCCACCAGGCCCCCACTCATGTCCCCCTGCACCCCCACCCCCCAGCAGTGCATGGGCACCCTCCACCAGGCCCCCACTCATGTCTCATACCACCCCCACCCCCAAGCAGTGCAGGGGCAGCCTCCACCAGGCCCCTACTCATGTCTCCCACCACCCCCACCCCCCAGCCACCAGGGGCAGCCTCCACCAGGCCCCCACTCATGTCCCCCTGCACCCCCACCCCCCAGCATCCAGGGTCACCCTCCACCAGGCCCCCACTCATGTCTCCCACCACCCCCACCCCCCAGCCACCAGGGGCATCCTCCACCAGGCCCCCAATCATGTCTCCCTCCACCCCACCCCCCAGCAGTGCAGGGGCACCCTCCACCAGGCCCCCACTCATGTCTCCCACCACCCCACCCCCGAGCAGTGCAGGGGCACCCTCCACCAGGCCCCCACTCATGTCTCCCACCACCCCCACCCCCAAGCAGTGCAGGGGCAACCTCCACCAGGCCCCCACTCATGTCTCCCACCACCCCCACCCCCCAGCCACCAGGGGCAGCCTCCACCAGGCCCCTACTCATGTCTCCCACCACCCCCACCCCCAAGCAGTGCAGGGGCACCCTCCACCAGGCCCCCACTCATGTCTCCCACCACCCCCACCCCCCAGCCACCAGGGGCAGCCTCCACCAGGCCCCTACTCATGTCTCCCACCACCCCCACCCCCAAGCAGTGCAGGGGCCCCCTCCACCAGGACCCCACTCATGTCTCCCACCACCCCACCCCCAAGCAGTGCAGGTGCACCCTCCACCAGGCCCCCACTCATGTCTCCCACCACCCCCACCCCCAAGCAGTGCAGGGGCACCCTCCACCAGGCCCCCACTCATGTCTCCCACCACCCCCACCCCCCAGCCACCAGGGGCAGCCTCCACCAGGCCCCTACTCATGTCTCCCACCACCCCCACCCCCAAGCAGTGCAGGGGCACCCTCCACCAGGCCCCCACTCATGTCTCCCAGCACCCCCACCCCCCAGCCACCAGGGGCAGCCTCCACCAGGCCCCTACTCATGTCTCCCACCACCCCCACCCCCAAGCAGTGCAGGGGCCCCCTCCACCAGGACCCCACTCATGTCTCCCACCACCCCACCCCCAAGCAGTGCAGGTGCACCCTCCACCAGGCCCCCACTCATGTCTCCCACCACCCCCACCCCCAAGCAGTGCAGGGGCACCCTCCACCAGGCCCCCACTCATGTCTCCCACCACCCCCACCCCCCAGCCACCAGGGGCAGCCTCCACCAGGCCCCTACTCATGTCTCCCACCACCCCCACCCCCAAGCAGTGCAGGGGCACCCTCCACCAGGCCCCCACTCATGTCTCCCACCACCCCCACCCCCCAGCCACCAGGGGCAGCCTCCACCAGGCCCCTACTCATGTCTCCCACCACCCCCACCCCCAAGCAGTGCAGGGGCACCCTCCACCAGGCCCCCACTTATGTCTCCCACCACCCCCATCCCCCAGCCACCAGGGGCAGCCTCCACCAGGCCCCCAATCATCTCTCCCACCACCCCCACCTCCTAGCATCCAGGGTCACCCTCCACCAGGCCCCCACTCATGTCCCCCTGCACCCCCACCCCCAAGCAGTGCAGGGGCACACTCCACCAGGCCCCCACTCATGTCTCCCACCACCCCCACCCCCCAGCCACCAGGGGCAGCCTCCACCAGGCCCCTACTCATGTCTCCCACCGCCCCCACCCCCCAGCCACCAGGGCCAGCTTCCACCAGGCCCCTACTCATGTCTCCCACCACCCCCACCCCCCAGCCACCAGGGCCAGCCTCCACCAGGCCCCCACTCATGTCCCCCTGCACCGCCACCCCCAAGCAGTGCAGGGGCACACTCCACCAGGCCCCCACTCATGTCTCCCACCACCCCCACACCCCAGCCACCAGGGGCAGCCTCCACCAGGCCCCTACTCATGTCTCCCACCACCCCCACCCCCCAGCCACCAGGGCCAGCCTCCACCAGGCCCCCACTCATGTCTCCCACCACCCCCACCCCCCAGCCACCAGGGGCAGCCTCCACCAGGCCCCTACTCATGTCTCCCACCACCTCCAACCCCCAGCCACCAGGGCCAGCCTCCACCAGGCCCCCACTCATGTCTCCCACCACCCCCACCCCCCAGCCACCAGGGGCAGCCTCCACCAGGCCCCTACTCATGTCTCCCACCACCCCCACCCCCAAGCAGTGCAGGGGCACCCTCCACCAGGCCCCCACTCATGTCTCCCACCACCCCCACCCCCAAGCAGTGCAGGGGCACCCTCCACCAGGCCCCCACTCATGTCTCCCACCACCCCCACCCCCCAGCCACCAGGGGCAGCCTCCACCAGGCCCCCACTCATGTCTCCCACTACCCCCACCCCCAGGCAGTGCAGGGGCACCCTCCACCAGGCCCCCACTCATGTCCCCCTGCACCCCCACCCCCCCAGCAGTGCATGGGCACCCTCCACCAGGCCCACACTCATGTCTCCCACCACCCCAACCCCCAAGCAGTGCAGGGGCAGCCTCCACCAGGCCCCTACTCATGTCACCCACCACCCCCACCCCCCAGCCACCAGGGGCATCCTCCACCAGGCACCCAATCATGTCTCCCACCACCCCCACCCCCCAGCATCCAGGGTCACCCTCCACCAGGCCCCCACTCATGTCCCCCTGCACCCCCACCCCCAAGCAGTGCAGGGGCACACTCCACCAGGCCCCCACTCATGTCTCCCACCACTCCCACCCCCCAGCCACCAGGGGCAGCCTCCACCAGGCCCCTACTCATGTCTCCCACCACCCCCACCCCCCAGCCACCAGGGCCAGCCTCCACCAGGCCCCCACTCATGTCTCCCACCACCCCCACCCCCCAGCCACCAGGGGCAGCCACCACCAGGCCCCTACTCATGTCTCCCACCACCCCCACCCCCCAGCCACCAGGGCCAGTCTCCACCAGGCCCCCACTCATGTCTGCCACCACCCCCACCCCCCAGCCACCAGGGGCAGCCTCCACCAGGCCCCTACTCATGTCTCCCGCCACCCCCACCCCCAAGCAGTGCAGGGGCACCCTCCACCAGGCCCCCACTCATGTCTCCCACCACCCCCACCCCCAGCCACCAGGGGCAGCCTCCACCAGGCCCCCACTCATGTCTCCCACCACCCCCACCCCCAAGCAGTGCAGGGGTACCCTCCACCAGGCCCCCACTCATGTCCCCCTGCACCCCCACCCCCCAGCAGTGCATGGGCACCCTCCACCAGGCCCCCACTCATGTCTCATACCACCCCCACCCCCAAGCAGTGCAGGGGCAGCCTCCACCAGGCCCCTACTCATGTCTCCCACCACCCCCACCCCCCAGCCACCAGGGGCAGCCTCCACCAGGCCCCCACTCATGTCCCCCTGCACCCCCACCCCCCAGCATCCAGGGTCACCCTCCACCAGGCCCCCACTCATGTCTCCCACCACCCCCACCCCCCAGCCACCAGGGGCATCCTCCACCAGGCCCCCAATCATGTCTCCCTCCACCCCACCCCCCAGCAGTGCAGGGGCACCCTCCACCAGGCCCCCACTCATGTCTCCCACCACCCCACCCCCGAGCAGTGCAGGGGCACCCTCCACCAGGCCCCCACTCATGTCTCCCACCACCCCCACCCCCAAGCAGTGCAGGGGCAACCTCCACCAGGCCCCCACTCATGTCTCCCACCACCCCCACCCCCCAGCCACCAGGGGCAGCCTCCACCAGGCCCCTACTCATGTCTCCCACCACCCCCACCCCCAAGCAGTGCAGGGGCACCCTCCACCAGGCCCCCACTCATGTCTCCCACCACCCCCACCCCCCAGCCACCAGGGGCAGCCTCCACCAGGCCCCTACTCATGTCTCCCACCACCCCCACCCCCAAGCAGTGCAGGGGCCCCCTCCACCAGGACCCCACTCATGTCTCCCACCACCCCACCCCCAAGCAGTGCAGGTGCACCCTCCACCAGGCCCCCACTCATGTCTCCCACCACCCCCACCCCCAAGCAGTGCAGGGGCACCCTCCACCAGGCCCCCACTCATGTCTCCCACCACCCCCACCCCCCAGCCACCAGGGGCAGCCTCCACCAGGCCCCTACTCATGTCTCCCACCACCCCCACCCCCAAGCAGTGCAGGGGCACCCTCCACCAGGCCCCCACTCATGTCTCCCACCACCCCCCACCCCCCAGCCACCAGGGGCAGCCTCCACCAGGCCCCTACTCATGTCTCCCACCACCCCCACCCCCAAGCAGTGCAGGGGCCCCCTCCACCAGGACCCCACTCATGTCTCCCACCACCCCACCCCCAAGCAGTGCAGGTGCACCCTCCACCAGGCCCCCACTCATGTCTCCCACCACCCCCACCCCCAAGCAGTGCAGGGGCACCCTCCACCAGGCCCCCACTCATGTCTCCCACCACCCCCACCCCCCAGCCACCAGGGGCAGCCTCCACCAGGCCCCTACTCATGTCTCCCACCACCCCCACCCCCAAGCAGTGCAGGGGCACCCTCCACCAGGCCCCCACTTATGTCTCCCACCACCCCCATCCCCCAGCCACCAGGGGCAGCCTCCACCAGGCCCCCACTCATGTCTCCCACCACCCCCACCCCCAAGCAGTGCAGGGGCACCCTCCACCAGGCCCCCACTCATGTCTCCCACCACCCCCACCCCCCAGCCACCAGGGGCAGCCTCCACCAGGCCCCCACTCATGTCTCCCACCACCCCCACCCCCAAGCAGTGCAGGGGCACCCTCCACCAGGCCCCCACTCATGTCCCCCTGCACCCCCACCCCCCAGCAGTGCATGGGCACCCTCCACCAGGCCCCCACTCATGTCTCCCACCACCCCCACCACCCAGCCACCAGGGGCATCCTCCACCAGGCCCCCACTCATGTCTCCCACCACCCCACCCCCCAGCAGTGCAGGGGCACCCTCCACCAGGCCCCCACTCATGTCTCCCACCACCCCACCCCCAAGCAGTGCAGGTGCACCCTCCACCAGGCCCCCACACATGTCTCCCACCACCCCACCCCAAGCAGTGCAGGGGCACACTCCACCAGGCCCCTACTCATGTCTCCCACCACCCCCACCCCCCAGCCACCAGGGGCATCCTCCACCAGGCCCCCAATCATGTCTCCCACCACCCCCACCCCCCAGCATCCAGGGTCACCCTCCACCAGGCCCCCACTCATGTCCCCCTGCACCCCCACCCCCAAGCAGTGCAGGGGCACACTCCACCAGACCCCCACTCATGTCTCCCACCACGCCCACCCCCCAGCCACCAGGTGCAGCCTCCACCAGGCCCCTACTCATGTCTCCCAACCACCCCCAACCCCCAGCCACCAGGGCCAGCCTCCGCCAGGCCCCCACTCATGTCTCCCACCACCCCCACCCCCAGCCACCAGGGGCAGCCTCCACCAGGCCCCCACTCATGTCTCCCACCACCCCCACCCCCCAGCCACCAGGGCCAGCCTCCACCAGGCCCCCACTCATGTCTCCCACCACCCCCACCCCCCAGCCACCAGGGGCAGCCTCCACCAGGCCCCTACTCATGTCTCCCACCACCCCCACCCCCAAGCAGTGCAGGGACACCCTCCACCAGGCCCCCACTCATGTCTCCCACCACCCCCACCCCCCAGCCACCAGGGGCAGCCTCCACCAGGCCCCCACTCATGTCTCCCACCACCCCCACCCCCAAGCAGTGCAGGGGCACCCTCCACCAGGCCCCCACTCATGTCTCCCACCACCCCCACCCCCCAACCACCAGGGGCAGCCTCCACCAGGCCCCCACTCATGTCTCCCACCCCCCCACCCCCAAGCAGTGCAGGGGCACCCTCCACCAGGCCCCCACTCATGTCCCCCTGCACCCCCACCCCCCAGCTGTGCATGGGCACCCTCCACCAGGCCCCCACTCATGTCTCCCACCACCCCCACCCCCAAGCAGTGCAGGGGCAGCCTCCACCAGGCCCCTACTCATGTCTCCCACCACCCCCACCCCCCAGCCACCAGGGGCATCCTCCACCAGGCCCCCAATCATGTCTCCCACCACCCCCACCCCCCAGCATCCAGGGTCACCCTCCACCAGGCCCCCACTCATGTCCCCCTGCACCCCCACCCCCAAGCAGTGCAGGGGCACACTCCACCAGGCCCCCACTCATGTCTCCCACCACCCCCACCCCCCAGCCACCAGGGGCAGCCTCCACCAGGCCCCTACTCATGTCTCCCACCACCCCCACCCCCCAGCCACCAGGGCCAGCCTCCACCAGGCCCCCACTCATGTCTCCCACCACCCCCACCCCCCAGCCACCAGGGGCAGCCTCCACCAGGCCCCTACTCATGTCTCCCACCACCCCCACCCCCCAGCCACCAGGGCCAGCCTCCACCAGGCCCCCACTCATGTCTCCCACCACCCCCACCCCCCAGCCACCAGGGGCAGCCTCCACCAGGCCCCTACTCATGTCTCCCACCACTCCCAACCCCAAGCAGTGCAGGGGCACCCTCCACCAGGCCCCCACTCATGTCTCCCACCACCCCCACCCCCCAGTCACCAGGGGCAGCCTCCACCAGGCCCCCACTCATGTCTCCCACCACCCCCACCCCCAAGCAGTGCAGGGGCACCCTCCACCAGGCCCCCACTCATGTCTCCCACCACCCCCACCCCCCAGCCACCAGGGGCAGCCTCCACCAGGCCCAGACACATGTCTCCCACCACCCCCACCCCCAAGCAGTGCAGGGGCACCCTCCCTCAGGCCCCCACTCATGTCCCCCTGCACCCCCACCCCCCAGCAGTGCATGGGCACCCTCCACCAGGCCCCCACTCATGTCTCCCACCACCCCCACCCCCCAGCCACCAGGGGCATCCTCCACCAGGCCCCCAATCATGTCTCCCACCACCCCACCCCCCAGCAGTGCAGGGGCACCCTCCACCAGGCCCCCACTCATGTCTCCCACCACCCCACCCCCAAGCAGTGCAGGTGCACCCTCCACCAGGCCCCCACACATGTCTCCCACCACCCCACCCCCAAGCAGTGCAGGGGCACACTCCACCAGGCCCCTACTCATGTCTCCCACCACCCCCACCCCCCAGCCACCAGGGGCATCCTCCACCAGGCCCCCAATCATGTCTCCCACCACCCCCACCCCCCAGCATCCAGGGTCACCCTCCACCAGGCCCCAACTCATGTCCCCCTGCACCCCCACCCCCAAGCAGTGCAGGGGCACACTCCACCAGGCCCCCACTCATGTCTCCCACCACCCCCACCCCCCAGCCACCAGGGGCAGCCTCCACCAGGCCCCCACTCATGTCTCCCACCACCCCCACCCCCCAGCCACCAGGGGCATCCTCCACCAGGCCCCCAATCATGTCTCCCACCACCCCACCCCCCAGCAGTGCAGGGGCACCCTCCACCAGGCCCCCACTCATGTCTCCCACCACCCCACCCCCAAGCAGTGCAGGTGCACCCTCCACCAGGCCCCCACACATGTCTCCCACCACCCCACCCCCAAGCAGTGCAGGTGCACCCTCCACCAGGCCCCCACTCATGTCTCCCACCACCCCCACCCCCCAGCCACCAGGGGCAGCCTCCACCAGGCCCCCACTCATGTCTCCCACCACCCCCACCCCCCTGCCACCAAGGGCAGCCCCCACCAGGTCCTCACAATCCCCAATCATGTGCGTAATGGTCAGCCTCCACAGCCAAAAAGCCCTTCCAAGTAACCCATTCACCCACATGGAAATGGAAATCACATGTTACACCCCCAATGTTCATGAAGCTAATGAAGCCATGTCCGTCACACACAATGGTTGCAATTGAATGTGAAAACACACAACATGACATGCATGAAACCAATGAGATGATACCACACAGTGAAGTATGCAAACAAAATTGTATTGAAAAAAAATAAGAATGCTAAAGAAAGAAAACAAACTACAATGTGAATGACAAAAAATAAGCTGCATGTCCGTATTAAAAAATAAAACTTGAAATCCAAATCGAAAAAAATTTAGTCCAAAGTCAAATGTAAAAAAATCTCCATGCAATAAAGAACTATCTACAAAAATAACAAGGGTCCATGAGCCCAACTGAACAAAGGAAACCTACTAAAAAACCTACCTCAAAATCAACTATATACAAAAAGTGGAGCAGTGTCCGTCGACTCCAAATCATAATACGAAAGAAAGGAAACCTAAAACTAAAGAACTATATACAAAGGCGGCGGGCAAGTCCAGCGGCTCACTCTGTGGTGTCCCGGGCCAGGGCATCATCGAACTCCTGTTCGATGTCCCGGAGGCGGTCCAGTTCCATGGCCCCGAGGGTCCGCAGGGACGACGCTGTGTCCTCCTCCAACCCCCTGCGGATTGCCTCGAGGCACTCGGCCCGCCTCAGGGCCCTCCGCATGGAGTTCTCCGCCCTGACCATTGTGAGCCGCGCCTCTTCCGCCCGCGCACAGCACACTCAGGATCACCACCACCTTCCAAGCGGAAGAGGAAGAGTGCTCGTCTGGCACAGGCTGATGCCCCAGACACGGCTACACAGTCCGGCCCGTCCAGGAAGCCCAGCTTCACGGATGACGAACTGAATGCACTTGTCGAGTATGTGTCCGCACATGACAACGAGATGGTCATTGTTGCAGGATCCAAGACCACACCTGCACAACGCCAGGCACACTGGCAGACCGTTGCGGACATCGTAAGTGCCCTTGGAATCGTGAGGCGCACAGCCAATGATTGCTATAAGCGCTGGAATGACCTAAAGCGTAGGGCAAAGAGTAAGCTGGCCTCAAGTCATGCCGCAACTCTAGTGACTGGAGGTGGGTCTCCAGTAGCAGACATGGAACTCACTCCACATGAGTCAGTCGCTGGGACCTACGTCACGGAGGAACAGATCCAAGGCGTGGGAGATTTGGCTGATTACGAGGCATTGTCCGGTGAGTGCACATGCATGTGTGTGTCATCCATGTGCATGGTGTGTGTGAGGGCTTCTGTTTGTGTGCCAGGTGAGAGTGTGTGCGCCTGAGTCGTATGGGTCAGCCATGTGCTTCATGCAATACATCCAGCGCATCTGCATTTGCCCATAGCTGTATCCCTTCTGCCAATAGTAGACATCTAGCCCAACTGCACGCCAGTTGCCCTTGAAGTGTCACCTTGCCACAACATAGTTGCAAAATTTTCCACTGTTCATTTAGTCAGATTTCTTACATTCCACCACTTTTACTAGGCATGTCGCAGTCCTCTAGTCACATGTCTGACATGGCTATGGTAAAGTGGAGTGACTTTGTTACCTGGATATCATTTGTTCAAACATGTCCCTGTGCAATTGGACCATTTCGGACTGGCAGCTCCAGGTGAGGAATCTGACCTGTTTGAATTAGAAAAGCTATTACATGCGGGAACTGGACAGAATGAATAGGTGCTGGCCTCCTCTCCATCTTCACTCAATAGCAATGGTACATGCCATCTGTGTGATGGCATGTGTGTTTCACCTGCC
Organism: Ambystoma mexicanum; assembly: GCF_040938575.1. NCBI lineage: Eukaryota > Metazoa > Chordata > Amphibia > Caudata > Ambystomatidae > Ambystoma > Ambystoma mexicanum. The sequence continues at coordinate 851,918,085 of NC_090931.1, forward strand.
AATCACAGGCCAATGTGTGATGCCACTGCCAGGCAGCATGCAGAAAATGTGTTCATCTTCAATCTTGGTGCCATCAGTGTGTGCCATTTGCATGCCCTTCATACGCAGTGAGGGTGCATGCATGGGAGGGTTTTAGTCATGTGGGACATGTGTCAAACAAGTACTGGTTCTCTTGCTTCTCAGCCCTCATTGTGTGCCATGGTGCTAATGCCTGTTTCCATTTCTTTGTTTTTATGTCTTTGCAGGGGAAGACGCACCTGATACTGCTGGGGTTGTGGAGATGGTGCAGACCCAGGAGGGGTCCGAGGGCCGACCAACCACCAGTGAGGGACGTGGTGTGGTGGTGGGTGAGAACCCACAAGTGCTGCAGGTCGTGCTCTCAAGGGGTGTCTCTGGCTGCACCTCCCCCGAGCTGTACTCAGGTGTTGATTCGGATGAGACCTACGTGCCGTCGCAGGTGAGTGTTCCAGGGAGGGGTTCTGTTCTGTCTCACCCACCTGCACCAGGGTCAGAACCCTCAATGGGGATGTCAGTGTTGGCAGCTACGCCTTTGGTGGTTACGGATGCAGGGTCACACTCCGCGACATCTGATCCTGTTCCTGGGCCAGCAGATCAGAGGGGGAATGCAGTCCTGCAGCCTCAGGCAGTGCCGGCACAGCAAGGCGCAGTTCGCCTTGCCCCAGACAGGTGTGGTGCCCGCCGACGTGGTGGCCGTACGCCACCTGGCAATACCGCATGGGAGCAATCCATTTACGGTATGGCAACCCAACAGGCAGCATCATCCGAGATGATGGCTCAGGCCATGGATAGGGTGGCCACTTCCATTGTCCCCCCTGAAAGGCTGATGGAGCGACTAGAGCAGGCAACCGACTCCATCTGCCAGTCACACAGGGAGGACATGTTGGGGTCCAACAGGGACAAGCGGGCGGCACTGGCGACTCTGCAGGAGGCCATCTCCATTGAGTCCCAGGGCCACAAGGAAGCCCTGAGGCAGGAGCTCCTTCACCTCAGGACGACTCTTGTTGAGCTTGAGGCTTCTACACACCAAAGGACAGAACAGCAGCTGGAGCGTCTCACCCGTACGCTCTCAGCTGAGATGCAGGCAACGAGGGCGGAGGTCCGGGCATCCCGTGAGTTGTTGCATGGGGACCTCTGCACACTCATCCTCCAGAACCAGACCTACCACACCCGCATGCTTGCAGCCATGGAGGAGCAGACTAGGGCCTTGCGTGGGCTGCCTCCCATAGTGCAACCACCTCCCGATGCAGCTGCACAGGGTGATAATAGCGACAGCAGTGATACTCCCACAATAGGGTAGCCGTGTGGGCCATGAGCCCATGGAGGTGTTTTTTTTCCCAGGATCCACGCAGGTGGGTTCTGGTGTGCATCCTGTCCTCGGACCTCCTGGGTGGCCTCCCCAACCCCCCCGGGCCCTTCAATGGCCATTTTTTATTTTTTTTTATTTTTGTTTTTATTTTTATTTTTATTTCTTTTATTCCCAATTTTTTTGGGACGATTTGTTGGCTTCCGTGGTTCCTGTGGGCATACGCTGCATTGTGGCTGGGCACATGCAGGCTTGTAATGTATTTGGTTCAGATGCTTGGGTTTGAGTCACACACACCCCTCCTGCTTCCCGTTTCCATGGGCTTGCAAAGGGTGTGCCCAAGTGACAGTGAATTACACAGTGACGTTGGACTCCCATGAGCTGTGTGGGCAGTCTGTAGTCAATACTGTGTATACATTCCTAGTGCATATTGCTGTTGTGTTGTACACTGCATGTTGCATTGATGTGTAACTCATCTTCTGTGTCTACCTCCCAATTTGCAGGTGCCTTCCTCATGTCTACACAAGGACCTCTAGTCTGGAGATGTGGTCCATGTTGGCAGCAGTGCACCTACAACTCTACAGGCGCCAACACTGCACAGTTGGTAGTGGTGGGAGTGCAGGCATTTCCAGGTGGTGAGACTACTAAAATTAAACATTAGTGATGTCAAGTCAATGGTAGTACGTGCTCAAGTTTGTTGTTGGTCCGCCATTACTGTGAGCATTTCACGTGTTGCAAGTTTCTAATAGGGACACTGTATATTGTGACAGTAGTGTCATGTTGTGGGGATTACTTTGTTTAGCTGCAAATAGCATGACATGGCACGGTGTGTCGTGTGGCGGTGCTGGGGTTGGGTTGGCTGACATGGCACTGTCCTCTTGTTGCATTTTGCAAGTGGGTATTAATTTGAGCTGCTTGAATGTGTACCTTCACAAAACTGCATTGGTGGTGTCAGTGTGGGTAGGTTTGCACACATTGTGACACTTCCAGGTGAACAATCTCAGGCTGATATGGTTTTCACGGTTCTTTCTCCAGACATTCAGGATCAGTGTCAGGTTGAGTCATAATTGATTGTCAGATGGAATGTGCCAGGGCAGTGTGCACTCCACAGGGGTGTGATTTCTATGTGAAGTAATTAGCCACTAGCTGTGTACGGGCTGCCTCCCCCCGTGCCCTTTCACCTCCCATGCGCAGCGGCTGTGCATGTGGTTGGGGATGGGGGGGCACCACCATGTCCACGGCCAGGCCCCGGTGTGTTGCAACGTTGTGCAGGACACATGCTGCCACTATGATCCTGCACACTACTGGGGGAGCGTACAACAGCTGCCCGCCAGAACGGTCAAGGGAGCGAAAGCGTGACTTCAGCACTCCGAATGTGCGCTCCACTATGCCCCGGGTTGTAATGTGGGCAGCGTTATATCTTACCTGGGGTGGCGTGGTGGGGTTCCGAATTGGCGTCATCATGTGGGGGCTGAGAGGGTAGGCACTGTCCCCTGTGGAGGTGGTGATTGGTATCATTGGTGGGGTTGTGACCTAGCTCAGTATCTGACATGCATGCATGTGCAGTGGCATTCATACTCACCAAGCAGCCATGTATCGCCATGCCGGCCAGCTTCTAGGTCCCGGCTTAGGGTGGACATTCGGTAAATGAAGCTGTCGTGGGTTGACCCGGGATAGTTGGCATATACTGAGGTGATGATTCCCTTGGCATTACATACTACCTGCACGTTGATGGAATGCCAGTGCTTGCGGTTCCTATAGATGTGCTCAGATGCCCTGGGGGGACGTAGAGCCACATGGGTGCAGTCGATGGCACCTAGCACTTTGGGGAATCGTGCCACAGCGTAAAAATCCAGGGCGGCAGCATGCCTTTCTGCAGGGGTTCTGGGCAGGTATATGTGCCTGCGAACTGATGGGCGTGCAGTGATGATGTTCAAGACCTGGTGTAGGCAGCGTGACTGGGTGGCCTGTGATACACCACCCACAATGGCACTTGTCCGCTGAAATGATCCAGTGGCTAAGAAGTGCAGTACATTGAGGACCTTCTCCAGGGGGCTGAGTGCTTGGGAGCACAGGGTGGGTGATGTGAGGTCATCCTCCCACTCACTCACCAGGTCCAGTATGATGTGTGGTGGAAACCTGTACCTCCCATGCACCTGGTCATCAGGCATCCCGAAAAGGCTGGTTCTGGGTGTGAATATTCTGGCCCTGACTATCCTCCTCCTCCTCCTTTGGTAGGCCACGGCCACTGCTGCTAGGAACGGTATGTTCATCCTGGGTCTGAGCTAGTTATTTTGTCAGCGTGCAAATTAATGCGTTGCGCATGTTGTAGGCGAGCGTGTGACCCGCACACCCCAGAAATCCAGTGCACAGTCCAATAGCGTGTGGAAATTGCCCGCACACCAGGATACAGGTGCGCTGACGTACTTGCGTGTGTAAGTGTCCGCGCACACCTGATATACACGTACATAGGCCAATCGCGTGTACGCGCACTTTTGTCCAATTACACGTGATGAGACTCTGACGTGCTGTCCAATTACACGCGATGAGACTCTGACGTGCTGTCCAATTACACGCGATGAGACTCTGACGTGCAGTCTTTCCACGTGTGCTCTGTCATCACGTGCTGTGTGGGAAACACCCGTGCGGCTCACGTCACAGACGCGCTTACGCGCTGAGGGCCTTTGGTCCAATAGAATCGCGTATGCGTGCTGACGCGCTTACGCGCTAAGGGCTTTTCCTCGGTTTTCACGCTGACGTGCAGGATTTTCACGTGCCAAATCACTCCGTACCAAGCTGGCCACGCGTAAGCACACGGAAGACCACGCTCCTGCCCAGAAGGCCGAACTACTGCCCCCCAGAGCCCCGAGCACGCTCCCACCTGCCATCTGCTGCTGCCTGACTGCCTGCTGCCCACGTGCACTGCCATTTGCTGCCTGCACATCAGCCAGGGGTGCTGTTGCTGTGACCACCCCTGCTGGAACCGAAGACTCCCGACTGGAATTCCATCGCTCCACAGCCCAGCCCCAGGACCCAGTTGCACACCCACTCCTGCCTCTGGGGTTGTCATGTCGGGGCAAACACCATCTGTGACCACTGACAACCCCCGGCCAGAGAGGCAGAAGGGCACCAGCTTCAGTGCCACCGAAGTTGGTGTCCTGGTGGAGCAAGTCCTGGGGCAGTATGATGCCCTCTTCGGAAGTTCCCGCGCCGACAAGGAAGGACGGACTCGGATCTGGACTGACATCGTGACTGCCATCAACGCGGAGGGGGTGGCAGTCCGGGACTTACAACATGTCAGGAAGCGCTGGGAGGACTTCAGGTCCAGGACCCTGAACAAGGCCCGGCGCCTCTTGAAGGCAGCGGATGCCAAGGGGCGCCGGGGCCACTTGTCGGAAGAACAGATGGGGGTCCTGGAACGCATATCCCCAGCGCTCCACGTCCAGGTCCTAGAGAAGCAGACCCGTCTGGAGTCGAGCGGTGAGTGTACATGCATCCTGATTGTGAGCAGTGCGTCTGGTGATCATTCGCCATTGTGCCGGTTGCACATCTGTTTGTATGGGGTCGAGTATGGGTGGGGGTGTACTGGGCCGTGGGGCTGACACATGCGAGGGCTGTAATGTGTGAGACATGGATGGTGCTTGTGTGTGTGGGCTTGCATGGCAAATGCAGTTGTGCGTGCACACATGTTTGGATGAATGTGTATGTAAGTAGACATGTCCGTGATGTCAGGCATGTATGTTGTTTTCGGCTGCATGTATGAGCACTGTGTACATGAGCATGTGTGTGTATTTGACAAGGGTGCAAAAGTGATGCAACATGGATGCATGTGACAGCGGTATGTGGAAGCCTGATTGGCAGATGTGACATGGATGCCCGTCTGAACAGTGCGACACTTGGCAGAGGTGTGGACATGCATGCAAGTGTGGTGGTGTGTGTACATGTGTGGTGCACTTCCTGTGTTGCATGTGATGTCTGGCTCCCCTTTGGCTGCTGATGCTGTTGTATGTGTAGGGATGGTGGTGGCAGTTGCGATATGGCTGTGGTATGGCTCATGTGTGCCAGTTGCAATGACATGTGTGTTGGGGATTGTGATGACATGTCTGAGGTTTGCCAATGCCACTCCTGTGCAACTGTCATGCGTGTATGTGTCCATTGTACAGTGCCCTGATGCCTGTGTTTTGTTTCTCCCTGTCTGCAGCGTCAACTGATGAAGAGGGCGGAGAAGGTGCTGTGGAGCACAGCGGCGGGGATCCGACCGCCAGCCGGAGACGCAAGGCCCGGCTCCCCTCCCGTGTTGTCATCTCGTCGGGGAGTGAGGAGTCCGGTGCCGCGTCCCAGGCCGCAGCTGCCGGGGGGAGGTCCAAGAGGCGGAGGTTGCAGTTGGACTCCTCGGCAGCAGAAGGGGCAGCTGGGACCCCACAGGGCCCAACGGGGGAAGATGGCACGGAGTCATCCAGGTTGGTGGGGGGTTTGGTGGAGGAGGGGGCCGCGCAAGCACCATAGACGGGGTCTGGAGGTGGGGATCCCACTGGTGCTAGTGGTGCAGTGCAGGACCAGGGTCAGGAGGCAGCACAGGCGGCCGCGGAGGTGCCTGTGTGCAATCCTCTCCCCGATCCTGTCCCTGCATCATCTTGCACCAGCAGGGATGCCTACGTCCAGACCCGTTTTCAGGCAGGGGATGAGCTGACGTCAACTGGCCTTCCTCTGCCTGCGGACGTGGCCATCCAGGTCCGGGTTGAGCCTGTCCTGGCTGGTGTGGCGTTGCGTCAACGGGCCATGCGAGGTGACCTGCAGTCTTTTCATGGGGAGACTGCACGTCATCTCGAATGGCTCGTTGACCACGTCAGCCTGCTGGGACAGGTCACCCAGGCCGGATTCCGCTGTCTGATGGGGCTTGCTCCGACCCCCTCCTCAACTGGACCCCGTACGTGCCAGTCGTCCTCTGTGCCATCTTCCCACCCATCAGTCACCTGGGTGCCCTGTGGAGCTGCCTCTGACGGTGCAGCCAGGCTGGTGGAGTAGGCATCCCTGCCACAGTCGGGAGTCGGTGGTCCAGCAGGGGTGGCCACATCAACAAGTGCACCCCAGCCGGCGGAGGATGTGCAGGCAGCAGGAGGCAGTGCACGGGCAGAGGCAGAGCAGCAGCAGCAGCAACATGGTGGGAGCCATGAAGGCTCGGGGCTTTCGACATCGGAGGGGCAGGCATCGGCCGGAGGGCAGGGGGACCCAGGACAGAGAGTGTCTTCCGTGTGGCAGCGGTTGGGCCACACCATAGGTGTGGAGCGGCGGCGGGCGGAAGAGGCGCGGCTCACAATGGTCAGGGCGGAGAACTCCATGCGGAGGGCCCTGAGGCGGGCCGAGTGCCTCGAGGCAATCCGCAGGGGGTTGGAGGAGGACACAGCGTCGTCCCTGCGGACCCTCTGGGCCATGGAACTGGACCGCCTACGGGACATCGAGCAGGAGTTCGATGATGCCCTGGCCCGGGACACCACAGAGTGAGCCGCTGGACTTGCCCGCCGCCTTTGTATATAGTTCTTTAGTTTTAGGTTTCCTTTCTTTCGTATTATGATTTGGAGTCGACGGACACTGCTCCACTTTTTGTATATAGTTGATTTTTAGGTAGGTTTTTTAGTAGGTTTCCTTTGTTCAGTTGGGCTCATGGACCCTTGTTATTTTTGTACATAGTTCTTTATTGAATGGAGAATTTTTTACATTTGACTTTGGACTAAATTTTTTTCGATTTGGATTTCAAGTTTTATTTTTTCATACGGACATGCAGCTTATTTTTTGTCATTCACATTGTAGTTTGTTTTCTTTCTTTAGCATTCTTATTTTTTTTCAATACAATTTTGTTTGCATACTTCACTGTGTGGTATCATCTCATTGGTTTCATGCATGTCATGTTGTGTGTTTTCCCATTCAATTGCAACCATTGTGTGTGACGGACATGGCTTCATTAGCTTCATGAACATTGGGGGTGTAACATGTGATTTCCATTTCCATGTGGGTGAATGGGTTACTTGGTAGGGCTTTTTGGCTGTGGAGGCTGACCATTACGCACATGATTGGGGATTGTGAGGACCTGGTGGGGGCTGCCCATGGTGGCAGGGGGGTGGGGGGTGGTGGGAGACATGAGTAGGGGCCTGGTGGAGGCTGCCCCTGGTGGCTGGGGGGTGGGGGTGGTGGGAGACATGAGTGGGGGCCTGGTGGAGGCTGCCCCTGGTGGCTGGGGGGTGGGGGTGGTGGGAGACATGAGTGGGGGCCTGGTGGAGGGTGCCCCTGCACTGCTGGGGGGTGGAGGTGCAGGGGGACATGAGTGGGGGCCTGGTGGAGGCTGCCCATGGTGGCAGGGGGGTGGGGTGGTGGGAGACATGAGTGGGGGCCTGGTGGAGGGTGCCCATGCACTGCTGGGGGGTGGGGGTGCAGGGGGACATGAGTGGGGGCCTGGTGGAGGGTGCCCATGCACTGCTGGGGGGTGGGGGTGCAGGAGGACATGAGTGGGGGCCTGGTGGAGGGTGCCCATGCACTGCTGGGGGGTGGGGGTGGTGGGAGACATGAGTGGGGGCCTGGTGGAGGGTGCCCCTGCACTTCTTGGGGGTGGGGGTGGTGGGAGACATGAGTGGGGGCCTGGTGGAGGGTGCCCATGCACTGCTTGGGGGTGGGGGTGCAGGGGGACATGAGTGGGGGCCTGGTGGGGGCTACCCATGGTGGCTGGGGGGTGGGGGTGGTGGGAGACATTAGTGGGGGCCTGGTGGAGGCTGCCCCTGGTGGTTGGGGGGTGGGGGTGGTGGGAGACATGAGTGGGGGCCTGGTGGAGGATGCCCCTGCACTGCTGGGGGGTGGGGGTGCAGGGGGACATGAGTGGGGGCCTGGTGGAGGCTGCCCCTGGTGGCTGGGGGGTGGGGGTGGTGGGAGACATGAGTGGGGGCCTGGTGGAGGCTGCCCCTGGTGGCTGGGGGGTGGGGGTGGTGGGAGACATGAGTGGGGGCCTGGTGGAGGGTGCCCATGCACTTCTGGGGCGTGGGGGTGCAGGGGGACATGAGTGGGGGCCTGGTGGAGGCTGCCCCTGGTGGCTGGGGGGTGGGGGTGGTGGGAGACATGAGTGAGGGCCTGGTGGAGGGTGCCCCTGCACTGCTGGGGGGTGGGAGTGCAGGGGGACATGAGTGGGGGCCTGGTGGAGGCTGCCCATGGTGGCAGGGGGGTGGAGGTGGTGGGAGACATGAGTGGGGGCCTGGTGGAGGGTGCCCATGAACTGCTGGGGGGTGGGGGTGCAGGGGGACATGAGTGGGGGCCTGGTGGAGGGTGCCCCTGCACTGCTTGGGGGTAGGGGTGGTGGGAGACATGAGTGGGGGCCTGGTGGAGGGTGCACCTGCACTGCTTGGGGGTGGGGTGGTGGGAGACATGAGTGGGGGCCTGATGGAGGGTGCACCTGCACTGCTTGGGGGTGGGGTGGTGGGAGACATGAGTGGGGGCCTGGTGGAGGGTGCCCATGCACTGCTTGGGGGGGGTGCAGGGGGACATGAGTGGGGGCCTGGTGGAGGCTGCCCCTGGTGGCTGGGGGGTGGGGGTGGTGGGAGACATGAGTAGGGGCCTGGTGGAGGCTGCCCCTGCACTGCTTGGGGGTGGGGGTGGTGGGAGTCATGAGTGGGGGCCTGGTGGAGGGTGACCCTGGATGCTGTGGGGTGGGGGTGGTGGGAGACATGAGTGGGGGCCTGGTGGGGGCTGCCCATGGTGGCTGGGGGGTGGGGGTGGTGGGAGACATTAGTGGGGGCCTGGTGGAGGGTGCCCATGCACTGCTTGGGGGGGTGCAGGGGGACATGAGTGGGGGCCTGGTGGAGGCTGCCCCTGGTGGCTGGGGGGTGGGGGTGGTGGGAGACATGAGTGGGGACCTGGTGGAGGGTGCCCCTGCACTGCCGGGGGGTGGGGGTGCAGGGGGACATGAGTGGGGGCCTGGTGGAGGGTGCCCCTGCACTTCTTGGGGGTGGGGGTGGTGGGAGACATGAGTGGGGGCCTGGTGGAGGGTGCCCATGCACTGCTGGGGGGTGGGAGTGCAGGGGGACATGAGTGGGGGCCTGGTGGAGGCTGCCCATGGTGGCAGGGGGGTGGAGGTGGTGGGAGACATGAGTGGGGGCCTGGTGGAGGGTGCCCATGCACTGCTGGGGGGTGGGGGTGCAGGGGGACATGAGTGGGGGCCTGGTGGAGGGTGCCCCTGCACTGCTTGGGGGTGGGGGTGCAGGGGGACATGAGTGGGGGCCTGGTGGAGGCTGCCCATGGTGGCAGGGGGGTGGGGGTGGTGGGAGACATGAGTGGGGGCCTGGTGGAGGGTGCCCATGCACTGCTGGGGGGTGGGGGTGTAGGGGGACATGAGTGGGGGCCTGGTGGAGGCTGCCCCTGGTGGCTGGGGGGTGGGGGTGGTGGGAGACATGAGTGGGGGCCTGGTGGAGGGTGCCCGTGCACTGCTGGGGGGTGGGGGTGCAGGGGGACATGAGTGGGGGCCTGGTGGAGGGTGCCCATGCACTGCTGGGGGGTGGGGGTGGTGGGAGACATGAGTGGGGGCCTGGTGGAGGGTGCCCCTGCACTTCTTGGGGGTGGGGGTGGTGGGAGACATGAGTGGGGGCCTGGTGGAGGGTGCCCATGCACTGCTGGGGGGTGGGGGTGCAGGGGGACATGAGTGGGGGCCTGGTGGGGGCTACCCATGGTGGCTGGGGGGTGGGGGTGGTGGGAGACATTAGTGGGGGCCTGGTGGAGGCTGCCCCTGGTGGCTGGGGGGTGGGGGTGGTGGGAGACATGAGTGGGGGCCTGGTGGAGGATGCCCCTGCACTGCTGGGGCGTGGGGGTGCAGGGGGACATGAGTGGGGGCCTGGTGGAGGCTGCCCCTGGTGGCTGGGGGGTGGGGGTGGTGGGAGACATGAGTGGGGGCCTGGTGGAGGCTGCCCCTGGTGGCTGGGGGGTGGGGGTGGTGGGAGACATGAGTGGGGGCCTGGTGGAGGGTGCCCATGCACTGCTGGGGGGTGGGGGTGCAGGGGGACATGAGTGGGGGCCTGGTGGAGGCTGCCCATGGTGGCAGGGGGGTGGGGTGGTGGGAGACATGAGTGGGGGCCTGGTGGAGGGTGCCCATGTACTGCTGGGGGGTGGGGGTGCAGGGGGACATGAGTGGGGGCCTAGTGGAGGGTGCCCCTGCACTGCTTGGGGGTGGGGGTGGTGGGAGACATGAGTGGGGGCCTGGTGGAGGGTGCCCATGCACTGCTGGGGGGTGGGGGTGCAGGGGGACATGAGTGGGGGCCTGGTGGGGGCTGCCCATGGTGGCTGGGGGGTGGGGGTGGTGGGAGACATTAGTGGGGGCCTGGTGGAGGCTGCCCCTGGTGGCTGGGGGGTGGGGGTGGTGGGAGACATGAGTGGGGGCCTGGTGGAGGATGCCCCTGCACTGCTGGGGGGTGGGGGTGCATGGGGACATGAGTGGGGGCCTGGTGGAGGCTTCCCATGGTGGCAGGGGGGTGGGGGTGGTGGGAGACATGAGTGGGGGCCTGGTGGAGGGTGCCCATGCACTGCTGGGGGGTGGGGGTGCAGGGGGACATGAGTGGGGGCCTGGTGGAGGGTGCCCCTGCACTGCTTGGGGGTGGGGGTGGTGGGAGACATGAGTGGGGGCCTGGTGGAGGGTGCCCATGCACTGCTGGGGGGTGGGGGTGCAGGGGGACATGAGTGGGGGCCTGGTGGGGGCTGCCCATGGTGGCTGGGGGGTGGGGGTGGTGGGAGACATTAGTGGGGGCCTGGTGGAGGGTGCCCCTGCACTGCTGGGAGGTGGGGGTGCAGGGGGACATGAGTGGGGGCCTTGTGGAGGGTGCCCCTGCACTGCTTGGGGGTGGGGGTGGTGGGAGACATGAGTGGGGGCCTGGTGGAGGGTGCACCTGCACTGCTTGGGGTTGGGGTGGTGGGAGACATGAGTGGGGGCCTGGTGGAGGGTGCACCTGCACTGCTTGCACTGCTTGGGGGTGGGGTGGTGGGAGACATGAGTGGGGGTCTGGTGGAGGGTGCCCATGCACTGCTTGGGGGGGGTGCAGGGGGACATGAGTGGGGGCCTGGTGGAGGCTGCCCCTGGTGGCTGGGGGGTGGGGGTGGTGGGAGACATGAGTGGGGGCCTGGTGGAGGATGCCCCTGCACTGCTGGGGGGTGGGGGTGCAGGGGGACATGAGTGGGGGCCTGGTGGAGGCTGCCCCTGGTGGCTGGGGGGTGGGGGTGGTGGGAGACATGAGTGGGGGCCTGGTGGAGGGTGCCCCTGCACTGCTGGGGGGTGGGGGTGCAGGGGGACATGAGTGGGGGCCTGGTGGAGGCTGCCCATGGTGGCAGGGGGGTGGGGGTGGTGGTAGACATGAGTGGGGGCCTGGTGGAGGGTGACCATGCACTGCTGGGGGGTGGGGGTGCAGGGGGACATGAGTGGGGGCCTGGTGGAGGCTGCCCCTGGTGTCTGGGGGGTGGGGGTGGTGGGAGACATGAGTGGGGGCCTGGTGGAGGGTGCCCATGCACTGCTGGGGGGTGGGGGTGCAGGGGGACATGAGTGGGGGCCTGGTGGAGGGTGCCCATGAACTGCTGGGGGTGGGGGTGGTGGGAGACATGAGTGGGGGCCTGGTGGAGGGTGCCCCTGCACTTCTTGGGGTTGGGGGTGGTGGGAGACATGAGTGGGGGCCTGTTGGAGGGTGCCCATGCACTGCTGGGGGGTGGGGGTGCAGGGGGACATGAGTGGGGGCCTGGTGGGGGCTACCCATGGTGGCTGGGGGGTGGGGTGGTGGGAGACATTAGTGGGGGCCTGGTGGAGGCTGCCCCTGGTGGCTGGGGGGTGGGGGTGGTGGGAGACATGAGTGGGGGCCTGGTGGAGGATGCCCCTGCACTGCTGGGGGGTGGGGGTGCAGGGGGACATGAGTGGGGGCCTGGTGGAGGCTGCCCCTGGTGGCTGGGGGGTGGGGGTGGTGGGAGACATGAGTGGGGGCCTGGTGGAGGCTGCCCCTGGTGGCTGGGGGGTGGGGGTGGTGGGAGACATGAGTGGGGGCCTGGTGGAGGGTGCCCATGCACTGCTGGGGGTGGGGGTGCAGGGGGACATGAGTGGGGGCCTGGTGGACGCTGCCCCTGGTGGCTGGGGGGTGGGGGTGGTGGGAGACATGAGTGGGGGCCTGGTGGAGGGTGCCCCTGCACTGCTGGGGGGTGGGGGTGCAGGGGGACATGAGTGGGGGCCTGGTGGAGGCTGCCCATGGTGGCAGGGGGGTGGGGGTGGTGGGAGACATGAGTGGGGGCCTGGTGGAGGGTGCCCATGCACTGCTGGGGGGTGGGGGTGCAGGGGGGCATGAGTGGGGGCCTGGTGGAGGGTGCCCCTGCACTGCTTGGGGGTGGGGGTGGTGGGAGACATGAGTGGGGGCCTGGTGGAGGGTGCCCATGCACTGCTGGGGGGTGGGGGTGCAGGGGGACATGAGTGGGGGCCTGGTGGGGGCTGCCCATGGTGGCTGGGGGGTGGGGGTGGTGGGAGACATTAGTGGGGGCCTGGTGGAGGCTGCCCCTGGTGGCTGGGGGGTGGGGGTGGTGGGAGACATGAGTGGGGGCCTGGTGGAGGATGCCCCTGCACTGCTGGGGGGTGGGGGTGCATGGGGACATGAGTGGGGGCCTGGTGGAGGCTGCCCCTGGTGGCTGGGGGGTGGGGGTGGTGGGAGACATGAGTGGGGGCCTGGTGGAGGGTGCCCCTGCACTGCTGGGGGGTGGGGGTGCAGGGGGACATGAGTGGGGGCCTGGTGGAGGCTGCCCCATGGTGGCAGGGGGGTGGGGGTGGTGGGAGACATGAGTGGGGGCCTGGTGGAGGGTGCCCATGCACTGCTGGGGGGTGGGGGTGCAGGGGGACATGAGTGGGGGCCTGGTGGAGGGTGCCCCTGCACTGCTTGGGGGTGGGGGTGGTGGGAGACATGAGTGGGGGCCTGGTGGAGGGTGCCCATGCACTGCTGGGGGGTGGGGGTGCTGGGGGACATGAGTGGGGGCCTGGTGGGGGCTGCCCATGGTGGCTGGGGGGTGGGGGTGGTGGTTGACATTAGTGGGGGCCTGGTGGAGGCTGCCCCTGGTGGCTGGGGGGTGGGGGTGGTGGGAGACATGAGTGGGGGCCTGGTGGAGGATGCCCCTGCACTGCTGGGGGGTGGGGGTGCAGGGGGACATGAGTGGGGGCCTGGTGGAGGGTGCCCCTGCACTGCTTGGGGGTGGGGGTGGTGGGAGACATGAGTGGGGGCCTGGTGGAGGGTGCCCCTGCACTGCTGGGGGGTGGGGGTGGTGGGAGACATGCATTGTTGATCAGTAGTGCAAGGTGACATGTGGGTTCGCTGGGGGGCATGCCCATGGTGGATGGGCTGCCTGCGGGACATGAGCAGGGGTGCAGGGTAGTCCCCCGTGGTGTGGGCTGCCTGCAGGGTCCGTGGAGGTTGTGGAGCGTACACCTGGGAGGACCCACACGGCCAATTCACGTGTAGTACTCCCCAGAACCCCTGAAATACACATACCCTGCTGAAATCGCGTGTGGAACTTCCCGCGGAATACACGTACCCTGCTCGCACTGGGCCATTCGCGTGTGGAACTTCCCGCGCACCCCTGGGATACACATACCCTGCAGAAATTGCGTGTGGAACTTCCCGCGCACCCCTGGAATACACGTACCCTGCTGAAATCGCGTGTGGAACTTCCCGCGCACCCCTGGAATACACGTACCCTGCTTGCACGGGGCTAGTCGCGTGTGGAACTTCCCGCGCACCCCTGAAATACACGTACCCTGCTGGAATCGCGTGTGGAACTTCCCGCGCACCCCTGGGATACACATACCCTGCTGAAATCGCGTGTGGAACTTCCCGCACACCCCTGGAATACATGTACCCTGCTGAAATCGCGTGTGGAACTTCCCGCGCACCCCTGGAATACACATACCCTGCTTGCACGGGGCCAATCGCGTGTGGAACTTCCCGCGCACACCTGGAATACACGTACCCTGCTTGCACGGGGCCAATCGCGTGAGAGACTTCACGCGAACCTCTGAAATACATGTAGCCTGCTCCCCCAGGCCCGATCGCGTGAGAAGGTTCACGAGAACCCCTGTAATACACGTAGAACGCTCCCCCAGGCCCGATCGCGTGAGAAACTTCACGCGAACCCCTGAAATACACGTAGCCCGCTCCCCCAGGCCCGATCGCGTGAGAAACTTCATGCGAACCCCTGAAATACACGTAGCCCGCTCCCCCAGGCCCGATCACGTGAGGAAGTTCACGCGAACCCCTGTAATACACGTAGCCCGCTCCCCCAGGCCCGATCGCGTGTGGAACTTCCCACGCACCCCTGAAATACACATACCTTGCTTGCACTGGGCCAATCGCGTGTGGTACTTCCCGCGCACCCCTGAAATACACGTTCCCCGCTTGGCGTTTGCTGTTTGCCAGCCCGGTGAACTGGTCCAGGGTTAGCGCAGCCCTTTGCGATGATTTAGCGATTTTGATGGCTTTTCCTTGCGCGAGGGCGTTCTTTGGGGCGTTACTGGCGCTGCTGCAGGGTCGCTGCGATTCTCTGAGCCACGGCTGGTTTGGGAGCCTAAAATCCATGAATACGCTGTGCGCGGAAATCGGTTTTAGCGCACGTGCCTGGCGCAGACAATCGCACGCGGACACTCTGCGCCAGCCGCTTGCGACACTTTTCTGCGAAATTCTATGAATTACCCTGTAAGCGTCCATTTTAAGAGATTTGACATAATTCTTATGCCTCAAAATAAGAGAGCGTTTGACTTTCCCATAGTCAATGGGTTTAAGACCACCCCTCCTCAAAGCAGCAAGCTCTTTTCTTTTACGGGCCTTAGAAGATAGAATTCTGTCATCTTTTATGACACATTTCTTATGGGGATTCACAGAGCCGATAGAGTCCCTCATTTTACGAATACAGGCCAAGATGATATTATAAGAGGAGATATCATCACCGACCTCAGTACCATGGCCATAGAGAACACCACCAGACCTTTGGAACAAAACAGAAAAAAGTTGATTGAATTTAAATACAATTTTCTTGTTCATCTTAACTCTCATGCCCCTGTTATTACACTCCAAGCCTGCCAAATCCGGCCTGATACAAGGGACAGTCATGGGAATACTCAAGGTAGGAGAAATTGGAACATGGTCACCCAAAGAAAGGTCAATATGACTAAGATAACCACACTGTTTCCTAATACCATCTGAGACACAGAAGTAATCAATACGAGAGGTTGAGACTCCTCTATGCCAAGTATGTTTGAGGGCAGTAGAAGAGGATGAGTGATCCATTAAAGACCCATTCTTTAAGGAAAAGATCCCACCCAATGCCTCGTCTAAGGTTCACATGCTGAACCGAGGGGAGAGCCCCCAGTGAATTCCACCGGGCACCTTCTGCACAGAAGGAATTGAAATCCCCTCCCAAAATGACTTGAAAACCACAGCCCTTCTGGACACAGTCAAACAAAATATCTCCTAACCCCTCCTCAACGGTTTCCAAGGTAACTCGAATAGGGTTCCCAATAAAGATTAAGTATCAATATCGGAGAGAAACCAGCACCCAAGTTTAACTCAATAGCCAAGAGCCATTCCAGGCAGCACTGAATTTTCCATGAAAACTGCAGACTGCAATCTATGGCAATGGTAAGACCTCCTCTCGGACCCCCTTCTTCCCCCCTAACCACAGGACAGGGAACAGTATTCTACCCTGCTAGAGAAGGTTCAACCGTCAGCAGAGTCTCCTGTAGTAAATATATTCAAGGAATGCTAGTACAGGACAAATTATGGAATAATTTAAACAAGTTAGAACAGCCACAAGTATTCCAAGATATGGCACCAGGCCTTACATTTACAACTACACGAAAAGGGGTTTGCTGTTCTCCCTTCTTCTGAACAGGCACAGTTCCATGTAGGATATATAATGGGTATGTCCCCATTTTTTGTTATAGGGGGATTAGGCTGTATAGGGACCAGATATGCAGTACAGCAGGAGCAGCCACAGCATAATTACGTCTTTCTCAGTCCACCTTGATAGCTGGGCAGAAGGATGTAAGGGTGTCTTAAATATTTGATACACCCTAGGTTATATATGAGAGACCTGCCACATCATTACACATAGTTAAAACAAAGATCTATTCAAAATACATTTTAAAAAACAGAGATATTGGTCCTAGGTGCTTTCCACAAGACACAATGTACACCAAAATCAAGAGAGAAAAGAAAGGAAATAATACACTTTCTCAAAAGCCAACAATGTCAGTGACTGTGGTTAGTATGTGACATAAATTGGTTCATAACAAATATTCATTGCTTTTTTAATCTAACGTTTCATTTGTAAGGGGAGGCGTACAAGTAACATTGTTTGTAGTCCGTATTCAGAATTACACAGAATGTTTGTGTTTTAAGGATGTCTACATATGTTTCAGCTAAGATATTGCATAGACACCATCCCTGGTGTCTTGCTCTTCCAAATTCAGCCCTCTTCAGGACAGTGGATCTCTTTACAGAGTGATCTGATGTTCACTTAATCCCAATGGTTCAAATTTTTCAGGAAGCTGTGAGATAAATGATAAGGTGCAAAAGTGTGTATTACTAAAATATTTAAAAACATGGTGGCATGAATCATATATTAATAACACGGAAGGAGGTAGAAGGGAAGAAAACCTGTAATTGACCACCCTCAAGAAGGTCAAAAATCTTTAGTACTTTACATTAGGGTCAAACGGGCATCTTATTTGTATTCCACATGGGTAACCTTCGGATCAACAACGTGATTGAAAAAAGATCTGCCCTTATTTCATTAAATTAGCAGGCAGTTTCTAGAAAAATATATACATTTTATTTATAAGCAAAAAGTCAATCATAAAAATATATACAAGGAAAATACACAAAACGAAGAACAGAGCAGTACATGAGTAAGAATTGTACTGGCATTCAGTAATTCAAGAGAGAGGAACAATGTAATTTTACTTCCACTCAATTTGACCTCCCTTGCTCTTCAGTTTCAACGACAATAAAAGGAGAGAGAGACATCAGTGCAACATCATAGAAAAAACAGTCAGTCTAGGGTGTGGAGGGCTGGTCAGGGTAACTGTCCTCCAAAGTTTGAGGTATTTTGCACATAAAGTGTCTTTGTGCAAGTGCAAATACGCAATTGTTTTAGCAAAGTTAACAGGGTTTTCTCAAACAATATATAATTCTCTCATTCAACATGTTTCATACAGACCCTTCACAACATACAATCATCCAACATGTTTATTTCCGTCAACCACACAAAAAAAGAGGGGTATAAACCAAATGAAGGGAAATTTGTCAGGAAATTGTTGCGTCTATATCTACAATTTGTGCACTGTGTTACGCCCAAGGCGATGTGGTAGATAAAAAACAAGAACCAACGCGTCAATTGGGTCTCTAACAATTCAGTTCTATCTACATAGAAATATAGATAATGGCGTGAAGTCAATGTGCCACTACAATTTTCTATAGAGTATACATCCACAAAAAACAAAGACCTTGTTGAATCCACTTGTTACCTACGGAAAAAGAATACAAGAAGGGACCATTAGAATGTGTGTCTAAATGTCCTGCCAAAATATACCAGTATACAATTTACCAGTTGCGAGTTTCTTGACTAACTCGATTTGGCTTATTAAGATAGTGTCAGTTAAATCAACACAGCATAGAGGCAGCACGGGGGTCCGAACACAAAATAGTCCCTCTCATACAAGACTACATCAATGGTGGCTCCTTAAATCAAGCCTCTGTGGCACTCCCAAGATGACATTGCAAAACTTTGTAGTAATGCATCACACTTGTAAAAACTACGTTTATAATACAATTGCTTACCATCAATAGGATGGTCCGGGAGATCCAACAGACAAATCACCAGAGGGGGTGGCTCTATGAGTGGTAAATGCACAGAGCATAGAAGTCCTCACTGCGGGGTATTAACCCACCAGAAAACACATTGGCGATACAACTAGTTACTCTGTAAAAGGGTGGGAACAGAATAAAACGTAGATAGGCCACGTTAGGTCTATTCAGAAGGAAGGCAACAAACTACCCTTCTACTCTAGGAGCTGCATGGCATTTACCTTAAGAGAAAGGATTCTCGTTCGTGATGTGTGGGAGTTCCCAACATTCGAGATGCAATGGCGAACGGGAAGCCGTGGTACATAAGGCTGTTCCTTTCACTGTACTCACTATTGCAGGGTCTATCATGCGCAGACAGCTGGCAGAGAAAGGGAGACAAAGGGAGGGAGGCGGGAGAAGAACAGGTTACAGCTGAGCTGACTGGTGCCCCTTGGTCCTATGTCGTGTGGCTAACAGCTGTCCACTAGCTTAATGCGGTCTATCTTCCTTTCGTACGGCGCCGCCTTCCGGGTAAGGACGTGGGCGTGGCTGGATGCATGCGTAATGGTCAACCCCACGTTGTCTTTTATACGAAAAGTTGTCACTACAATTACATAGTGATTGGAGCACCTAAATCATGTGATCAGTCACGTGATAATGTTCTTTGAAGCAGTGAGAGCGCGATTGGAACACATGAATTCATGTGTTGTGTCACGTGATATTTGTTGTTTATAACTGTGTGAGTGCGATCGCCTCAAGCACTGGTAAGTTCGTGTTAACAGTCCTGCTATCACATGGTGTGAGCGCGATTTGAACATATGAAATCATGTGTTGTGTCACCCGATATTGTTATTTATATCAGTGTGGGTGTGATCGCCTCAAACCCCCACTGCGCCTAAATATGAGGGCGATCCGTGCGGGACAAAGTAAGTTTATTCGATTAGGGCGGCAGGTTTATCTAGGTCATTACCATGTGTAGAGCTCGGGTATGGGATAGACACACTGCAGAAGGAAGAATGGATCAAAACACGAGAGGAGATCCAATAACACTCATACGTCTGTTCAGATCAAGATTAGATGTTAAGCCAATCAATTTTTTCATTGAGCCCTGAAATAGCGCTTTTAGTTAAAAAAATTAGTTGTTCCTTTCGAAAGAGCAGGCGTTTATCTCTATTGGTGTCAGGACTAGGTGTTAGTATGTGTATGACTGTTCATCGTAAGTCTTCGGTTTTGTGTCCAAACTCAATCCAATGGTCTACCAATGGGGCATCGGCAGTTCTGTTCCTTAGGCAGCTCTTATGCTCCCCTATCCTTAGTTTCACCTTTCTGTCTGTTTTACCAATTTAGAATTTTTTGCAGGGGCACCAGATGGTTTAAATGACCATATTGGTATTACAGTTGGTATGTTTGGTTTGTTTCCACGGCGAGCCGAGACCCAAATTTACTTCTGTGTTTCTTTGAGTGGAGTTGCAATAGGTACAATGACCGCATGGAAAATGACCAGTTATTGGAGGCATGTTCCATGTTTCTGTAATACTTTTTTGCTGTTCAGTTCTGGTGGTGATGTCATTCCTGGTAATGTAGTCTTTGATATTTTTGCTGCGTTTGAACGCAACAACTGGTTTAGGGACTGATGTGTCACTTTTGCTCAAGACATGCCAGTTTTTGAGAACAATTTTCTTGATTTGATTGGACATATCAGTATAGGTGTTTACGAATACTAATTTGTTGTCTTGATTTTTCCGTGAATTGTCTTCTCTGTATTCCAATAGGGATGGTTATTTCTGGTCCTTTTCAGAGCTTGTGTGGTTATTTGTTTGGGATAACCCCTTTGTTCCAAATTATTTTTCATGTTGATAGCGCTTACTTGGAAATCTTCTTTGGTAGAGCTATTCCTTTTTAGTCTCAAGAACTGGCTCAGTGGCAGATTGTCCCGCACCTGTTTAGGGTGGAAGCTCTCATAGTGGAGCATTGAATTTCGGTCGGTTGGTTTGTTGTATGGTCTGACATACAGTGTTTTGGACTGTGTATCTGATGTTATTGTTATGTCTAGAAAGTTAAGTTCTTCCTTGCTTGAGTTGAAGGTAAATTTGAGAAACCGGTTTTGGATATTGATCCAGGTGAGAAAGTTTTGAAGTGCTGTTGTTGAACCTTTACAGATGACAAATATGTGGTATGAAAAATTTGAGAGAGCTCAAAGGATTCCATATATAGGTTAGCGATGCTGGTAGCTAATGTGGCCCCCATTGCTGTACCCTGGATTTGTTGGTAAAAATCACCATCAAAATGGAAATAGTTTTCTTGAAGACTCATCTCGGCGCACCACAGGATGAAAGAGATAGGGGTATTGCCCACTGTATGGGCATTCAATAATTTCTCTTCCAGCATATCGATGGATTCTCTCTGTGGGATACTCGTGTAGACTGCCACCACATCTAAACCCAAGAGAATTTCTGTTGCAGGGTCAAAAGGTAGGCCTTCCACTAGTTTGATCATTTGGGTGGTATCTTGTATGTGTGATGCCATCTTTTGAACCAGAGGTTGAAGAAAAGTATCGGTGAACCTAGATAGTGGTTCAAGTACTGATTCCACACACCTGACACAATGGGTCTACCTGGTGGGTCAGATAGAGATTTATTAATTTTGGGCAAAGTATAAAACTGGGGGATTCGAGGTTTAGTTTTGATAAGGAAGTCCGCTTCCTTTGGTGTAATCCACTCCTTTTGTTTAGCTTTTTCAACTTTTTGCCCAATTAGTTCCTTAAGTTTATCGGTGGGGTCACAATCGAGATGCTGATAGTTGTCCAGATCGAGTAGTTGTCTATTGCATTCCCGTTTATATTTGTCTTTGTCTTGTAATACAATTGCGCCCCCCTTGTCCGCCTTTCAGATAACTATTTTGTCATTCATAAGTAGAGCTCGCATTGCATTTTTTTCCCGTGTGGTCATGTTCATAAACGTTTTTCTGTTCTTGGTCTTTTTCTCCACTTGTTCTAGATCATGGAGTACACATTTCTGGAATACCTTGGCCTCTACGGTATGTGCTTGAGTAGTGACACTAAATGTGGATTTTTTGTGTAGCTTAGAGTCCGAATTGTCAGGTTCAGAGTCAATACATCAAAGAATTGGAAGAGATGGATATTTCTCATAAAGGTGAAATATTCTTGTCTAAAGTTGAAAGGGTCATGTTTGTTGGTGGGTACAAATCCCAAGCCTTTCTCAATGTCCTTGATCTCATCTTCGGTTGGTGTATATTCTGAGAGATTCACCATGATGCTTGCATACTCCGGGTGATCCTTGGTTCCAGGTCCAAGTCCTCTGGGTTGCTCTCTAAAAAAGGCTGTGCAGTTGGCGGGGCTTTGCCTTTGTTTTGGGGGGCATCACGATTTGAGTTATTCTTTCCTCAGTAGTTGTTTTTTGAATTCCTAGGGCGGCGATTGGATTGACCTTGTCTAGGAGTTGGATCATATAGTACAAGGGTTTTATCCTGTTTATGCATCCCACTAACCTTGTCGGTATCTAGTGGTTTGACTGGAGACTTATTTTGCATAAGATGGGAAACTTCCTTCTTATACGGTTTTTACCTTCCACTTTAGTTGAGTTGGAGTGATTATAAATAGGAGATATCTTCCTTTTTCTAATTGCAAAAATTATTGTATGTTTCCTTTCCGCGGTAGATGTTGTCTGAAAATTGACCATACGGATATAATTGTCATTTATCTATTCGCATTTAATTTTTTTCAGTATTAGCATTTTTTGTTTATGGGCACTGACCTGAGTGATTCAGGATCTTTTTGCACTATGTCTCAGGTCGTCGCAGGAGTAAGATGTCTTTTTGTTGTATCGGGATCCCACAGGTTTCTTTGGCATAGCTATCCGGAGAGAGACATAAGCAAAACTGCGTTCTATTAGGGCGTTGTTGTGGTTTGGGGCAAAGATTGGAGCTTATCACACGCTTGATTTTTGGGCGGCTTGACGCCGTTTGGGTTTTTAACAAACAGACTTATAGTGCACAGGCGTCCTCATGATGTTTTCTTTCTGGTGCCCGTCGTGGTGTGGCTCGCATGTCGTGGTCCTTTCGCTTCCTTGCTTCTTTGTTTCCGGATGTGATGGGTATTGGCTATAAGCTTCGGTATCCGGCGTGTAGTGAAAGGCTGGACCGTGTTTCTCTTTCTTTGGTCTGTTTTTTCATCTGCCATCTTGGGGGGATAAATCATATTATTGACACGTATCGCGTGTTGTTGATGCCGCTCGCTCTCGTTACTTTTCTTGCTATTACAGAGATCCTGCTCTCTGTGAGTTTAATATTGTCCCCTCATGAATAAAAAGGGGATATATTTGATGTGTACCCGTCAGATGGTACAATCTGTGCGGGTACACGTGATGATTCGGTTTTTCGTTGAGAATGTTGCATTCTGGGCGCAGTAGTCCATATGGGTCTAGCAATATTGGTCCTGTCCTAAAAATGCCGGAAAGGTTATCGTTGGTATTTCAAAATTGTTATTTTCTTTTGGAGGCCAAATGATTTTCTTTGGGGAAAGTTTTTATGAGAAAGTGGCAATTTGTCAAAAAGAAGTTTCCCCATTCGACTGCCGTGTTCAAACCGTTTTTTACGGTGTCCAAATCTTAAATCCATTTTTGCTCACATTCTCGTAGTGCCAAATCTCTGTCACCGCATCTGTTAGAAATCTGCACTCTCTGGATGATAAACCAGAACATTTCACTGGGTTTGTGTTTTAGGTGCGCGTAGTGTGCCACAAGTGGTTTGTTGGGAATTAGGTTTCTAATACTGGACCTATGTTCGCCAATTCTCTGTTTGATTTGCCTTTTTGTTTTCCCGATGTATAAAAGGTGGCAGGGGCAATCTATTGCATATGCGACCCATTGCGAGGAGCAGTTGGTGAACGTTTTTAGCTGCCAATTTCTGCCTTTAAGATTTATGGTTTTCAAATTCTTCGTCAGTGAACACACAGAGCATTTGCTGCATTTAAAATGCTCTATTACTGGTGGTAGTTCACAAAATGTTCTTTGGGGGTCTCTGGTGCGCATTTTGTTTGGATATGTGTGGACTAACGTATCTTTGAGATTACTCTGCCTCTTGAAGGCGAACCTTGGTAGAGATGGGTTGAAATCCTCAGTTGTGATTATGTGCCAGTTTTTTATAACCAATTTTGGGAGTCCATGGCTGATAGGGCTAAAAGTCGTGACACATGTGATTTTATCAGTCGTTGTTTTGCCTATTGGATTGAGGCATGTGTCTCGATTTGCATTTTCTGCTCTTTTATAGGCTACATTTATTTGTTTTTTTGGACAGCCTCTTGCTTGTTGTTTCAAATATTTCCCATGGGTTTTGTAATCCTCCAACAGAGTGCAATTGCGTCATACTCTTAAGAATTGGCCTATGGGGAGATTGCTTTTTAGGCTCGCTGGATTGTAGCTTTGGTACTCAAGGAGGGTGTTTTTGTCTGTTGGTTTCGTAAAAAGTTGGGTGGTTAATTGTCCATCCTCTTGGTTTACTATTTGTAGGTCCAAAAAAAACATGGTTTTGGTATTGTATTTCATAGTGAAACTGGTGTTAACATTTTGTAGAATGAGCCATTTATGGAATTCTAGGAGATGCAAGAGTGAACCTCTCCAGATCAAACAACATTCATCTATATACTGATGCCATGTTCCAATATTGGCCTGATATGGGTTGTTGTTGTGGTAGATGGAATTTCTTTCAACATGGTCCATATATAAGTTGGCAATATCTGGGGCAAAGGTGGCGCCCATGCTGGTCCCATGTTTTTGGTTGTAGAAGGCACCCTCATAGAGGAAATAATTCTCCATCAGTGCCAGTCTTGCACATTCCAAAATGAAAGCAGTTGGAACTGTTGTGTTGCTGATATTGCGTTGGTTGAGATAGTATTCCAAAACCTGTAGGCATTCTGATTGGGGGATGTTGTTGTATAAAGATACTACATCGAGGGTTACCAGGATGTCATCAGGTTGAGTGTGGATAGTTTCAACAATTTTGATCATGCTGGTGGTATCTTTGATATATGATTTAATTTTGAGAACGAAAGGTCTCAGGAACCAGTCGACGTAGATGGACAAAGGTTCTAGCACCGAGTCTATGGCAGAAACTATAGGCCTGCCAGGTGGAGTCATATTATTCTTGTGTACTTTTGGCAGTAAATAAAACGCTGGTATTGTAGGGTTGGTTTTAGACAAGAATAATTTTTCATCATGGTCGATACACCCTTCTTCACAAGCTTGAGTCATGAGGCTGGATATTTCTTCCTTTACTCGCGATGTACGGTCTCCATGTAGTTGTCAGTAAAATGTGTTGTTTGTCAGTTGTATAGTTACTTCTTTGTTGTATGCATCCTTGTCCCACAGGACAATACCCCCTCCTTTAACGGCAGGTTTTATGACCACCATGTCGTTGTTTTGTAAGTTTTTCAGAGCTTTGCGTTCCGCTTTGGAAAGGTTGTCTTTGGAGGCATTTTTGGTGGTCAATAATTTCTGGGTTTCTTCAATGATCTTGTTTTCAAACTCCACAATAGCGGGGTTTACCATACCTGTGGTAGGGCAGAAAGTGGAAGCTTGTTTTAGTCCTGTGGTACTTCTTTCTTTTTCTTTGGCGTTCTCTGTGGGAAGCTGAAAAAAGTATTTCAAGTGAATAGTTCTAAAGAATTTTTGAAGTTCGATTTCTGTCTTGAAATTTTCTGCTTTTGTGACAGGTACAAAACTGAGTCCTCGGCTTAATACTGAGGTTTCCCCTTCTGTGAGGACATGTGTTGAGAGGTTAAAGATTGGTATCTCCAATTCTGGACTGGGCCGTTCCAGTTGTGCGGCTGCATTCGTGGGGGGGCCTTGTGATCGGTTACGGCCTACTCAACCCCTCCCTTTAAAAAACTGCTGTTTCTGATTTGTACCTCCACGTGAGGTGCTTGCGTTGGTACTATTATCTGAGTCACTACTGGTAGTACGATTGGTGGTGTTGGAAAAGGTTACATATTGTTTTTCTGATATCCATTTCTTCCTCTTTGTGGACCTGACTTGTTTTGGTATTCGTAGTAGGACTCCACAAGATATGGGTATGTCTTGGTTTCTTTATACATATCTATGTCTTTTTTTAATTTCCACATTTTCTTATCAATAGTCATTTTCTTAAACTTGTTGATTTCTTCATCAATTTTTTCCATTTTTGTTTATTGTCTGTTATTTCAAGGTCGAATTTTATTTTTTCTTCTAGTATATTGATCTCGGCTTGTTGTTCTTTGGCTTCTTCTTCAGCGATGTCTATTATCAAGATGAGCCAGTCACGCGAACATTTGTTACCGACTCCACTAAATTTACCTTTAAATGTTGCATTGTCTATGAAAACACTGGGGATATTCCTTCTGGAATAATCCCAGCCTTTAAATAGGCCAACATTAGTTGGACGTGCAATTCAGTCCTTATTAATTTTTTCTTTTTTTGCATAAGGATTTCAAATCACTTCCCGTTGTGTTGTTGGTCGGGGTGATTTCTTCTGCGATCATAACCGAAGGTTAATTAATCAATTTTTGGTAGTATTAATCCGTGAATAATACCATGCTTACAGCTTCCATTTTGTTTGATGCTGTTATTGGACCATATAGTTCTCAGTCTTAGTATGGGTGTGTCTAAAGTATGACAGCAAAAATGTGTGTACCCAGCAACAACCGGGTTGTCCTCTTGTAGTATATATAATGGGTATGTCCCCATTT
Source organism: Ambystoma mexicanum (assembly GCF_040938575.1). NCBI lineage: Eukaryota > Metazoa > Chordata > Amphibia > Caudata > Ambystomatidae > Ambystoma > Ambystoma mexicanum. The sequence goes on from NC_090931.1 coordinate 851,944,021, forward strand.
TTTGTTATAGGGGTATTAGGCTGTATAGGGACCAGATATGCAGTACAGCAGGAGCAGCCACAGCCTAATTACCTCTCTCTCAGTCCACCTTGATAGCTGGGCAGAAGGATGTAAGGGTGTCCTAAATATTTGATACGCCCTAGGTTATATATGAGAGAACTGCCACGTCGTTACAGATAGTCAAAACAAAGATTTATTCAAAAGAAATTTAAAAAAACCGAGATATTGGTCCTAGGTGCTTTCCACAAGGCAAAATCTACACCAAAATCATTAGAGAAAAGAAAGGAAAAAATACACTTTCTCAAAAGCCAACAATGTCAGTGACTGTGGTTAGTATGTGACATGAATTGGTTCATAACTAATATTCATTGCTTTTTTAATCTAACGTTTCATTTGTAAGGGGAGCTGTACAAGGAACATTATTTGTAGTTACACTGAATGTTTGTGTTTTAAGGATGTCTACATATGTTTTGGCTAAGATATTGCATAGACACCATCCCTGGTGTCTTGCTCTTCCAAATTCAGCCCTCTTCAGGACAGTGGATTTCTTTACAGAGTGATCTGATGTTCACATAATCCCAATGGTTCAAATTTTTCAGGAAGCTGTGAGATAAATGACAAGGTGCAAAAGTGTGTATTACTAAAATATTTGAAAACATGGTGGCATGAATCATATATTACAAGGTTTTTATCCTGCTTGTGCATCCCACTAACCTTGTCGGTATCTAGTGGTTGGACTGGAGACTTATTTTGCATAGGATGGGAAACTTCCTTCTTATACGGTTTTTGCCTTCCACTTTAGTTCAGTTGGAGTGATTGCAAATAGGAGATAACTTCCTTTTTGTAATTGCAAACATTATTGTATGTTTCCTTTCCGCGGTAGATGTTGTCTGAAAATTGACCATACGGATATAAATGTCACTTATCTATTCGCATTTGATTTTTTCAGTATTAGCATTTTTTGTTTATGGGCACTGACCTGAGTGATTCAGGATCTTTTCGCACAATGGGTCTCATTACGACCCTGGCGTTAAGGGTTTAACGGCGCCGTAAAAGGTGTCGGCGCGTTAAACCCTTAACGCCTCATTACGAGTTCCCTTTGCGGGACCCGACCTTAATGCCTGCTTTTAGCAGGCGTTAAAGTAGGGTGCCGCAAAGGGACCTTGGTGCTAAGTACGGTGCCGCAATTTGCGGCACCGTACTTAGCGCCTTCATCATTCCCATTGAGCCCTATGGGGCAAAAATGGGAATGAGGAAAGGCCCATGGTGAATGGGGAATTACCGCCACGCCAACCTTGGAATGGGGCGGTCATTCCGCCATTCACCATGGCGGAGCCCGGCATGGACCATGGTGCTAATAGCACCATGGTTTATCGCCAGGGTCGTAATGTCTCAGGTCGTCTCAGGGGTAAGATGCCTTTTTGTTGTATCGGGATACCACAGGTTTCTTTGGCATAGCTATCCGGAGGGAGACATAAGCAAAACCGTCTTCTATTAGGGCGTTATTGTGGTTTGGGGCAAAGTTTGGAGCTTATCACACATTCGATTTTTGGGCGGCTTGGCACCGTTTGGAATTGTAACAAACAGACTTACAGTGCACAGCGTTTTTGTGTTTGTAGAACGTATTCAGAATTGCACAGAATTTTTGTGTTTTAAGGATGTCTGCATAGGGAGAAGGGACGACATCAAAGGATTCATCAAACAGACCAATGGTGTATGTGCCACAGTGGTGACAACATTACCATCCTGAGTCACAGAATCTGTAATTTAAATGCATTCATTGATGCTGCGTGGTATGACCATGCAGATGTGGCTTTAGTTCTTCTCACTTTCACACACTGTGGAGGCATACATGTGGGGGCCACCCAGGCACATCCGAAATATTGCTGAAATCAAGACAAGTGCCTCACCCCACCTACACAGAGGTCAAGCAAGCCTTTCAGCACTCTATTCCGTATAGGCAAGCTGGATTCTGAAGGGTTTTCTCTTTTTCATTTTTTTTTTTACATATTACAGCTCTAGCCCAGGTAGCAAAAGTCCAGCCACCTTGGAGAGAGGGGTGTGTGTGTCAATTGCCAGCTTTCCGCTCTACTTAGCCACATGATTGTTTTTGACGAGACAGAGGGCCTCATTAAGACCCAGGCGTTAAGGGGTTAATGGCGCCATTAAAGGCTGCGGCGCCGTTAACCCCTTAACGCCTTACTACGAGGTCCCTTTGTGGCTCCCGACTTGAACGGCTGGTCTGGACCAGCCGTTAAAGTAGGGACCCGCAAAGGGACCTTGGTGCTAATTACGGTACCGCAATTTGCGGTACCGTAATTGCCGCCTTCCCCATTCCCATTGTGCCCCATGGGGCAAAAATGGGAATGGGGAAGGCCATGGAGAAAGGGAAAATTACCGCCAGCCAACCTTGGAATGGGGTGGTAATTCCCCCTTTCTCCATGGCGGACTCCGGCATGGACCATGGTGCTAATAGCACCATGGTTTAGCGCCGGAGTCCTAATGAGGGCCAGAATCTGGTGTTGATGTAAAAAATGAGTTTTTTAAAAATATTTCTTTCAGCCATTTCCACCTTCACTGTGAAGATGGAAATGATGTTATGTCGAGTAGAGACTCATAACACTATTGAACCTTTTTAATGGACAAAGGGATCCATTTTGACACATTTATTAATTACATGAGCAAGGTGGTTGGTGAGAGGGGTGAAATCATAGTCACACGAACACAGATACATCCTTCCACATATATTTTACGCAGTCACAAATACACTCAAACACATCAGCACAGTCACAAATACCAAAACAAAACACATACAAATATAATAGGTTGCTCCTACTCCCTCACTTGATCCCAGGTGAGTTCTCTCACAGTTGCTTCTGCTTCCATGAACTAAAATAGGTAGCCAGTTTTTCAGGAAATTGCAACTTGGGAACACAATTAAAGCCATGTCCCCTTGACGACTTTCACTTTGCGTTGTCCAAGTTCTGACCCCATAGGTACAATTACCAGCTTCTTGTCTTGCCTTGCCTGACAGAGGCTGACTGGCAAATCAAGGTGGTCTACCAGCTACATGTGAGCCAGTGTAATGGAAGGGGATGAGTGACATGGAACGGGTGACTTATCAGTGTGGGCAAAGAAAGAAGGTGCGTTTATGGTAATGGAAGGGGATCTAAAAGTTCATTGTGAGGGAGGGCGAGTGAAGGGACTTTGAAGGATGTTGTGCAATGGAAGGACACCAGTGGGTGATGGGTAAAGAAAAGGGGGTAAATGAGAAAGAGGAACAATTCTGGAAAGGTAGGTCTGCAGTTTGAGTGACGATTGCTGGGATCTGTCCAGACCTGCATGCCACGGCATCCGATTGTGGAATTAGCTTCACTCCTTTCTATTTTCTGACAAAGTAATGAGTACTTGCTTTATAAATCAAACAAAATCCAATTTTGATACCTTTGATCTGACTCATTATATTACGCTGACATGGTATGTCCATTATCTTTCAAAGTCCCAGAGATCTCTTCATTGGATGGTGTTCACGTGACAAATGAACAAAGAAAATCACACAAAGCTGGATATCACTTTTACAATAAAAATAAGAATGTATTGGCCCAATTTCAATGCCATTGGCTACAGGAAGAAAGTATGCAAGGAATTATTTCCTGCATGGCCCTTCTATCTAAAGGGCCATTATGTAAGAAAGGAACAGACACAAATTCAAACACAGAGAAGCAGTTATCATTGCTCAGACATTACATTTCAAGCAGGGCCACTTTATCCACCCAATGTTTTGAATGTAATGGGTAATGTGTCAAAGCACAACCAGTCTAATAAGAATGTGCCAGATTGCTGGCAGATGAGAGGAGCTATCAAGTACTTGCTTCTGACCCCTCATTGGAACTCATCGGGGTGATAAAAGAAAAAGTGTAAAGTACATTAGAAACCAAAATGATCAGCAAACAAGAATCTGAATACCTAGTTAGAGAACAAGGGAGAACCCCAGTATTTTACATTTTACCTAAAATACATAAGAACTTGGTGAGTCCCCTGGGAAGACCTATTGTGTCTGGAGTGAGTTCAATCTTGGAACCATTATCTAAATATGCTGATCATTATCTGAGATAATTCGTGCAGTGTATGACCAGTTATCTTAAGGATACCATGGATGCTATCAACAAAATTGAAGGCCTTGACTTTTCACCCGGCATTAATTTGTTGTTGTGCCTTGGCATACAATCGTTATACACTATGATACCCCAGAGAGTTACCCTAGAGGTGATTGAGGATGGCTTATGTGATAGGAATGATGGTCACCCCGTCAGCAACGGTTTCATCATGTGGTGTACTGAGTTTGCCTTCACTAAGAACTTTTTCCAATTTCAGGGGGTATTCTACCAACAGATCGAGGGTAGAGCTATGGGTCCTACCATGGCTCTGAATGTGGCTAACTAATATGTACAGTATTTTGAAAATCAGTCATCTATGCCGAGAATAATCCATAGAAACAAAATCTAAGAAAGTGTCTAAAATATATAGATTATGTGTTTATTGTTTGGGATGGTACTAAAGAGGAAGCAATCAATTTTGTCAACTGGCTGAACCTCCAGAATAGATTCTTGAAATTTAGGAAAGAGCTTGGGGAAGAAGAAAGAAATGTTCTTGACATTACTGTATTCCACCATGAAGGAATTTTAAGAGTGAAACCTTTCAGTAAGGGTACTGACAAGAATGCATTTTTGCATTATTCTAGCCATCACGCTAAACATATCAAGTCAAATCTGCTGTTAGGTCAGATTCTTAGGTTAAATAGGAACAGTAGCCTAAAAACAGATTATGAGAACAGTGCCAGTCTCCAAATAGATAAACTATTGGTAAGAGATTATCCCGTTAAATTGATGAAAGATTCATCTAAACGAGCCTTCAATAATAATTGGGTAGCACTTTTAGTAAAACAGAGCAGATAACAACAAAGAAAACAAGTCCAGTGTTTGTGACTACATTTTCCAATTTGTCATATAAAATCAAATCGGTGGTCAGTAAAGTGTGGAAGAAAGTTTACAACAAAGGGAGACCTCCACCATTAGTGGCATATATGAGAAGTCAAAATCTAAGGAATATTATTGTGAGGAATGACATCTCAGAGAAGCAAAAAATTAATATACGTCAAACAACATTGTGGGGGATGTCCCGGTTACGGGTCTTTTCCCGTGTGGACAATATATCATGTGAAAATACATCAAGAAAACACTGGAGGTAGAAATTGGTCTTGATGAGAAATGTTTGTTGAAAGAAATGACTAATTGAACAGCGAACATGTAGTCTATATGATTACTTGCCCCTATGGGCTGCACTATGTGGGTAAGACTAATAGGCAGTGTAAGACCAGGCTGATTGAACATCGCAGCTGCATTAAGAATAGGACATTGTTGGCCCTCATGGTGAAACACTTTTGGAAAAGGGTCACAATTAGGAAGATCTGAGTGGGTGATACTGAAAAAGATCCATGGCAGCCGGAAGGAGGACATAAACCGAAATTTGCTAAATTTTGAACAGAAAATGATCTTCAAGATACAAATTCATGTTACGGGGTTGAGTGAAGGGATAGAATGGCATCATGTGTCCCATCCCAGGCGTACATTTTATTCACTTTTTTTCTAAAAATTCATGCAGCTGGGTTGTTTTTCCAATCAGATGGCCAGAGTCTATGTAATATGGTTATGTAACAACTTTACTATATTTGTGAAAATGCCCGTTCCTTTGGGCTTCCCATATTTGTGTACAGGGAGGTACTCATAGTGGTGTTTTTTCATTAAGAATGGCTGCATTATTTACATTTTTTCACCTATAATGGCTTGAATATGTGATCTTGTCTCATTAGAGTTTGACACAAATTGTGACAAATTATTCATTGTTATGCATAGCTGTGATAGAGAAGGTAATTGTTGTGTCTATAAGGATCCTTTCCAGTATAATTGTGTGAACTCTTGCATGCAGATCCTCATTTAGTGTTGGGTAACCGGTGCCATATAATATTGCACATCAGCGTTTTTTTCAAAAGTTTGATGCCGGTGACGCAGTGAATTGTTGGTTCTTTTTTGGAAAAACATAGGTTGTGATATATCATTCATGTTGACCAGTGTATGGTAAGGAATAATTTTGTCACCTTAAGTTCAAATGTGGCTGATTCTATGGGCACTTTAGGCTATCCGTTTTTCTTATTGTCTAGTTAAGCTGGACGTTTGCCTGCCTATTAGCTTCTGGTCTGGGAAGTTTTTCTCCGTAGATGTGATTAAACATTTGTAATACTTATAATTTTTTGCTGGCGTGTGATGTGAATTTATATTCCACACAGACCTATATCCAGTGGTAAGATCTGTGCATAGTACTAGTATAGTATTCCAATATGGCGCCACGCTGAGTGGGTCTAGTTGTTGTCCCTTTTTAGTGTCTTATGGGTGTAATGTGTAGCCGCGATGAGAGCAGCACCGATAGTGTAGACTTTTTTGTCAGGACACTGCAGATCGTTATACTCAGGTAAGAGTGGAATTTGTGTCAAGTGCTGCTAAGCTGAGTTATGGAAGATGACCACTAAAGCATGCTTGAATCGGTTACATCCGTAGTTTGAATATTGTTTTCCAAATCAATCCAGAGGAGAACCTTGCCTCTCAGTGTTTTGTAGTAGATCTCAGATGTCCTGAGTCAGTGTTTCAAGAATATCTTTAATGGTAACACATGCAACTATGTGTCGAGGTCGGATGCTCTATTAAGCCTCAGCTTTTTAATGAGATGTGTGTAGTTGTGCAGTAGGAGGCAGCCTGTGATCAATATGCACACTGAGTGTGTGTGCATGAATATTGAATGGTTCTCTTTTTTAATTACAGATTGGTTCATGCAATTTGCACTTTCATTTGAAGATGTGGAGTGCATGATTAGACCTTTGACACACCGGAGGTTCGAATTAATATTTTTGATCTCCACTCGACCCTAGGTAAGATGGGTGTTGCAGCTATTGTCACATGTTTAAGTATGTTTAAGATCAACATAGATACATGTGGTAAATATACTACATCTGTTTTTCAGAGAGGTGAAAGGCCAGTCATTGGAAGGAATACTGTATGGCCATTGAATTAGATATACAAAGGGTGTGTGGTCTGCTACGGGTCAAAAGGTAGGAAGATGGTGTTGATTTAGGTCTAATGTCACCTTAAAGATATATGTGGACCAAATATGAGTTTAATTGGTACCCCACCCTGATGTCTTTTTAGTGTCAGATGAGCTAGTGTGCTACCTGGGAGCAAGTATAAGTGAAGAAATTATGATTAATTTGGAGTTCGTGGAAACCTTTCCAGCGGGCGAAAGAAGTACAATTTACAGGTACTTCTTTTAGATTGAAATTGGGTGTGCTGCTTATGCACATGAAACAACATCTTGAGACTGTATTGATACGGGTTAAGTTGTTTTTGAATGCATTATTAGCATTTTCCAATTGGTGATTCGGTATTCTCTTTTTGTCTTTCATTTTAGGTTTTTCAATTGTACAGTTGTTTCTCGTGAGTCACCCTCAGCACAAAGTATTGAAACAACCCACAATAATACATGAAAGGACATCCCCTGATAAATGTTCTACCAGCATGGTACGATGAACAGAAAAATGTTGGGAGTTTGATATAGGGACACTTTATTTGTGTTGTAGTCAACATTGTTGTTAAATTGTGTCTGTTGCACTGTTATTGTATTGTATTTTTCATTGTTTTTGTGAATTCGTATTGTTTTATGTGATGCTTTGTGTTACTACGGATGTGTAGTTGAGGTTTTAATAATTTGATATTGATAAGAATACATTACTTTTCTATATAATTTCACAGGGTTACTGCCTCAATTTTTCAGGACAGACAGTGAGAGACAATAGGGACCGATTACCAATTATGAGAGCGTTGTCTTGAATTAGGATTATCTTTCTTTATATTTGCATTACATGTTTTATTACATTCATACTTGGAGGGAGTTTCCCCATGAGAGTGCATGTGGGTTACTCATTGGATAAATGAGTCTTTTGTTGTATACAATTTGAGATTTACCCAAACTTTCACCCCATAATTTAGTCCCATAAATCACATCATGTCTGGCCTGCAGTTTGTAGACTTCCAACGTAGGTCAAACTGCCTTATTCCCAAAGATCCAGGCAAATCTTAAAAAATAGCCACCAAACAACTTCTTAACTGTAGAATATTCTTCTCAATGTGACTGTTCTATTCTCCATTACGTTTGAAATTCATCCGAAGTTGGTGAACAAATCTCACTTCTTCTTTTGATTAATCAATGACGATTATGTTTATCTTATCGCCACTAGCTCTGTCTCAGGTGCAATTCATAATTTTTTTTTAGAAGCGTTAATTTCAACATCCTTCTTGTTCACGTAATTTTCGCAAATTTAGTCATCTGTTTCTCCAGGCCAAGTCATCAGGGAATAGGAGAATACTTGCTTACAAATTCACCATTAAGGAAGGGGACATCACCAAGGTTTAACTCTGGACCCCAATCTGTCATTGGTTTATGCTCAACACTGCTTTTGCCTATGTTATAGAGAGTAACGGCTGGGTGCCTAAATGTCTCTGTGCTTTAAAGGATGTTTTTGTCACCCTTCCCTCCTCGTCACAGCACACTTGTAGCCAGGTCTTGAGCTTGGAGGTGTAAGTGCTTCCAGCACCATTGAATAGTAAGGAGGGGTGAAATTATGAAAGGTTCCTTGAAGGAAGGGAAGGAGGAGGTGAAAAGGTAAGTCTTGAGGAGTTTCTGGAATATGAGGAGATCTGGCTCAAGACGAAGAGGAAGTGGGAGGCTATTCCACAGGAGAGAGCCTGCTGAGGAAAGAAATATGTACTCACCTCCCACACAAGAATGGGATCTTGTATGGAGACTTGCAAAATGAAAATTGTTGAACCCAAGGAGAGTCCATTCTGTGGCTGCTTTGAACTTTATTTTATGTTTATTATCACTTATTGCCATTCAATCCTTTAATTACCCACAATAAACCCTGCTTTAACTATACCACTCTATTCCTGACAGCTGTTGATCCGAAACTGCTGTATTAATATTCATGCCTTTAAAACTGGAATGGGGTTCTAACTATCTGACGTTATAATGCACAATCAACAGTGTATCTTGTTGATTCTCTATTACATCTAAATTATTTCATCAACATTCCTGTTTACTTTCAGATACTACACATCTTTATCAGATTGAAAATACAATACAAACTTAATATCAACAGATCTTTAATATGTTACATTTCAGAGAATTCTGAGTAGTCTTTCTTTAAATCAGACTAGCTTGCTCTGCAACTAAAGATAGCATTTTCATGGGGATATTCCATCATATTGGTTCTGATAATGAGACAGTGGTAATCCGGAACCTAATGGGACTGATACTTTCTTACCAAGGTCAAAGACAGCCACACCAGACTTCATTTTATATGCTCCTAATCTTTGAGTTGGAAAAGCAGATGCGTATGAATCTGCCAACATATTCAGAGTAAAGAACGGTGTGGTTATTGACTCTGAGGATCACATTATCCTTGGCAAAGAAGTCCTTCAGAATGTCCTCTGCTGAAGTATTTTAGTAGCTCCCTTCCAGGACTTCAAGAGTCTCAACATACATATACCATACACACGCCAATCTCACTTTAGCCCTACACAGGGCACAACATATGTGGTAATGTTGGATTGGGATGGCCTTCACTTGAATCTTGATGAGGGAGGTGTCAAGAGCCTGGTTATGTTGGGACTTGTTGAGACTATGTTGGGGCGTATACTACTATCCTAGAAACAAAAAGGGAAAACTACAACAACAGAATCTCAAATGCCAAATCTAGCAATAAGGAGCTCTTTACCATCCTCAAAGAATTGGAATCTCGTAACACCCCTCCTGACTCCTGCAAGAAAGATGCCCACTGGTGTACCAATATCCAAAAGGCCCTACTCAAGAAAATTACATTACTTATATAAAAATCAAAGCAAAAAGATCCAGCCTATCGACCACTGCCATAAGTAGCAACCCAATTACTAAACAGACCAATCTAAGATCCCAATCTGCTACACCCACCAATCAAAACAAAGCCTTTGAATGATTCCATCATTAGAAGTCTCAAGCCGTCCAGGTGCCAAGGAGACATATGCCCAGCCTCCATCATTAAAGAAAGAGCTAAAGAATTTGCCCCTTTTATCACCTCCTTTATAAACGCTTCTTTCACCTCCTGTACCGTTTCTAAAAATCTCAAAGATGCTTGGGTCAGGCCACTCATCAAAAAAAACGAACCTTGATCCTAATATTCCTACCAATTTCAGGCCAATCACCACTGTGCCTTTCCTCCTAAAAATCTTACACAAGGCCACATATGTCCAGATTCAAAATCATCTTGAGAGTAATAATCTCTTAGGTCTCAGACAATCGGGTTTTCAGACCAATACATGGGAGAGAACGAGCCCTGTTGGATCTGAAAATCAAATGGATGAGTCGAGGGAAAATGGAAAGCCTGCTTTACTCCTTCTACTGGATTTGTTGGCAGCTTTCGATTTAGTCGACCACACCATCTTAACAAACCACCTCTCCACAGCCGCTTCCTTTTCCAGCAAAACTGCAGCCTGGGTCAATTCCTTCCTGGTGAACAGATCCATGAGGGTTTTCTCCCCTACTGCTTCTGCCGATCCTTCCCCCATTACATGTGGAGTCCCACAAGGCTCTTGTGTATCCCCCACCCTCTACAATATATTAACTAAGCTCCTGTTTGACCATCTAGATGATCTAGGCATACCATATACGAATTACGCAGAAAATACGCAAATACTCATCACTCTGTCAGGTGACTACCAATCAGATTCTATACTCCTAAACACAATCTACAGTAACATACAGGCTTGGATGGCCAAACATGGCCTTTGTCTTAACGGCGATAAAACTGAGATCCTACTCATTGGTTCCAAGTAAAGACTCAACAAACTAGCCCCCAAATACTATCTAGATTCTGCCTTAACTCTTCAAAGACAAATTAATGCCACCTACACATCAAAACTAATAAATGCATGGAGACCTTTACTGTCCATGAATAGCGGTATTACCCTCGCAAGAGCCCGTATACTGTCCAAACTGGTTTATTGTAATACTCTCTATTTGGGCACCAGCCAGAGGAACCTTCACAAGTTACAAGTATTGCGAAATAATGCTCTCAGATCTGCCCTAAATATCCCTCGCTCCAACCACATTTCACAAATCCAACGAACCACCAAGTGGTTCCCAATCCAAGATAGGATCACCTTTAGAATGCTCCTGATGACCCACAAGTGCCTTCATAACGAAGCCCCTAAGTATCTGATGAACACATTTTGTAGAAAACAGTCTACTAGACCTACTAGAGCCAACTATCCCTATTGTCTCAACATCCCGAAAATTCAAACACAACAAAGCGGGAGGTTCCAGCTTTCTGGTGCTCGCGGCTAAGACTTGGAGCAAGCTACCACTTGCACAGACGCCATGTTCCTTTCATTTCCAGAACAAAGTAAAAACAGGCTGTTCTCGCAATCAAACTAAGGACCACCTTGTACAATCGTGACCTTAGACCCAGCCTCCCTCTCGACTATGCCCATAGATTAGGTATGATACCCTCACAGGCCGCCTAGGCCTGCTTCAATCTTTACCTAAACTATGTTATGAACCTGTACATTGTGTATATCTCCTCACCTTGTATATATTTGTATAGTTTTGTATCCACCACTGATTATTGCACAGTATCTTTTAATGTTTCTTGTATAACCATTGTAACCATGTACCCTAAGTAAAGCGCCCAGATACCTTCGGGTTCAGCCCGCTATATAAGCAAATAAAACAAACAAACAAACAAACAAACAAACTTGTGAGCGACCTTCAGCAACCTAGACCATTGCATCTGGTTGTCTTGGTTGGAAGACAGTAGGACACAGGGAAGCACCCTGAGCTGGTTTTCTTTGTGTTTGATGAATTGTACTCAAGCTGTATTATATTTTTCCTTTCAGTGCAAAGCTTCATCCTGTTGCTTGCCGGTACAGCATTGTTGGACTTTGCCCCCAATAAGCTTTAATATTTATGTACAACCTTTAGCATTATTGGTGGCTTTGTCTGAATGTTTATATTTTACCTATGCCAACGATAGCCAACTCCCATCCTTCTGCCTAGTGAGAAGAGTATGCCATCTTCTCGGTTTAAGGCTTGCATGTTAGAAGTGTCTGACTGCATGAGTAGGAACCCTCTTCTATTTAACTCAAATAAAACAGATATCATTGTATTTGGAAGGCGATTTTGGAAGATCTTGTCCTGAGGAGTTGTAGCAATGTCCCATTCCAGTGAAATGTGACTTTAAGCACCGAAATCACTCAAGTATCCATGACCTTTTGCTTTCTGTTGAAAGACTTGCAGTAGCTTCTTCCTTTTTAAAGATCTCTGTAGCATCATCATTAATTTCGTCTAGATCTAGAAGGAATTATGCTAATTCTCTCTACCTTTGGCTTCCGAAAAATCACATGAGATGCTGTCCGTTTATGCAGAATTTGTTTCAGTCCCTTTCTTGAACTCAAGCTATAGATTGATGTTGCAAATCTTAAATAACTGACAATGTCTTCCTCAGCCAGACCTCTGTGAATCCAGCAAATATATACCAGCCCACATTACAATGTAGGTGCAAGTTACTCTTCACATGTCCATTGTGTGTTTGCACGTGTAAAATGATGGATAATTAGTGCCACTTAAAGTTAGACCTTTCCCTCTTCTCACTAAAAATCAGGATTCCAATCGGACAATCTGTTGATTTAGCCTTATCCAGGTAAATCCGGCTACAGCCTAATGGAATAGCAGCGATTCCAAGGATAGCAAATGTGACTGAAAATCCATCCTTTTTTTCCGCAAGGTGGCAGTTGGGCTGAAATAGGAAATCCTAGGATTTAATGGAAAGTCATGGCTTTCTCTGAAATGGTCGGAAGTCACCTTTAAGTGGCATTATCAGAGGAGTCAGGGAGCAGTGTTTCTAGGTGTATGTGCTACACGAAATAATTACCCATTCAATTGATATCGAAAAAAGGCTATGATTGAAAAATGGAAATAAAACTGTTCTAAGACACTATTATAACACTGGATTTTAAGTACACTGGGCGGGCTAAAGAGTTAAAAGGTGACTCTTTTGTGGACTTCAAAAGATAATTCAAAATGTCAGCAGCATTTCTAACACTGCTCATTATGCATGGTATCTCCTGTTGAATGGATTCTCAATCTCCAGTCATTATGACTAGGACTTTATTACCATGGCTGCTACCCAAATACAGAGATACTGTTAAAGTACACCTCAAAGGTATTTTGTATTTGGGCAGCGCACCATGAGTTAATCCTCTTTGAAGTCTGGGGGAAACTGTTCCTGCCTGAGGTTCATAAGTATTGGATCGCAGTATGATGGGAGACTGGTGGAAAGACTAATTTGGAGTCCCTTGTGCACTATCACAAGTAGTACCAGCAAGTGTGTGGCCATTAGAAGCCCTTTCAAACAGTTGGAGTCATATTGATAAAGAATGGAGACTGAGAATCCATTGGAGATACCATGGATAATGAGCAGTGTTCTTAAGTTGAGTATACGGACAGAAACGAGTAGGAGGATCAGTTTATGCACAAATGGGATTACTGTATATTAGTGCTATGTCTGATTGTGTTGTTATATTAGTGATTTATAAGTTAAAGGGAGCACTAATGTTTACTGTTTGTCGTGTGATTTTTGGACTTGTTTTGTGTGTTAGTTTACTTTTTCCATTTATTTGAATTGTAATACATTTCTTGCCATGAGCAAGTGAATATTGATTAAGAATTTTAAATAAATGTATATGTATACACCACATGCTACATTGTCAATTTTATCAAGGACTTAGGGTGTCTGAAGCTGTAGGAGGAAAAAGACATAGATATTATGTTTTTTAACATATTTCATTTCTCTTTCCTACATAAATGAAAGTTGTTGTACCCACACAGTAGAGAAAGTTCATACACACTCTTGTGGGTGTCTGGGTTTGATACCAGTATTTATAAACTCAATATTTCCATTACTGACATATGTATTAAGAGACATGTGTTGTACGTTAGTGTGAACACCTTGAGGGGCAGCATTCAGGGAGGCCCTTGCTAATGTTCTGACACTCTAACTCCACCTTCCTCGACTTCTCCATCACAAAGGAGCCCAGTAATATTTGAAGGGCTTCTGGTACTCTCCTCTTGGTGTTGGACAGATGCTCCATATAAATGCTTGCAGCTGGTTCCATGAAAAACACCCCTCAAGACCAGTGGGACCCAGTGACATTTGAAGGTGAAGGTGTGTAAATGCTTTCCCTGAAATGTTCTGAAGAAATGTAGTCAACAAGCATGAACCCTTTGGGGGCATTTCTAGGGGTTCATCCCCCAGAAAAATTTGGAAATAATGGTTGAAATGGTGATTCTTTTTTTGAATTTCTGAAATATTTTAAAGAAACACACAATTTACAATCGATTTTGTAGGGGAACCTATGGCATCTCCAATAAATGCCAAGTAACCAACAGCATACAGGTTTTGCAAAACATTTTTATGCTGGTAGTGTCTAATGAAAAGACAAAGGGCCTACCTCGTAATATAGGCATTTTTGCCTTGTAAAGAAAAGATACATTCTGCCAAAGTTCATCAATATGTGTCAGCATTGCCCTCTAAAAAGCAATGTTCCTGATGCAAATGCCCAAAGCAGACCATGGGACCTGTAAACATGACAGGCTAGCACAACACTACGTTCAAGCTGCCAGCATAGTGCCCAGCAGCATGTGCAAGCGTTGTCCAGTACAATATGTTTCATGCTGCCTGTGCCCAATATATGCCATAATTGCCCTCTGAATGGAATCATCACGCTGGATGTTCCCAATCGTAATGAGTTCTAGCAAAACAGTATGTCAGTGCTGTAATACTGTTATTCTGAAACCCAAGTTCCCAACTATTTATGCCAGTATTCCCCAGCATGACACATTTTTATTCTAGCTGTTCCTAACATATTTCAGCATTGCCACTGTAAAAACACATCTTCATGTTGAATGCAACAAAAGCAAATCGTGAGGCCTTAAGATGCCAGCACCATACCACTTTCATTCTGCCAGGCTAGTGCCCATCAACATTTGTATGGATTGCCCTGGAAAACACACGTCTATGTGGCTGTGCCACATTCATGAAGTCACTAATCTTTAAAACCCCTTATTATGTTTTCAGTATCAATAATTCCAGAATTGTCCCTTAAAAAACATTTTCAATCTAGTTTTGCCCAATAAATGCCAGGATTACCACTGTAAACAGACATTTCCTGCTGCTATTACCAAGAATATATATCAACAGTGTTCTGTAAAATGCATGTGCATGCTCTAAGTGCCACTGATGCTTCTGCCCCATCACCCTCACATCCCCCATTAATCTTGCCCATGTCCCTGCCAAACACACACACACACACACACACACACACACACACATGTACTCAATAACTCACTTGAGTGTATTGTTGTTCTAGTGTTCATCCACAAACTTGCAGACACACACACTTCACAACACACATTTGCACAAACACAATTATATTTATCATCATCTCTTTTCTTGCTCTTAGTGTGTCCTCAGACACTTCAGTCTGGTTGTCATGGCAACAGGGCGCAGCACACAGGTTCAAGGGGTCAGCGGGGTGGCGACCTTCAAAACTCGGCCCACCCCTTGCCTCTGACTCCAGCTGGGAGTGGATTCGCATTCTGGCCCATCAACAGCTTGGTACAGCAAGGAGAGGGAGATAGGTGACGACCCCTTTATTATGTCCAACAGGGCTGCAATATTTAGCACCTAAAAGACACAATAAAGGATGGGGTATTTTGCGTCACTTTCCCTGGTGAGGATCTCCCTAAAGACCTGCTGGGTGATGCACATGCATCAGGGTCTGGACTGTTTTATAATGGTCCTGGCCCATGAACAGCACCGCACAGGGTGACGGGAAACACTACTATGTGCATTTTTAAAAAATCTAAATACTGTGCACTGTAACGTAGAGTCCCTTTACATTATTGAGCAAGTGGAGGACACTCGTTCCACAATTCAAATGAAGCTGAGTATTGTTTTAGAGGAGGGGCAGTGACCAGCTGTCCATCATGACGCAGACTCCTCGGATCAGTGTGATTCTGGTCATTCCGGGGATCTTATATGAACTGGGCTTGCCCTTTTGCTTGGAACAGGGCAGGGTTGTCAGCCTTGCATGCCCTAGGGAGTCCTTACCCCGACTGGACACTTCTAAATTTAGGGTAGGTATCAGTGTTGTCTGAAAATCCAGACCCATACATCACGCCGTGATCCTCACAGGAATGGGGCAGAGGTCCACTTTATGTATGGCGGTCCAGTAAATCCTTAACATGCTGGCTTTAGTAATCTGATTTAAAGAGAGTTTTCTAATGTGTGTAATCTAGATGAGGGGTGGATCAACACATGTATCTGAACGCCATATTGATCAACTTTTCATACACCTCTAGACCCATCAAGACATCTGTTGAAATATGATTAATTTCAACAATGCCATAAGCCAGGGGCACAAGCAGACACTCTTCAGGGCACTTTATCCGACAGGAGGGATCTCTCAATCCTGGAAAAAAGTAGATGTATCCTTCAAGACTGGGGTTGCTTTCCATTCACTTGGGAGGGTGCCTCTGCATAGTTGTTGTTGGCCCCATGCAGAGATCCATAGGTGCTTTCTGCAGACACAACCCAGCTTTATCTTTTGCACTTGGAGGTCTGTGATCCTTACTCTTACTTGGGCTAGTCACTTCAAGTCGGCCACCATTGCCCACCTATAATCGAGGGATCAATTTGTACTTCTCTGGGATCTGCTTTGTGTCTAAGTAAGCTTTTTCGCCTGCCACAATTGCTGGTCTCAGCTGCCATCCTTGATGAGATCTCCCCGCACTTGGGATAGGTGCATTGTGCCAATCAGTGCTGACTATTTTTAGGGTGACACAATCCCATAGTTAATCAAGTGCCTCAGGAGCTCTTAAAATACCTAGGGCCTCATTACGAGTTTGGAGGCAGCCATGCCGCTATTTGCGGCATGGCTGCCTCCAAACTCGGGCCCGGGTCCGGGTTCCTTGAATGAGGAATTACCGGGCCATTCCAACCTTGGAGGACCTGGTAATTCCTCATTCAATTTACCCATCCGCATTCCCATTTGAGCCCCGATAGGGCTCCATGAGAATGGGGAGGGAGCTAACAACGGCCCCGTTAATAACGTGTTCACTGTTAGCTCCCTGGTCCCCTCGCAGAACCCGCAAAGGACGTCTGATCTGACCAGACGTCCAGAGCGCGTCCCGCGAGGGAACCTCGTAATAGGGCGGAATGGGTTTAACGGCACCGGCACCATTACCGGCACCGTTAAACCCAACTGCCAGGGTCATAATGAGGCCCCAAGTCTTGGTATCCTAGACTGGGCCAGCTTGGGTCCCTTTGATGAACCCTGCTCTTTCATACCAAATGCACTTTCAGATGCATGGTACTGGTCATCACTGGGGGCAGGAACCTGGTCCCACTGGGCATTCTACCTAAGCTCGGTCTCACCATTCTGGCACAGTTAACTATGAACCACCCACATGTTCCCTTGCTGGTTCATATCCAGACACCACTGAGGCTCTGCTGTGGAATTAATTTTTAGCACCAATCCTGGCCACATATGATGGCCATTTGATCACTCAGGGAACTCATGCTGCTATGAAGAACTGGGAAAATGTGAGGCATGTCCATGTTACTCTGCCTCCACATATCAATAGGGAGCTGGCTAAATGTCAATGTTGTGATCCTTGTTCACTTGATGACCAAGGAGGACATGTCAGGGAATGTACCCATCATCTTATCGACCCCTTGGGGAAACATTTTACCTGATCCTTCCTTGGGATATACCAGGCTCTTTGGCTGAACTGGAGAGAGCTCTCAGGCTCTGACAAAATGAGTCACTGCATCATGTCCCTGCATCATGCTGCTATGGAGTTGCAGTGCCACATGCTGCTCCATGACAGTATGCAAGAAGCCACCAGAGGTTTGAAGAGGGGAAGAACTACACCCCCATAAACATCAGGTGTGTGGTGGGTGTGGAAAATGCTCATCAGTGGGGTTCTATCAAGACCGACAGTCTTCGCAAACGGCACCATTCCAAAGACCACCCACCCACCAAGAAATGTCCTGATTCAAGTGAGAGAACGTTCTCTGGTATGTAATGCATCATCGCCTGCTATCTACCTGCCATCCACCTATTGTACGAAGGGTCTCTCAAGCAGGTGTAGCCCTTACTCTAAATGGAAATTTAGCAAGGAGCACACAAAGAGGCACACATGCATGTGATGACTCACACACATCTTTAATAGCACCGTAAAGCTCATAGAGGAATTCACTTCTCCGCCTGAGCATGCGATTGAGATGAAAGGCTGAGTAATTAATGCAAGACAAAGATCTGGTTCATGCATTCAATTGTTATTAGTTAAAATGTACTTATATGACTATATTAAAGTAGGATACTGTGCACATTCACATTGAAACACTGAAACAAGTACAAGGCACTGGCAAGAGTTTTGCTGAAAAGATATTTGTGTGAACTGATGTTCACTATTTGGAGCTTGTCATGGGGAGGCAATTCCACGTCAGTGGTGGAAAGGTAGGAGGACAGGTAGTATGGAGGGCAGTTTGGAGTGGAGCAGTGGGGGTACGTCAGAGAGGGAGTAAGGGAGAGAGGCAAAAGCAGGAGGTCGGAGCAAGAGATTGGGATTGAGGATGTCGCGGGGAGGCAAAAGGCACCGGGGAAGTAGGCCAATGACGCTTCCGGAGACCAGGAAACAGGATAGAGGTAGCAAAACATAGGGAAGTTAGGGCAGAGGGGCAATGACAAAGTATAGGCGGGTGTAAAACACAGAAAGTGGGAGATGGGCAGTAGCAAAGCTGTTTAGGCCAGATAGGGCATAAGGAAATAGGTAGGAAGAAGCGAGGTAGAGTGGCAGCAGGGACGAGATAGTGTGGAAGGCAGCAAAGTGGCAGTTAGGAAAGCCCTTGGAGGGCATGAGAGAGACAGTGAGGCAGGCGGTTGGCAGCTAGAGATGGTACAGCAATGAGAAGAGGCAGGATACAGTTAGGGGTGCAGGAAAGATGCTATTCCAAAACATCAGCCTGGCAGTGCGGAGGCAGAACAGATGCAGTCGAGAGAGACATTAGGAGGGTGGCAAGAATACGCCAGCCAGAAAGCGTTGGTGAGGAGAAGCATGAGAGTGTCAGTGGACATTGTTATGGAATAGAGGCAGTAGGGTGGCAACGCAGGTGGGGAGATAGGCTGCTGCGGTGTCTCAAAAGGAGAGTCTCCAGGTGTGTGAAATCAAAGCCATGGGGCACTCACACAGCCACAACCTAATAGATGCAGTAGAAGCAGGATGCCCCAGGAGGGAATAAGCCGGCACACAATGAGCAGAACACAGACATGCAGGTACCAGGAGTCTACAAGCTGGAACACAATGAGCAGAAACACAACAATGCAGGTTCTTGCTGCACCACAGCCCCAGCACCAATAGTGTTCTTCAAACTCCAGTCACGGGGAGCATTCTAGGCAATCATGGAGCAGCAAAAATATACATGCATGTGCATGCTGTTAGAGAGACAATATATTCGAGCATTCTCTATAATGTGGGAGGAACAACATGACACCATCTTTAGAGGGAGTTCAGAGGGGCACTGACGCTGGCTGAAGATGGAGACTTTGGGTAAGAGAAACTTAGGGCCTGATTCATGGAATTTTTTGCACGGTTCTAAGTGACTTTGCACTGCTGAAAAGTGACTTTGCACTGCCGACACAAACCCTGATTAATGGAACTGTGCAACGTTATTCATAGAGGTGCAAAGTCAGTTCTAAGTCATGTTGTACTGCAACAATGACTTTGTACTGGCATTGCACTGCACAAATATACTTTACACGGTTCCATGAATCATTGTTTGTGTCGGCAGTGCAAAGTCACTTTTCGGCAATGCAAAGTCACTTTGAACCGTGCAGAAAATGTCATGAATCAGGCCCTTATGAGTGGTATGAACTTATTTTTACAACTTTACAACAGGCCCATGGCTTAGTTGGATATAGGAATCCTTCCACCTGCATCTTTACAGAGACAATCACCCTTTTATTTCTGTGCTTCTTGATAGGATGAAAACACAAGTAGGCACAAGAGCACACCTGGATAGACTTTGTCAGGAGATAGGTACCAATAGAACAAAAGAATTGAAAGACTTCCCACTTTCAGTTGTAATATGCTGTTTTGACTGGACAATCCCAATCCACATTATTCTCATGAGTAATTTTGCCATCCAGTGCCCCACAGGTGCCACTGAAGGCCAAGACTAAAAATGTTTTATGTGTAATCCCTTGACATACTTCAAAAGAAATTGCAGCAGAGTTGAACTTTAGTGTAGTTGTGTCCAAATTCTTGCTATCAACATTGTCTTATAAATAATATCATCTTTAATATAGTACAGGACATGCATATGGAATTTTCTGATTACAGTGACCATGCAATGCTACCATTATTTATAAAAATGCATGGGAAAGACTCCAGAGAAGGACAATTGGGGACTTGGATGTAAACTAAAGCAAAAATAGAATACATTGAACAAGGACAAATCTAAATGCCATGAACTCCATGATTGAGGGTAATTTACTAGTTGAATTTTGTATAAGTCCTGGTTTATCAGCTTAAGAAATATTTAGCTGGTATACGTACCTCACATCTAAGATCACTGTGTTTGGGGACAGATTTGTGTGTAGAGAGGGGGAAAGACATGGGCGAGTTTATGATCCAGTTATAAGAGAGCCAAACACCTCCTAAGAAAGAACATTAGGTGAATTAGGAGAGGGGCTCTGGAGGCCTCCTCAGTATTAGCTCAGATTAAGAGAGAAAAGTGTAAATATAATAACTGTTTAAAAAATGGGCCTTTCCATTAAAAAATGCCCAATGGCAGCACATGCATGGCATTATTAAAAAAAAAAGGTGACTCCAGAAGAATCTGGAAAAGCCACAAGGGCATTAAGAGGGCAAAATCAGGCATAATTATCAACCCAATTGATGAGTTGACATGGGTCGATTACATCTCGAAAGAATATGGTGGAGGTGTTGAGCCCTTGCTATAAGAAAGAAGCAACCTATAGCGTTCAAACTGAAATTCGACAAGGAAGATATTTTGTTGATGAAGAGATTAAAAATATCTCAAACGCTGGGCCCATATGTGTTGTCCAGTGATGTGCTGATTAGCAACCCGGAGACTTAAGGTGCAGTTTTGAAGGTTCTGTTTGATAAAGTTTGTGAAGAGCGATGCATGCTGGACTCTTGGGGACGGGCTATAATTATGCCAATTGATACAAAAAATGTGCATACAGAACTGGCAAACTACAGGCTTTTATCAATGCTGGATGTGCTAGGTAAAATCTCTGCGTCTATTGATTTTTTAAAATTTCTTTAATAAAATGTTACCATGAAGAAAATAGGACTAACATAAATTAGAACAAATAAACAGCATAATATAGACAACAAAACATAATTATTTTTATGCAATTTTCTATAAATGGAAGAATAGGCGGGAAAAGAAAAGATAGAATCAGAGAAGGGAAGAGAAAAGAAAGAGAGAAGAAAGAAATTAAAAGAATAAATAAATAAAAGGGAATTCTTCAGCTATACAAATCATTAAACATATTCCATATGGCAGAGTATTTATCAGCTTTTTTAACCTTTGATAAGTCACTTTTTCTCTACTTGATAGAATAGTTAGATCATGTAACCAGTCATCTATGGAAGGCCTAACATCACTCTTGCAGCATTTTAGGATCTGCTTCTCAGCTACTAGCAGTGCTCTGTGTGCTCTCTAAGACCAAAAGAGCCAGCCAACAGACAGCCAAATACCTACTGGAAACAAACCCAGCACACATAACAATGGATTATGAGGGAGTGATAAATCTAGCACAAGTTGCATACGCTGCAAGATATCATTCCAAAAGCTAGTAATATTCTGACAGGACGAGAACATATGCAAACCAGTACCAACATCTAATTTACAATTCCTGCATTTATCATCTTCTACAAGTTTACGTTTCAATTGTGAAGGGGTCCAATAAATACAATGCACCACCTGTTGTTTAGTAAACCTTAGATCCAAGTCAACTTTGTATCCATAAGGCCCTGCACAAATGCAATTCCAGTATCCCTCCGATTAATCAAAACCCAAATCCAAGGTCCAGATAGCCCTGCCCTGCTCAGATGCAACATTAGCATCCACTCGCGCAAGAAGTTTGTACAGAGTAGAAGATGAAAGTGGCACACCTGTAGATAAATGTAATATAGGCGTAAAGTAACATTTTGTAATGAGGCATTTAAGGGCACAATTAAAATGATATCGACGATCGACGATATCGACGATCTTCTGACATACTCAACTTATATTTAAACATTAGTAACTCAAATTTGAGCATTAAAACTCCATTAAGAATCTACCCCAATTTCCAGATGTCTGCAGATTGGCAAGAGGGCCATGAAAGGATATGACTATTAAATCGTATGACAGAGTTCCTCCAGACGGAAGAATCAGAGCTCAAAAGATATTTAACCCCTGAGCTCTCACAACACATCTTCCAGTGTTTTAGGATATATCTAACAAATGCTGCGGTCTTGCCTGCAGCTAGTTTTTTCTCCATATTAAGAAGGCAGTCCAAGGGGACGTGGTGAATAGTGGCCTTCTCTATATTAATCCAGTTCGGGCAACTATCCACATCTTCTCTTAACCAAAAATGTAAGATGTGCCAGGCGAAGGCTCTATTATATGAAACAACAGTAGGGAAAAGAAAACCTCCCAAGCGCACTGGTTTCATAAGCAAATCATTTGGGATCTTAGATCTACCCCCTCTCCCAATAGAAAGTTCTGAAAAACTCTATTAATATCTCAAAGTAAATCCCCCGTCAGAGGAAGTGGGAGCATACTAAAAACGTAAAGCATTTTGGAAGGGGGGTCATCTTAATTACTGTGACAAAACAACTTCCGCGGCACCAGTGGTCCAGGGATGAATATCGGTTTCTAAACCATCAATCAACTCTACACCTCCAGTACACCAGAAGGGATCTGAAGATATTGGAATACAAGTGAATTATAAAACCTCATTGTCCAATTTTGGTAATGTGGACGGTAAAACAGGCTTATCTCCGCAAGGTCGTGGATCGTAGGTTAATTGCAACACAGTGAAAATACAATTATTACCCAATAATAAAAGGCACTGTGGAGTCAAGATTGTATAATAAGATCTACCTTATTATTACTACAATCGACAGTTCTAGCACATTAGTATTATAACCCACACTGTAAAGGAACACAGAGGACAGTTTCACAAAGGAAAGGGATGCACTCTGGCTACTGAGAGGAGTGTAGTTGGTAAAGCAATCAGTCTTACTGTTCAAGGTTTTTTGGTCCCAGCACCAAAGGGGCAAAGGATCTTAACTGCCTCTAGGGGCCGTCGGAGAAGGACCAGGGGGGCAGAACCACAATGTACCTGGTGCTGAAGAAGTGCTTGGTGCTCAACAGCGTTGAGGCGGTTCCATGGCACTTTGCAGCCTGTGAGATGGAGTTTAGTGGCAGGAGACAGCTGCCGGTAACAGGTGGCAGGCAGTTCGGCAAGCAGGGCTGGATGGACGTCAGCAGGCTGTCCGGCGCGGCGGCTCGGGGTCAAGAATCCTTGTCTCGGTGCTGGTTGGCTGATCTGGAATGCTGGTCGAGGCGTCTCGGACGGTTCTGGTGACTGTGGCGTGACAACAGTCAGCGGTGCAGCTGGATGGGGTTCGAGGACACTTTCTCGAAATTGTCCTTAAAAATATGGATGCTGGATGATGCTTGTGCGTCTCCTTCTAGCTTCTTCACAGGGCTTGTGTCCTTTCAAGGTGAAGTTCCCAAAGCTCAGGAGGGTGTTAACAGGCAACGTCTTTGTCCTATGTCCAGGGACATTCCGGCACTTCCCACCTAGGAAGCTTGCTGTCAGAACCTAGCAGGTCACACTGTGTGCTGGGTAGGTACCAGTTCTGGAGCTGCTGGATGGGTCCTCTGAGTCAGGTATCTCCCTCTGTTTCCGGGGGATGTTTAGGGGAGGGATCTTGCTTCTCTTTTGGAGCTCCTGGCCTTTCGACACTGACAGATGATGTAAGGTAGCTCAGGTCCAAAGGAGTCCTTCTTCTTACGCCTTGCAAAGTCTTCAGATGATCTGATCAGTGAGGTGCTCAGCCCTCTTTTAAAGCCAAATGGGCCCAGCAATTGGTGTAGGCCAAGCCTAACTTAAGTGAGCCAATCCAGGGTCTTCTCCAACAATCTTCAATGATGTTTCAGGTCAGAATCAGAGCGCTTGACAACATATACTTCACCCGCCCTTCTTGCTGTCTGCTGTACATCAAAGTGTGTCCCTAATTAAGTGAGCCCTATGCAGCGTTTGATCACAATATGGGCCTCCGTGCCTCCTTTGAATTAGTGGGTTGCAGGCAGACTTTTGTCTCCCACAATTCACATACTTCCCTGCTCTGAAAGGAGTGGTTCCACACAGGACATTCACAGCCCTTTCATACAGAGGAGGGATTTTAGTACCAAGTTGACACATTGCATTACAAAGAGGTGTTGGCGTCTGGTCTCCATTGTCACTTCCTGCACCAAGGCCTTCGCTGAGGCTTGCTAATTAACATTCTTCAGTATTTGCCGCCACCAGCAAGGTTGGACAATGGAGATGCAAATACATGGTGTCTTGAAATTCCAATCAGGCTGCCCACGGCCAAAGGCTTTTTATGTACCTGCAGCTGCCAGGTGCCAGCTACACATGACAGGGGATGGTGGTGCTGGTAAGCTTTGTCCTCCCTGAGTACATGACTATTTTTCTGCTGTGCGGTAAGCTTGGAAAATATGTCCGGGAATGGCCCCACATATTTTCAGAGGTTGATCTCCCATCATTTATTCTTTTAAACAAACAAAAAAAGCCTGTGCAGAAGGTAGAATCCCTTACAATTACATTAATCTTTCCCCACAACATTAGATTCAACCTTTTCCACTTCAAACATAGCACCGCTATCTCTGTTAGTTTGACTCGGATATTAGAAGCTAATAAGCAACTAACTCACCTAGAAATGTGTATTCTCCGGTATTTAAAACCATTCTCCTCCCAAACATCTTGCTGTACCACAAAGAGTTCTCTATGACATGAGGCTAAAATTGGGAAGATCAATGTTTTAGATATATTAATTTTATAATCTGAAACTTGACCAAATCTACAAAGAGTCAAAACGAATTCCTTAACAAAGCCTCAGGGTCATGAAGGAAAACTAGAAGGTTGTCTGCATAAAGGAGGACTGCAGAGGTGCAGTTACCCATCAGGATATCCTTTATTCCAACATTCTCTCAGATAGTGACCCAAGTGCTCTATATCACCTCACCTACCGCTAGGAAGCAGCTATCACATGAATACCATACCTGCTGCACACATATCCGGTGTTCACATGCACCTTATGACTCTCTCTCTCTCTCTCTCTCTCTCTCTACTGACTTGAACTTCAGTTCCCGAAGGCGTTCAACCTACCAGCGCCTTGAGATCTTACCAATGGTACATAAGGCGCTATATAAATGCAAAATAACATTACATAACATAACATAACATAAAAATATCAAATAACAGCAGGGATAAGGATCAGCCCTGCCTTGTACCTCGATGGATTGAAAAACATTCCAAGAAACAACCATTTACCTAAACTATAGCTTCTGCATCATTATATAGGGCATTACAGAGTTTTAAAAAAACGAGGACCACAATTCACTCTTATTAATACTTGTCAGAGGAATATCCAGCTAACCATGTCGAACGCTTTTTCTACATCAATGCTAACCAAAGTATAGGGATCCATTGAGTTGCCCTTAAAATGTATAACATCCAGTAGTTCCCTCAAATTATCATAACTATTCAATGATAAAACCTGTCTGATTTTGATGGATCAGTTTTGTGAATAAAGGATCCATTCTTACCTTGTACATTTTAGCTAAAAGTTTAACTTTTGCGTTCAATAGAGAAATTGGTCTCTAATCACCACAAATTGAGTGAACCTTTAAAGGCTTATGGATCACAGAGATCACAGTTTTATGGAATTAGCCACTCGCTCAGATGCAATGATCTCTGTAAAAAATCCAACCAGGAAGGGTGTAAGGGAAGAGCTGAATGTAGCGTAAAACTCAATTGGGAACCCATCTGTTCCCAGACATTTACCAGGTGCTAATAACCCCACAGCATCTATAATTTCCTGGTCCGTAATCTCACCTTCCAGATAAAGTCTATCACCATCATTTAACTTGGGGATTGGAATTCAGTCAAGATATTCTTATATGCCCATCTTCACAATATAATGACACATAAAACCTCTGAAATGTGCCACAAATGTCTATATTTTTTCTGAAAATGTGCCCTTTACTTTCTGCTATGAATAGTATCTGCCTCCCTCTCTCTTTTCCCCTCAGTCCGTTAGCCAATAAAGCTCCAGGTTTTTCCCTGTGTCGCAAGAACGCCTGTCTGATGTAAAATAAATCTCTCTATGCTTTAGTGTGTATTATGTTATCCAATGAGCATTTAGCACTTAGCATAGTAGACAGGATAACAGCAGAATGGGAAGTACTATGCTCTTCCATTGAATGTTTATAGTTAGCTTCTAGGCGCATATATCTGCTTAAACTACCTTCTTTTCATAAGAAACATAACTAATAATCTGGAATTATCCAAAAAGACAGAGATTAGAAGAGGGGATGGGAGATTTGGCCGAATTTCATCCGTTCGAAAATACTGAACGGCTGAGAATTTAGACCAAATCTCCCATTCAGTGGTGAGAGCTGCAGGGGTGTCCCCCACACCCTTGCTCACTATATTGTGAGTGTGGGTTGCGGGGGTGGCCCATGCAGCCGTTCCCAAAAAAAAGGAGAAAAGAAAAGAAAGGACCCTACAGCGCCTGTTCCCGATCACAAAAGTGAAAGGGAACAGGCGTCACAGGGACACAGTGAGTCGCCAGCAAGCTGAGTAGAGGAGTGGGTGTGTGGGTGGGGGCAGGTGCGAAGTCGGTAATGTTCAGGGGAGAAAAGACCAAAGGTTATTTCAGAAAAATAATGTTCGGTCTTTTCTCCCTCGAACATTTCCTTCTCAGGCTTTCAACCCTGATCCAATTATCTTACCACGCAGGCGTGCTTTCAATGCATTCCAAATAGTAGGCAGCTGATCAACCAAGTCATCATTATCACTGAGAAAAAGCGACATCTCTATCTAAAAATGCACAAGTATTGAATCGGCATTGTCGGCTACCCTTTTCTCCTCCCAAAGATTGATCAACTCCAGCATGATCCGAGATCACAATATCACCCATATTTGACACATTTACATCGCCATAGAGGTCCCTGTTAAATGAAAATTAATCAATCAGAGATGAAGCACCATGCGGTATTGAGCAAAAACTAAACTGCCTATTTTCAGGGTTTAATTCATGCCATATATCATGTAAGTCCCATGACTGCATAAGTTTCAAGAGACCCTTTGTGGCCCTCTCCTGTATTATCTAAGACTTTTTCTGGGATGGTGTTAAAGTCCCTTCCTATTAATATAGCACAGTCTCCATATTCTTTGGGACATTTTCCAATATACAGAAGAATTCAGATTGCACAATCTTCAGGGCATACATATTTAGAAGTATTAAACATCTATTCTCCAGTAGCAATTTAACAACCACAAAGCTACCCTCAGAATCAATATCTACACTTTTCACAGAAAATTGCAGGCTTTTCCTGAACAAAGTAGCCACTGCTCTAGAGTTATTGACATAAGCACTGGAATATTATTTCACAAATACATTAGTTAAGATAACTTCTACCATATCCTGCTGCAAATGGGTCTCCTGGAGGAAGACAATATTGGGTTTCTTTTTGTTCAGGAAATCAAGCACTTTTCTTCTCTTTATTGGGTTATTCACCCCTTTCACATTCCAATTTACGATACTTAAATTGTCAGACATTCAGACAAGAAACAAGTTCTGTTTTGAAACTAGACAGACATTGAGTGAACAGGCCCACTAACTTAATTAGACATAATCCCCCTAATATGTGTCTGCACCATTTAAGATGTATGTTCATAATATATCTGATAGCGACAGGAAAGGTTTCATTCCCTGTAAAATAAAAGGAAGTAAAAAATACATATTTCAAATTAAAAGAGACAAATATAAATGTTAACATTAAAAAAGCATGAGAAAATAAAAGTAATAGACAAAATAAACTAAAACAATCCTGCACAAAATATTTGTACAAACTATTAAAGCATTCTCCCTTCCCTTATTGCCAGAAAGTTCCTTCATTACAGAAGAACATAGCAGACCTTAATATTGATTTATTAAGTATACGCACACGGGCGAGTGCCGGTCAGAGTACCGCTTACCTGCACTGCCTGCTGCTTCTGCTCCTGCTGGAAGGATCGAACGTTGAACATTGTTCTTTGGACTTTGGGCATTTTCTATTGTGAAGTGTCACCCCTTGTCAGCCCTGTCAGTCCTGTCAGCCCTGTTTGTTTGTGGCGTTTGTGGTGCCAGAATCTCCTCCCTCTGGTGAATTTGCTCAGCTCCATCCAATTTGCCCGGCGATTGGCTGCGCAGGGACCTGCCATTCATTACAAATTGTTCGCGCACGCGCACAGCGGGCACGCACACGGGCGAGTACCGGTCAGAGTACCGCTTACCCGCTTTGCCGCGTTGAAGGTGGACGGTGCCCAGTTTCTATAGCCTAACCCATAAG
This sequence comes from Ambystoma mexicanum, assembly GCF_040938575.1. Lineage (NCBI taxonomy): Eukaryota > Metazoa > Chordata > Amphibia > Caudata > Ambystomatidae > Ambystoma > Ambystoma mexicanum. The sequence continues at coordinate 851,972,933 of NC_090931.1, forward strand.
TAAGTGCCTAGCAAGGCTGTATTTGAAGTGGGACTTGTAAATAGTTGTTAAGAGTGTTTGGTTGCGCTATATAGCACAACTTTTGCATTTAATATGTCTAATCGTGGGCGGCTCTATTCACTGAAAGCCGACATGCCTCCAACGGTAAATGTTTGCAATAGCTTTGATGGCAATCAGCATCACTTGCAAAAAAAAAGTCTATTGTGCTGACTCCACGCCTTTGTACACCAAGGGCCTCCTGTACTACAGCAGTTAATCCCACATGTCTGTCAACTCCTAAACAAGATGCTCATGTGAATGTACAAAAACTCCAGCCACTTAAAATACATAGTAATTCTGGCTTACCAGTACAGCGACCCCTGACTAGTACTGTGGCGGGTTTGATGGACCCACGAGATCTTTCTGATAATACTATGCTAAATTCACCCTGTGTTATCCCTCCCCAAGTGGTTGAAGGCAAGAATCAATCTACCATGTCAACTGACTATACTCCAGAAGACCCAGACAATCATGAGGTCTCCCTTCATGAGAGTCAGTGTGAGTCCCCGATATCGATAGAAAATCCTCAAAATTCTTCAGAAAATGTGTCACCTGAGCTTCCATTATCATTTCACACTCTGTCTGCTATATCATATATACATCCTACACCGCACCGCCCCATGGCGAGACCACAAGCTGACGCTCCTGAAACTCAGTCATTGTTGTTACAAACCACCTTGACAGCTATTAACACCACACTACTATCCCTGTTTAAACTTTTTGAAGTGTTGGATGCAAAAATAACAAAACAAGAGTCCAAGTTGGACGATTTATTGCTATAGACTCAACAAGGGAAATTGGCTCCTCAACCTGCTCTTCTCCCATGCAACGGCAAGACATGCATTGATCTAACTGGCAAACCCGATCGCACTGGAGTCAGCCATTCCCACTGATGTCCCCCAATCTGTAGTGCCCATGATTTCTCACATAATTATATCAGATGCTACAAATTTGCCTCACGCCCAGCCTCCTATAACAAATAACTCATGGCAGAGTGTGCAGGAATCAATTGTATCTGTCCCCATGATGGACAATGTGCAATCCATCCCGACTGGTACTGCCTCCACAACAGATTCTGCCCCTCTAATTCCTTCAAAAGTCAAGAAGATCACCAGAGCCCTAACCCTAAAAAAAACTAAGAACATGCCTGCTTTAAGAATGACAAAAGCGTCTCTAAATGCTTTTTTTTTAAAAATCACTACGACCCATTCCGTGGTTCCAGATGCCCAAGAAGTGCTCTAATGAGTGCTCCAATTAGTGCTCCAGCCATTGCTGCTAATGTTTTACCGATAACTGTTGGTCAGCCTTCCTCTGCTAGTCCTGCGGCCCACGAACCGTTGGACGATTTGGTCGAAGTGCTTGAAATGGGGTGTAATGACAAAAATCACAAATTGATACCATCGAAGATACTAGTTACACCTACTGATAAATTGTCACAAATCCCAAATACTAACGAAACTGATTCACAAAGATCTATTATTCTGAGGGAAATGCGTAAAGCACTTGATTCTTATATGGATGAACGTGGTCTGTATAAGAATGTCCAACCGAGGAAACCAGCCTCTGATATCCAACCAAAATCAGTTTCCTGGACATCCCAGGTGGTACAACAAGCAAATCCTCTGACCCCAATAACTAATGGATGCCAGAATGTACCTATACGAACCACCTGCCCGACACCACTAAATCCTAAATACAACCGGGAAAGAAACAGTATTTCCTCAAGCTATAACGGGCCGAAAAATACTAACAACAAGCAGTTGTCATTCCATCCCTTTTACCTCAGCCTGTCATACACAAATTTTAAAATGCCGTGAGGGCCCATATCACTCCTACAATTTAAATAGACAAAGTGTTTTGAAAATTTTTAGCGATGTCTTTGAATTAGAGGATTTAACATCACATGACATCGCTCAAGTTGAATACCTCACTGATGCCTCCTCAGCGATCGTGAGACTATGGATCCCCTCAGGCATAGTTTTAAACACAATATGGCTGGCCAAGATGACCTTATTTGATATGGGATTTTTTACTTGCCCAAGACCCAGATCGCATTGAAAAATGTGAGGATGTCCCATCTGATCAACAACCTCAAATCATCCTTAGTTCCCGTGATGGCATGCAAACCCCTAGGAATTAACCACCAACGTCATCAAAGCCTCATGTTATTAAGGTAGCCTGCTGGAACACTCGAGGCAGTGCCTACTTGCACACTTCCCTAAAATCTTTAGCTGATTATGCTATAATTGCTCTCCAAGAGACTTGGTATCTAGAACCTCCCTCTTGGGACAATTTTGATGTTGTACTATTACCTGCAAGGATGGGAACTTGTGGACAGCCTTCGTCTGGATTAATGGTGGTGGTTAACATGAAAATTGGATTTAAAATTGAAGCATGGATGCATGTTAACATCTTCATGCAATTAGTGAAAATTATATGTAATGACCACGTAATTGCTCTGATCAACATCTATTGTAACCCGGCAGGGCTAGCTGATATGGCCTTTTTTGAGGGAATAATGGGGCTTCTGGATTTAATATCTACAACTGGTATCACTGAAACCATCATAGTGGGTGATTTAAACATGGCATGGATTGTGTGTCTCTTGCTAATAAAACTAAGATGAAGGCCAGCTCCATCTGGTACCGCCTTATGAGTGATAGAAATATGCAAGTTCTAAATGGCAAAGTAGAACATAATATACCCCCAAATCCAACGTGGCAGCGTGATCAAAGTCAAAGTATCATCTACTATATTTATGCCGAACAATCTATGTTTAGTAGAGTAGTTTTGTTCGAGATAATTCCGCAGTCACTAAGTGATCATCATTTACTCTCAGTGCAGCTTAATTGCTCAACTGCTCCTCCTACAAAACAATGGCTGACCCAACATCTAACGGTTAATAACACCAAAAACCGCTTAAAATGGTCACATGGAAACTTAATGAGGTTTTCACATGCAATAAACAAGTCAGATAACTCATATAAATTGATCGAATATCCTGATTTTTTAGAACCATTTCGAAATTCTATTGTGCCAAACCCAAATGCAAAAATCCATAAGCATTCGTTTGACCTTGAAATTAAGTTACCTAAAGCCGAATACCACAAAGGAAAGAGACAAATCATTGCTACAACTAATGTCAACATAAATAGCGCCCTGAAAGCGGCTACATTCAAATATTTGAACTGGATCCATCGGCGTCGAGCCTGGATTTTCCAACCAGATGGTGAAGCCATGCTTACCTCTATTTGGTCAAAAATTCTGCTGAAATATGGCGTCTGCTTAATTTTCAAGTAAATTCGTCCCAAGCATATGTACAAACTGGTGCTGTATCAGAGGACGATTGGATATCACATTTTTCGGCCTTATATCGAGACACTACCTTTAAGCCTGATGATTATAAGATCCAATCCACCATCTCTTGGAACATCCACTGTTCACCTTCTTTACTTGAAGAGCTGATCCAAAAGTTAAGCTCATCGAGAGCTGCTGGCCCTGATGGCCTCCATAATGCCATTTTGAAAGAAAACCCAAGGCTTTGGGCAAAAAATCATAATGCGATTTTCCAACAAGTGATGGTCCTTCGCAAGTTGCCAGCATCATGGTTATGCTCTGTAATAATTCCAATATACAAGAAAGGTGACCACTCCAACCCTCGAAACTATCGTCCGATTGCATTGCTGGACGCCCCAGGAATTTTTTTTGCAAAACTGGTATTGGCAGAATTTAATCAATGGATCGAATCTACCGGCAACCGAGACCCCCAACAATCGGGTTTTGTCGCGGGTCTAGGCACTTGTGTTAATCTTTTAACCCTTAATGCCATAAAAGCCCTTTGCCAATCACAGAAACAATCAGTTTATTTTGCGTTTATTGATTTACACACCGCATTTGATTCTGTTTCCCGTGCTCTATTAATGGCGAAATTAACAAGAGACAACTGCCCGCCAGATATTCAAGATATCATTCGTGCTTTCCATGCTGAAACATCGATTCGCATAAGATTAACTCTGGAGGGTTTGCTGTCTGCCCCAATTAAGACAGCACGTGGTCTAAAACAATGCTGCTTACTAGCCGCTGCAATCTTCAATTACTTTATTCATGACCTAAGTTTGGCTTTTCTGGAGATTCCATCCGATGCCCCAGCCCTTAATGGGCAAAAAATAACCAATCTGAATTATGCAGACGACATAGTTCTTATATCAAAAACGCCAAAGGGCTTACAGAATCTTATTGATGCGTTTAACCTGTACTTATCTGAGAACCAATTGGTAGTTAACACTAAGAAAACTCAGATTGTAGTCTACCAGGTAAATCGACTCCATAAGTACAAATTTAAATGGTCAATAAATAACACACCTTTAGAAATTGTGACAACTTATACCTATTTGGGCATTGATTTTGGAGGTTCCATTAAACCATGTAGTCAAGTTGAGCGCATGGAGGCAAAGTTGACCACGGCCATTTCACAGACTACAATTATCCTACACAAGTTTGGGAAATTTACTATAAAACCAGTAATACTTTTCTGGACAATGAAAGTAATTCCCTCAACCTTATATGGGGCGGAAACACTTTTGAATTGTAAAAATCTAAATTTTGATAGATTTGAAGCAAAATATTGGCGGGCAGTGCTCAACTTGCCTCAATGTGTCCCCGTCCCATGGCTGCACTATGAATTGGGCCTGATTTCTATGCATGCTGTTTACAGCTGGCGCTGTTGTATGTTGTTCCACAAACGTCTAATGGCAAATCAAAAACCAAATATGCTATTGATAATTGCCAATTATATGTAATCGTCTAATAAGACCTTTGTAAAACAATGGGTTGATCTTTGTCTGAAAAATCTAGCAAGTGCAAACATATCTATTCACATGCTAATTACTAACCCAAAAAAAACATGTATCAACTAGACTGGATTACTACCATAGACAAATGCCAAAAGTATCATCAGCCTTGTAAATTACGGTTCTGGCCTGAAGCAGTAAAAAGCCCTGAGACTTATTTGTTAAAATTCCCATCTGCAAATTTAAGATCAGGGTTTTTGAGAGCACGACTTGCTCTGTGGCCAACTTACCAAGTCCAGGTAAGATGTAATTTTAGACCTCAAGAACTTGTGTCTTGTAGATTCTGTAGAATTCCATTGAATCTTTAGAACATTTGGTCTGTTATTGCGCTCAATTAATTGTTCAAAGATTGATGTACTTATCAAAAGTAATTCCAATTCTAGAATCTGTTGACCATAATATGCATTGGTCCTTTTTACTGTGTTCTAATAACTATTTGGCACAAATAGCACTGACTAACTTCTTAATGGCTTTGGAATTGGGTAAAGCTTCAAGAGTGGAAGTTACAAAGTCTCAAGCAGCGTTTAAGCTGATCAGATAAGCAAAAACTGTAACAATTACTTGCCTCAACGATCAACAAAAACAGCCTTATGTAATAACCATCTTTTATTATTTTTTATTGCGACTGTTACCTATTGTCTGATTGTCTTATTTTTAACAATTTGTATTATGTATACATATGAGTTTGCTGCAACGTGAAAAGTTATATTCTGGCTGCTTGAGTCTGTATATTGTATTGTAAATTGTAAATGGAATTATTTAGTTTGTTTTAGTTAAAAATTTAAAATTATGAATTTGTGTATTGAAAAGTTGTTTAAAACAACTAAAACAATTTAAAAAAAGTATAAGCAGGAATATAGATTCAACAACACTAAATAAATATAATCTATTCTAGCACCAGTTGAAAGAAAAAAACGTTTTAAGCCATGTGCTTAACCCACATCTCCCAGCACAAAGGTGGACATTAGGTGAGACAGTGGGATTCTTGAACTCCATCCAATCCATCGGGAGGCATGTGACTACAGAAATATTTCACAACCTGCAAATTAAAGGTTGTGCAAAAAAGAAAAACATTGCAACTACAAAAAGCGACAGGTGCATGCCATCACTCACAGGCAGATTGTGCTAACTAGGAACATCCATATTAATGAAATGGATAGTCAGTTTATATTGTGTTAACAAGTTAAACATGTATTGAACAGTAAGGGGCAATCTTCTTGGTAGATAATGGCATAGAAATATTAATTTCTTTTTTTAACTGGCATGCTATATATCCTGGTGTGCATACCCATAACAGAATATCACGTGTTCTTTCCCAATTCACTACATTTGAAGCTTAATTCTACAGAATGGAAGCATCTCAAATTATGAGGTAAATGGAAATATGTATGCTTCACTACCAAGTCCAATGGTTGTAACAGGTTTTTAGTCATGTTCACCCATTACTAATGCATATAATTTAGGGCCGTGAGCCAACAAATCGAATTGATTATTCGCCACACTTCTGAGCAACGTAACTGCTTCACCCAAGAAAACAAATGCAAACACAGCGTCATGCAGAAGGACACAACACGCATGAAAACTGGTGCCTTACTATAATTTCCTGTCAATTGTTAAGAGGCTGCAGTGCGCGTTACAAGTAACATGATAAGGCTCATCACACGTTGAAACTTTCTTGGTACTGTATACTTTTAAAATCCCATGAGCCATCATAGTAAGTCTGGTATGCGCAGGCCTCATTCACTCGATATTCCTTTTTTTTAACGTTTGCTCCCTCAAAACTCTCCATAGGTTGCACTGTGCGTCACACACAAAACAGATTTAAAAAAGCAGACCATATGAGCATGTGAAGTGAGGTAAATACAATAGGAAGGGGTTGCGAATGGAGAAGAAAGTGTGTTGGATGTGTGCATTGTTTGTGTTTATTGATTTATCAGTTATATTTAAGATCATTGTTTGGTTATTGATGTGTGTTTCATTCACTACATAACTTTACTGTTAGCCAAGCTTCTTATTGGTAATGGTGACTCGACTAAAGAACGCTTTTCAGCATCACACCATTGAATGCATATGAAATTGGCATTGATTAGAAAACACTATTGGCTACCAAGCTGTATTATCGCTCAAGGATATATTATTTAGCTGTAAGAGGCATCGGATATAAGTACTGCATATAAAAACAGTGCATGAGTCAACATTCAAACACAGCAGATGCTCTGTTTCCTACGAGCGTGTAGCCGCTCCCGCTTACCGATAAGTGTCAGCTTTAATTCTCACGGATAACTCCTCACCAGGGTAATGATTGACAAGTTGTCAGTCGCATTGGACACATCCAGGCATATTGCACAGAAGTGAGGCATTAAAGGAAAGAACCTAGAGAGTTTTATCAGTGAATGCTTCACACGTTACAGAGCTTCAAGTTAACTGATTTTCTATAACGGCAGTAGAAGATTAAATTATGAATATAAAATGTATGTTTCAACTTGAAGAAAAACATATGCAAAATATGTAAATAAACACATAAAAACGAAAAAAGAATCTCACGTTAAGATGAAAAAAGCATATTAGCCAGGCATTCATTTCTCGAATTTCTAAGCAGTGGTTTTTCATTTCTCCCTGGGCGAGGAGCATTAAGAAAGTCCATGGCCTTATGATGATCAGTAAAGGCATGAGTGACACCATCCACAACAACTTTGAAAATCGCAGGGTAAATCATATACTAACATGCTTCTCCCGTGCCAGACCATTTAACTCCATGAAAAGCTTCTTTTGAACAGCAATTTCTTTGCTATAGTCATTAAAAACCATAATCCTGTGTTTTTCACCCATTCTGCGTTCTCCTCTAGCCTTCTTTAAAAGTAGCTCCTTAACGGGAAATCTGAGCAGTCTCACCAGTCAAGCACTTGGCAGTTGGCCAAGAGCAGGTTTCGGGGCCAAAGAGCGGTGTTCTCTCTCAATTTCAAACAGGCCTCCCGGGGTGAGTTTCAATAGTTTTGGCAAGGTTTTCTGCAGAAAATCCTCAGGGTGCCATTCTAAACTCCTTCAGGAAAGCTGGTTATTCTTAGATTTTAGTGTCTTGAGTAGTTTACTTGCTCAGAAATCTTTTTCTGAGCATCATCCAACCACAGAGACAGATGAGAAACGTTGTCTTTCAATGCACAGAGATGATCTTCAGAGTCAGAGACCCTGGTCTCCAGCATTTCAGTTCGCCTTTTAACCAAAGCTTGATCATTTTTCATCTCTCGAACAGTCTGCTTGATTTTCCCAATGGACAGGGCAACACTGTCCATAATCTCTGTCAGGTAATCTTCAACAAAATGACCCCCAGCCCGGCAAGCAATCAGTCCATCTTTCTTAACTCTCTTAGAGGGTTAGATGTCACTTTCATGAAATTCAGCTGGTTCACCCCCCTGTCTGGATCTTCTAGAGGAAGGGGGGGTCTGTTGTTTCAATAAAGGCTCGGTCTGCCATCTTCAAATATAAACTGGATCTCGGGTCAGGAGCAGAGCTCTCAAGCAGCCATCTCCTTCAACTGACACTTCTAGAATCCGCTGCTATTGTTTTAAAATAGCTCAAGCTCCTGGTTGTGGACAATAATATACTACGACCCTTTCAAACAGGTTCAGTAACCACTATTCATGATATTCTATTTCTGAATACGCTGATACGTAAAGTGCAAAAGAAAAAGAATCCCCCACTCCATCTGCTATATGTCGACTTTAAAGCTACGTTCCACATGGTACACAGATCTCATTTGTGGTCCAAATTGGAGCGATGGGGGATACCCCAAGACTTATTGCACATATTGATACAGTTTCACGCAAACACGAGAATACAGGACCGGTTGGATAGCATGGGCATACATTCTAAAGAGATCTGAACTTGTGACGGGCTGTAACAGGGCTGTGTGCCAGAGCTCAGGCTATTAAACCTGTACATGGCCGACTTACCCGGACAACTGATGGGAATAGATGTTTTCCACCTAAAATAAACGGGTCCCATGTACCCTAGATCTCATATGCAGATGATGTGGTCCTGTAGGACCACACCTTGGTGGGGTTAGAAAAGATCTCCAAATGAGCTAAAAATTATGCAAAAGAGAATGGGTAGGTTATACATTACAACAAAAAGACCTGCGCGTGCATAGGAAAGGGCTTGTTGAGAGGAGCTTACCTGCATTTGTCTGAGGAAGTATTTTGGGCAGCTTGATACTTATTAGTACCTAAGCCTTTATGTAAGTAGGAACAATAAATATAAAGACATGGTCGATGCTAAATCGAATTTCTATCATATAAGCGCTGAAAGATCCCTTGTGTCCCTTACTTACATTGCTTGGGGAAAATATAAAGGAAGTCGAGGGATTCACCTTAAGTGAGTATAATAAATGAAATAGTGATTTGTTCAACACTATTGACCGGTTTCCAAAGTGGGACATGGAACATCACTTGTTGACGAAATAATTCACAACTAAGTTAAAACTATGGGATGGGCAACTCAATTATGAGCACATGTACAAATTAAAAACAAAAATAGATTAGTTAGAGTGTAAAACCACATTTCCAAGACCCCAGAAATATCTGGTGATAACCCCCGCTTCGGTTTTGAGAAGATTTGTTTTGCTAATGAGACTTAATCAACTCCCAACGCTAGGTGTTAATGGCCCGATATATGAGATCCTGGCTGAAAAAAGATGGTGTAGGTTGTGTAAACTCCAACACATCACAGAAACCAATAGACTTATAAGAAAGCATTGCAGAATGTGAGCGTCAATCTATATGACATACCTAGGAGAATGTGCTCATGACCTTGATGGTATAAAAGCAATCTCGTTCTAGAGGAAATGTTTACTGGCTAGTAATTGCCACATGAATATGGTTCTGTTTAAGATGTGGCAAAATATTGTCGAGTCCCTAGGTAAGATAGCGAAATGTATCAAATATAGCAATGGGGACTAGGAAGGAAGTGATTTTGTATGGGGTTATAACAATGTGATGATTGGGATAGTGGAGTGAGGGATGTTATTTTAAAGCAACAAATTAATTCATCTGTACACTTATTTTATGTGTAATGATTTTAGTATAATGTAATGATTCAATGTTTTAACGACTGATTATTATTGATTGTTCAAGACTCATTTATATTATGGATATGAAAGGTTCTTTGAACTGAACACATTAAATTAAAAAAGAAAATATGGTTAAACAGATGTGTATTGTTATTATTGGTGTTATCTCGATAGGGCTATGACCTACAAGGATGAGGACGACGGAGAGCCTTTGTAATATGTACTGCCTCCTTAACCAACAGATCCAAAGCCCAAGTAACTGCTAGATCTTCTGAGACAGTATGGTAGGCTGGGCTTAAATTGGCAAATCCCCTATTTCTTAAGCATGGTTTTGGTGTCCTTTGTCGTATCCCATTATAGGCAAAAGAATCAAATATGTTGAATGGTTTCCAGAGTATACATACAAAGAGGACTCATCTGTATCTTTGGCTTCAGACCTACCCGGAATCCCCTTGCTGTATACAATGGAAGACAATTCAATCTGAGGCTGCTTATATAAAAGCGTTCTCTTCTGCTAAGGCGCAAATATCGCTGTATAGTCAAAGAGGAAAATGTCATATGGGCTGTATTGGAGGGTTTCACAAACTATTTATTCCTTTGTTTTTCTTCATCGATGTTCAATAACCATACCTTGGCCTTCATGACTGCAAGACCTATTTATCTATTGATTCTGGATGATGAAACCAGTGGCTCAAATTTATAGAGGGCAGGGAAGAAATAACGTGATCTAGCCATTTGATATTTCTCCCGTTGTTACTTCCCATTATATCACGAATAATCTGCCTTAACAGAGTAGCACAGGGATTTGCCCATGTGGAGAGCCACATCAACTATATAGCTGCCCTCAATATAGCTCATACCCAGTTCCACATGGACTATATATTTGTACCCCCTGAAGGACTAAAAGTAGGTTCCGGCAAAACCTATTTTCTATGCTTTGTAATAATCACCACCTCTGTTCCTCAGATCTTGTGTCCATGTAGCCCAATGGCTACAGCTTTAGCATTGCACTCTTTCTTCAAAATATCAACAGGTTGGGTTCCTATGCCCCAGGCGAACTGGGAAATGCTACCTATTGTCTGTTTCATTAGGATAGATTGATTGAGGATATGTTCATTGCCCAACCAGAGGTGGAGAAACAGACACTTAAATAGTCAAAGTACTGCAATCTTTCCAGCAGGGTCCCATTGACCAGATGAACTCTGGGTGCTCTAGAGACCATTCCCATCATCATGACCGCTGACTTTATGACATTCATTTTCAGCTTTTTTTAGACATGAAGTTTGCATACAAGTTCAAAAGCAACTGTAAAGCAAGTGGTGTACGTGCCAAAAGTACAACATCATCAGCATAGGCCAAGAGGGGCAATCTCCTCATTCCAAATCTTGGTAAACAGGGGTTGCAGTTTCCAAGACATCTTGGAGTTCATTAATATAATGATTAATATAATAATAATAATTGGTTATTTATAACATGCTTAATACCCAGAGGTTTCTAAGTGTGAGAGATCCACAAGAGCTAGCAATATTGTATCCCTGTTAAATATTGCATATTTAGTTGTTATCAGCATGAAGTTCAGTATTCGATTAGCCGTCCCTAATCCTTCCCAGAGAGATGCAATCTTAGTACTGAGCCCAGGATCTTGGAAGCATCATCGAAGAGGGTGATTGGGAAATCTGAGTTGGCATCCAGTTTGTCCCCCTTTCTTGTATATTGATCACTATACATATTTAACAGTATTTTGGAGGGTAATATGAAGTAATAATTTATTTAATGGTGAAAAGGTTAGTCAGGTCCCTGTATTTACTGAAGGTACTCTTCCAAATCATTCAATTCAGTTCCTTTTCAGAGTTACTGCAGTGATCATCCCTATTTCCATATGCACTGACTATGGTGACATATTTTACCTGTACCTCCAATCCGTGTAAGTCAAACTCCTGCAGCATGTCCAGTATGTAGCAGCACGTCCCTGACTATGCCTTGACCACTCACTCTGCTCCTTTGGCTGATGGTCACTAAAGGAGCTCAATAACTCAAACAGGGCTGCAATGTACATAAAGCTGTATTTTGCTAGTAACCAAATTCCATATCTCCACGTTCATTCATCACACACTCCACTGAAGTCTTTGCTCAACCAGTAAAAACCTCCTCCCAAATGTAAAATATAAAATGAAAGGTAGAAAAGCCTTCTCATATGTTGGCACTAAACTGTGGAACTCCATCCACTACAGCCACTCTACAGCTCAAGCCTTCATTCCCCAAATTTGGAACAGAGTTGGTAACCTTGATTTTCTAGTATAATATACCACTCGTCTGAATAACCATTTATTTTCCAATGTACCTACCATCTTTCCCGTGTGCTCTGAGGACACTCATGGAACCTGTCGCTTGACAGATCCAAATATAGACACAGAATTAAAGAAATAAAACTGGAGTGCTACCGTTTTATCTATGATTTTGCCAATGAATGGAAGATGCACGATGGGATTATATATCACAATATCTTCTGGGTCATGTGTGGACTTATTCAGCAATGGAATAATCTAGCCAATGTTACAGGCATGGAGAAAGAAGCCTTGTGGGTGGGAGACTTTGATGAGGTTTTATGTGTGTTTGACATGTGGGGAGCCTGGTGGAAGTGGGTGGGATGTGGATTACATGGATGTGGATGACATGTGGATGTCACTGTATGATTTAGAAGTATGTGGGTGGTGCATGAGTAGTGAGTTTCTGTATAGCTGTGTGAGTGTGGGGATTGTGTGGGATCTGTGTGATGATTGTGAGAGTTATGTGTGGAGTGACGCATTTACCGAAAAATAACATCCGAGCAACAAATTGAATAGTGGCGACTATGTACATCTGCATGTAGCCACTGGGTGCTTTAAGTTTTGTTTTTCAACCATAACTAAAAAAAATGGACTGTGGCCTAGATAGGGAAAATCGATACTAAACTGGTTCCCGCTAGACAAAGAAATTAGCCTTGGATGTGAAACAGCCATTCTTGAAAGCATCGTATAAAGGTTTGGAATTGAAACTGGTATGTTGATCGCATAAAAAGCACTTTTGAATACTAACCCCACATAATAGGACAACAATCCTAGCGTATATTGCACGAGGAAAATGTTGTTAAATGTTTGTAAGGTTTCTCAAAAATATAAGTATTGAACAGTATGATTAAGTTTGGAAAGTGCTGAACAAGTAGAAATAAAATGACCTCATGAGCACAAAAAGGACATTAAGGCCTAGTGCATTTCTCATGTTATATATGTACCAAAATAGAGGTTTGACTAACTGGAGATCCGAGGGAGGGGTAGCTTTTCACTTCACTCTGTTTTATACATGTACTTTCCCCATTTATAAGTGAAAGCACCCCGTCAACAAAAAACAAAAAAACAGGGGAAACCCTTTCTTCTTGAAGACGTACCTGCTGTGTGGTGAGCAGTGGTCCTTAGCTGGTCCATGCCCAAGGAGGGCCAAACAAGAGTTGCCATTTTCCTCTTCACCTTTAGTCATTGACACCTTAGGGATTGATACTTAGGGATCCAGTGGTAAGGGAGGTGGTGACAGGACTCTTCCAATCTGGTTACTTCTTCCCAATGTACTGGTGTACCTCAGGTGTGAGAAAGAGTCGTGGTGCTGCTATGATCCCTCTATAATTCTGCTTCCCGAGTGGGGCATGCCCACATTATATGGGGCTTGACACACTTCAGATGGAAGGTTTGGTGTAGTCACTCATGTCTGTGGGCATCACAGACTAAATGCTCTCCAGCTAGGTGTCTCCGCAGAGTAGTCTTGTTTTCTGGGAGGTGAGCTGATTTATCTGGATGACTGGGAGGTGGGTCTGGAGGTGGGAGCAAGCCAGGGTATTCCAAAATCCGGTGGCTTATTCCTAAACTATCTGAATTGGTGTTCCTAAGGTGGAAGGATGGATTTTTGTGCTGCTGCTTTTCCTGCTAGTTCTGCTGCATGAGCAGGGATTGTCACATGATCACAGACTCTCTTGCTGAATCTCAGCACGAGCGCGACCTGGACACATGCAAGAATGTGAAGATGGGCGTTGTCAATGAGGCTGTTTTGCCAGATCCCAGTCTGAAGGGACCCGCGCATATATCCAGGGGGCTGGGCAGCACACCAGATGTAAGTAGTTGGAGAGACATCATCACAGAATAACTTTCCAAGACAACATTTTTCCTTTTCTGTTAATTATTTGGTTACCAAGGCATAGCATTGTGAAACGTGAAACAAAGAACTTGTCGAGCTTTGAGGAGGTTTCAGAATAATGGTATGAATAATAAAAGCTTAAGAAAATTATGTAATAAGGTACAATTAAGAGACCATTGACTGGTAATGAGAAAAGAAATGGAAGAACAAAGCAAAAGAAGTCCATAACATCTATGCACCATGGCAATTGCAATTTTGCATGATATTAGCACTAGTACAAAATCTGCCATACTGCCAACAACATAAACTTTCAATAAATGTTTCCATCAGGGTAAACTTTGCGTTACCGCTAATACCATTCTGTATTAGCACTATGGCAAATTTTGCCCTGGTGCAAACATGCTTTGGAATACATGGGTTTTTCCCCAGAGCAAACTTTGCCCTTGTGCTAATACCATGACAAACTGCACATGTAATATGGCCCAAATGTTTTTTTGCACTAGTGCAAACTTTGACCTAGTGCTAATAGTGTGCAAAATTGCACTTGCACCGGCGCAACGTTTCTGTAATCTGGCCCCAGCTGAATAGTGTTTGAGCGTAAAAGGCATGGTTTTACTTGCAATTATTGCATGGACAATGTCAAGTACTACCTTATTTATGTGTTGCATCAGCACTCCTGATTCAATTAAGATTCCCAATCACATTGCATAAAAGAAAGGCAAAGCAGAGAAAATATTGACTCCAACCCAGCCCTACCAGCCGGTCTGTGCCACAAAATCAGAATATGTATGATATAATATGCCATTTATAACGCGCCTATAAGTGTACAGCAAGACATCAGAACAACTAATCTTCCTCCATATGAAGGTCCAAGCTCATACTCAGCTCTTTCCCGACTCCCCACACCCATTTTCCCAAGAACACCAAGAGTGCCCACCCCTTCATGCATTCCCCATAAAACCCTGGAATAGCAAGACACAAAACAATGGAGTGCAGCTCAATGCAAAAGAAAAAGGAAAAAGGAGTCAAAGGCTACCCTTGTCAACGACGCTAAGGTGGTTTGTCTAAAAGGGTGCAGTGGAGCTTAGGTACCGTATAACAGTATGCTCTTCCAGAAAAAAGTGGGAGACAGTTAAGTTCAACAATTTATTAGTTCACATCCGATAAAAGAATATTTAAAATAATGACATATGTCGTCCTGGGCACAAAATACTATTCTATACACATCACAATACTGTGTACATATTTTGGTGGATTAGTACATTTCAAGTGACTGTAATTGTATGTATTGCTAATAATAAGGCAGTACACAAGCATGGTCAAATGCTACTCTTTAAATTGCCTGCTTTCAGTGATCCCATGACCTATGAGTTGGAATAGTACGTTTTCGAGGAAACACTTTGTAAACGCTGGTTCTGCATGGTATAAATATGAGTGAGATCCTTCCCACAGACAATACTATTTAAGTCGTGGCCGTGCTCAGTGCCTGGGCTCTCACATTTCTGGTACAATTACATAATTATGCACAAATATTTTAAAACCTAAATCAACAGTAAATCAAAAATGGCGCATCTCCACCACAGTACCACTTCTTACTCGACATCAATTTCTACATTGTTATAGCCACAATCCACAATTTTACACATTTTAATATGATGATGAACATTTACAATTTCATGAAATGTGGAAATATTTGGCTGAAATTGCGCAAGGTGGAAGGAAGGAAAATGTCACAATTGCATACAGGCCTGCCAAGAAAATCAGCAGTTTGGCAACCTTGATTATCGTCTTTTAAGTTTTGATCATCCAAGCCTGACTTTGGGTCTAGGACCTTGCGATACACTACAGACCTTGTGGTAGCAGGCAGCACACCCATGCCCAGGCCTGCATCCTGAACAGGGCAGACATATGGGGTCTACAATCCTTCATCACCAAGACCCTACACGTTTACAAGATTACTATATACGTGGAAACCACGTTTGTAAGGGTTGGCCGATGGTTTGGTGTTTCAAACATTTCTACGAGTCATCCCTTATTTTACTTGAAAGAGGGATCTAGGATGTAGGTGGGGCACCGAGCTTGGTCCACTCTGGTAGTTCTATTGATAGCTATGAGTTTCGTTATCTGAAATGTAAAAGTCAGCATCCAATCCATTTTTTATAGACTGCTTATCTCACACACTGGAGTCACAAAAGGCAGAAGGGGAAGTTGTTCTCCAAATCCCGCCTCCTCTGGAACAATGTATGACGTATTTCTGCCCCAGCCCCACAACCCCAGCTACCGGCTTTAATCAATGCAGAACTGGCTCGCTGCTGCTTTATCCGCCCAAAGCCTGTTGCCATGTTGATGGTGTTAGCAAACTGCACCAATAAGGACACATTCTGATTATTTGACTGAATGACAGGCGTAGTCAGGCTAAGTACTGGCAGCCAGAGCATGTTAACATTACACTCTAAAGGCAAACACAGGTTTAGAAACATAAATATGAAATGGAAGAAAACAGTCAGGAAACGTGGAGGGAAAAGGCCTGGGGTCACGAAGGTGCCAATTAAACGCACAATACGTAGTTCACGAAGGCAAAAGTACATCTCTAGAACGATCTGTACTGGGTAAACATGGAGGAATAATGCAGGCGAAGTTACAAAAAGTACACAATGGGCCAATGATAACACACATTTGCTGCAACAGGTAGAGATGGGAGGTATTCTGGAACGAGCCAATAAATAATGGAATGCACCACTGGACGAGGCGTGGGGAGGGGTTATGACCCAGGGAACCCATAATGGAACGGAATCAAGATCACAGCGATTAGGGTTACGTTGTTCTTTCCAGAAGGACAAGAGGCCAGTTTTCTCAGGAGAGAGGATGTGCAGAAATGTTGGCACGCAGGTTTCAAGAAGGGATATGAGGTAGGCAATTCCCTGGGAGAACGTGGGCTTAGGGCTGACCTATAAAGAAGTGTAAATCAACATGTTTCAAATCAAATCGAAATCAGTTTTGTTTTGGTAATACTGAACTGTGATGAAATACTCCTATGCCCTGAACAAACACACGTCTTCTATGCACTATGCCAAATCTTTCACCAAAACGTGGGTCAGACGTGTTCCAAATCATAATGGCAAACAAACAGAAGTGGATAGTGTACTTCCTTCACCTTGGATAACAGATGCCGAGAGCCAAAAAGCAGACTATTCTCTCAGAGAGTTAGGCCAGCAGGGAGAGTGTGTATAACGCACCACAATACGGTAAGTACTTAAATAACAGCAATGCCCAAGCAAGTCTATACAACATTCAAATTACAGAGGAGCTCATTTTTGAATGAGGCGTAATGTAAATTAAAGGCGTGAAAGCATTGCATAAGGCTTTTTCGACTTCATTCATGACACACCCCATTTTCATGTATTTGTATGACAGAGAGGAGGGGCCGATAGTACATTTTATTTCACCCTCTCTTCCATACACATACTAGAGCATTTGCACCGGCATGGATTTTCGTTCCGGTGCAAATGTTGTCGATTCCTATGGAGTCCGCTGGCTATTTGCACCAGCAGAACCCCATTGTAAACGCTACATGTCAGGTACATACACATGTACATGGCAAGCGGCGTCTACTCAATTTGCATGGCAGAGTGCAAAAGGGTGGCGTACAAGCATGTACACTGCCTTTTTCCACTCCCCTTTAGTACTCTGCCACGCAAATGAGGAAAATTCGGCGGTGGGGATCTGTTTACACAAAAGTGTAAAATGACAGGTTCCGGCTGCTGAATGACGAGGAAACTTCAAAATGAGCTCCAGAATGTACTAAACATACACCACCCACATCTACTAGGTAAATCCAGGATAAACAGGCTTAATATTTATAAACGGAATGCTGGGTAACAGGAATGTGCTGCAGAAAGGGTATCAAAAATAGGCAACTATAGAGAAACATATACAGAAGAAAATTATGCAAAGAAACAAAAGTATCAGTTTAAAAACAAACATGTGAGCTGCAGCCTGCATGTAGCACCTGAACAATGACATGTGTGAGGGAATGTGCAATGTTTGCAGCCCATCTATATTTGTGTATCTCCAAAGTAACTGATAAAGTGAAGAAAATAAGTCCCTCCAGTTACCAGAAAGTATCCAGCAATGTTTCTATTAAAATGGAAATTCAGTCTAATCTCAGATGAAAAGCACAGTTTGTCACATGAATGGCAACCCCCAAATGTGGGCCTTGCATTGTGTATATTTTCCTTTACAGGACTATGAATCAGTTTGGAAAAAGAAACATTCAGATATATCAAATATGTGTCTTGGATAGAAGTGTATTTGCAAAGACATTTTATGTTATGCTGTTGAAAGTGACAATTACAACTTGGAAAACAAAATGTCTACTAAATGCTACATTTGTGAACGAAAGCCAAGTTACGTCTGAAGTGCCAAATGGTATTCCTTCCATCCCCCAGCAAGCTACAGAAAGGGTGATACATTGTTTTCCCATGAGAAAACTGTAACCAGTGGTCTTAGAAGCTCACTATACAACCTTATGACGTTGTTTGGATCCTGGTCCACAAAGATATGCCTAGGTAATAAAAACCAAGTCTGCCCATTTACAACTTCCAACTATCTCTGAGTTTAAATTAAATCCCCTTAAAAATACAGCTAATTTGCTCTGGGAAGAGGTGAGGAGCGCTGTCCTCTCAAATAATATGATCTTTCAATCAGCCAGGTCTTTCCACAAGGAAACCTTTCACTCCATTGGGGACTGGATGTCTCACATAAGGGGAAGCCAGATCCTAGAATCATTTAAGAGGGGTGCAACTGAAGTCATAAATTACCCTGCTAGCCCAACTTCAAAGAACATTTTCCGTGACAACCAGCACTGGGTGGTAGATGCCTCCAGCTAAGAACTTAAGGCACCAAAACTCTAAGGCACCAGATGTTCGGTTACCATCCAGAGGAACTGAAGATGACACTTATTGTGTAAAGTAAAGAAAGAGAAAAGGACATTTTCACTTGCAACTATTGAACGGATGGTCTTCAAGACGTAATGCTCAGTGGAAAAATTGTTATCATCTGGATGTAAAACAATAAGTTGTTCTGTTGAAAGGCAAATATGGATATCTTCACAAATAGAATGGTATCCACAAGTGATTTATATATCCTAGCATCCATGCAGGAGAGCCTGTTATTGTGAGATGGAAATATTATTTCTGTATAAAAGTATCCGAAGAAAAAATGAAAAAAAATCTGTAACTCATCCACAAAATGTCATGTGAGAGCAATCTGATCAACCAATTAATAACTTGATTACATGTCAGGAATATGATGTTTTAGAAGGTTACAGTGGTTACAGTTGTTTAATGCTGTCATCTTCAAGATGGCATCCCATCAAATGAGAAGGAAACTGAGATTGGAAGTTATTCCCATCAGAATGCTCCCTTCATTAATATGCCCAATGAGTACGAAGGGGGTAGTTTAGGTTGATGCCCCTTTTGGAATCATGTCCAATCACATATATTGACCAATTAGATTAGAGAAATTATACACACCTCTAAAGGGAGTGGTTTCTGCTCTTTAAAAGTTTAGGTCCATAGATCCTGGACACTGACTTACCGAGACAATCACTGGCTGGCTGACAGAAAGGAAGAAGGAGAGAAAGAGAATTCATAATAACAGAAAGAAGAATGGAATAGATTGATTTCCTTTGGACCCATTTTCCAGGTTAACAACCTGAGAGGACAGGAATGGAGTGGCTCAACATGCACACCCATTAAAAAAGTAAGTACTCAATTCAAATCCTAGTACAGAACCAGAAATGGGGCAGATGGGAATGTATTTGTCCTTTCAAGAATTCTATCACAATAGGCATCTTAAAGTAAGCCTTTTTCTGGGGTTCATTTAAAAATAGATCATGCTGCTAAGCATCCCTTAATGGTAACCACATGCAGCCCCTGGTGGGCTAGGTGCAGTAAAAAGACAACACAAGAGAAATTATCTATATCTGTAACTCTACACCAGCTGCAAAACCTGTTAATTTGGCAGTAGTACACAGCTTTCGGTGCTGGTTTTCTAGCTAAAAGCAACACCTCCATAACATCTTCCAGAAGGTCCAAGTCTATGTGTTTCAGCCTCTCAGAAACCAGGCTTGACGGTTCAGTGTTCTGATTCCTGGGTGAAGAAGACAGCCTCCCTCTTGTGAGAGTAAATCTACTCTCTGGGGAAGACGGAATGGAGGGCAGATGGACATGTCCACAAGGTCCAGGTACCACATCCTCCTGGCCAAATCCGGGGCAATCAGGGTCATGGATTTCCAAAATTTCCCCATTCTCCTGATGATATGAGGGATTACGGGGACTGGTGGGAAAGCATACAGTAGTGGAAATTCCCAGTCCACTACAAATGCGTCCCTCAGAGCTCCTCTTAAAGGACGTTTCCGGGAGCAGAACAGGTTGCATTTCCTGTTAATATTGGAAGCAAACATATCCACTTGTGGGGTTCACCAAAGGGCGAAGATCTCTAGAAGCTCTTCCTGGGCCAACTACCACTAGTGGGAGAGTGTGCTTTCGCTGCTCAGAGCATCCACTGTTTTATTCTGTTTCCCCAGCTAGATGAGCAGCGAACAGAGAAATCCTGTTGTGTAGAGCCCAAAACCAGAAAAGCATTGCCTCCTTGCATAGTGGTATGAACCCTAAACCTCCTCTTTTGAAGAGGTACTGCATGGCCCCTGTGTTGTCTCTCATTATCAGGACATGCTTTCCCGGGATAGAAGGCAAAAAGGCCCTTAGAGCCAGTCTGATCTCCCTAAGCTCTAAAAGGTTTATGTGTAGTCTTGATTCTGCAGGAGACCAAGGCCCACTCATTGTTAGATCGCTCATGTGAGCTCCCCATTCTGTGAGGGAAACATCTGTGACTACAGTTATCGCTGACCAGGCTTTCCAAAAAGGTTCCCCTATGTTCAGGGTCTCCTTGCAGGCCCACCAGAGGAGATCCTGTGAGACCTTGTTCGGGACCTGAAGTACGCCCGTCATCCTGCCTCAGAAGTATGATCATTAGGATCTGAGGGCCCAATGCAGGATGCCATGATGCCCAGCAACCTCAGAAAGTCGAATGCTGGTAGATATTGGCCGTTATGAAATCTCATTATCATCTGCAAGATATGTGGAGCCCTCAACTTGGGGAGGCAAAGTGTTCTCTTGCAGCATCTGAGAAGGTGTCCCTTGGGACTTCTTGAAATTGAGGGAGAAGCCTAGTTTGTGGAGCGAGTAGCAGGTGCTGTAGAGGTGTTCCAGAGCTTGCTTGGGCGAACAAGCTCTGATGAGCCAATTGACTAGGCAAAGATGTGAATCCCTCCCCTCCTTAGATTTGATGTCACCACCGCCATCAACTTGGTGAAGACCCTCGGGTGGAGGTGAGCCCAAAAGGCAGTACTCACAATTGATATTGAGAACCTCCAATGGTGAACCAAATGAACTTCCTGTGTCTGGGATGTATAGGCATGAAAGTAAGCATCCTGAAGATCCAGTGACATCATTCAGTCCTGGAGCTGAAGGGCCAGAGGATCTGTGAAGTAAGCATCCTGAATGTGTTCTTCACAAGGAACTTGTTCAAGCGCCTCACATCCAGGATGGGTCGCAGTCCTCCGTCTTTCTTGGGGACCAAGAAATAGGTGGAGTACAAACCCTGGTTTTGCTCCGCTAAAGGTAACTTCCCCACAGCACCTTTCTCCAACAGGGACACACTCCTGTAGGAGGAGCTGATCGGGATCACAAAGAGATTGTTAGCTGGGGGAGAATCTGGGGGCCTTTGCAGAAATGGGAGACAGTACCCTAGAGCCACTGTTTTTAGAGAACATGCGTCTGATGCAATAAGATGCTATTCTTGCAGATGCTGGGCCATCCTTACTGGGGTCTTGTGAGCAAAGTGCTCAGGGAGGTTTTGGGGCCGTGACTGCAGCTGAGGGCAAGGAGGAGGATGCTGCCTGAGCAGTTTCTCCTCCACAGCCTATTTGGGTACATGTAAACTTTCTTTGACCTTGCTTGTGGCTTGTCTGAACTCTTCCCCTTTGTCCTAAAGGGGGAGTAATAGCAAAAGGACTGCCATCTACAGGTATCTAAAGGTGGGTGTTGTTACAGCTGATGAATTGCTGCCCCCAAAGATTTTACTGCAGCCTTTGAAGCTTGTAGCTTCTCTGGGCTGTTGTCCGCATTAGGGCCAAATAGGCTGGACCCATCAAAGGGCATATCTAGGAACCGTGACTGAACATGGGGATTAACCCAGATCTAAACAGACAAGCAAACCTCTAGATTACTGTGCTAGACCCCCTGCATCTGCTAACACAGTCTGGTGCACCTGGGCCTGATTGAAGGGACTGTCAAGCAGCTTCTTTTCCATCATTAATAAGGTTATTAAGTCCTTCTCACAACTCACCTTCAGGAATGTTTTACACAGCTTGGACAACAGCATTCCACAATGTGTCGCTGTATTTCACTTATGCACACGATGAATCAATGGCTTTTAATGCCATTCTTCCAGCAGAAAATACTATTTTTGCGAGGGTGTCATAACCCTTATCATCTCTAACAGTAGGGATGGCTGGATAAGCTGCCGCTTGTTGAGCTTGCTGCCTGTACAACTAAGCTTTCTGGTGTTGGATGCCTAGAGAGAAAGTCAGGGTCCACAGAAGCAGATCTGTACTTTGTCATAAACTCTTTATTCACAGTCGGAGTGGTGTCTATTTTCTTTTCATATTTCCATAATTGGATTGTTTAGTGCTATATGGAAAGGCATCACAGGCTCCTTAGGAGGGCCTCTAGCTAAGATGTCTATCAGATCAGTCTTTGCCCTCTTCCTGCTCCTTCCTTTGAGGCTCAGTACCTTGGTGTCATCTTTGACTCCACCCTCTCCTTCTCTCCTCATATCTCTGACGTCTCTAAGAAGTAAAAACTATCAGCTGCACCTCCTTAGAGGTATTTTTGTGGTCCGCTGTAGGCTGGACAATTGTAACAGCCTCTTTATAAATCTTCCTGCCTCTACTCTTTGACCTTTACAACTTATCCAGACCTGCAAGTCTTGTCCTGGGCCTCAAGCCCAGCAATCATATCTCACCAGCTCTGAAATCTTTTCACTGGCTCTCTGTGGCTGCAAGGAACAATTTCAAGACCCTCTGTATCATCCATAGGGCTTTCTCTACCTCCAACTTTCTCTTCCAAAACATCTTCCTTATCGAGCACTCCGCTCATCCACCTCCAACTCTCTGCGGGTCAGACGCTTTTCCAAGCAGAGAGTTGGGGGCAAATCTATCTCCTCGCCTGGGGCTTCCCTCTGCAACAGCCTTCCTGCCTCTCTCAGACTTGAGCAGAACCACCTCCGGTTCTGGAAGCAACTCAAGACCTTCCTTTTCGCTTCCGCTTACTCAATTCCTCTCCCCTGCTGATGCTGGTCGAGGAGCAGGACTGCTCTGTGCACTGGTCACCAACTGAACTCGGCCCAGGCTCCTGCATGTCCAGTTACCCTTGCACTGTCTCCTGGCTCCCCAGCACTTAATGGTCTATATCTGCAACCCTACAGTCCCTTCTCTCTGCACTCATGAGTCACCCACTGGCTGCACTTGTGAGTTAACTACACTTCCCGTTCCTCTCCCCCCTGGCACTTTTCCCCTTGTCTCTTGCCTGCACGTGTGCAATCTGAATGACACAAGGCCTAGTAAGATTGTTATTTTGTCTTCCGTTTGTTTCTCCCTCCTTGTCTTGTCGCGCCTAAAAACACTGTGTACAGGCGTGTTATAAATGACACATCTTATCATATCACATCATATCTTCGGTAATGTCCTTTGTTGGGCAAACCCATCCCAAATATTCCATAACCATGTTCATGACAGTCCTACAGGCTGCATTTGGGTGAGAGTGGACATCTCGTGTGTGAAATTCTATCACGGGAGGTATCCAAACCACAGGCATCCTTCAAACATGAAGCCAAGTCTTCTAGACCGGATTGATCTGAAATCAATTCCTCTGGAACATTAGGAGTTCCAAAACGTTGAGACCAGAAGGGGATGAGGCCATCTTCCTCCAAAAAGGACACAAAGGATTTGAAAAAATCCATTTTGGACTTGGGTGTGAATCTCAAAGTCGATTAAGAGGGCGACGGTCCCTTCGCTGTTGATGCCACTCAAGAAGACATCGCAAAGGCTTTCTGACTCAGGTTTTTGGGTGCACAGGTCAAAGCCTTACATGATTCCCTGCTGGTCTTGAAGGATGCAGTGGGATCAATAGCATTCTTCAGCTCTTTCAAGGGACAGGAGCAGCTGCCTTTGAAAAAACTTCCAACATTGTCTCACGGAAGAGTACCCATTAGGCCGCTGACATGTGTACGGCAATGCCTCAGAATGATGGTGTTGTTTCTTATTCTTCTTCCATGACAAAGAAGAAGAAAAGTGACGGGAATCACTCCTGGATCTTGATAATTTCGAATGTTTGTAGCATTTTTTTGGGCCTTCCTGGAGACTTGTCTCCGGTTGAACTCCTACCGTCTGAAGATTTTCTTTTTCAAAAGTGTGAAAGACAGAGATTTTTAAACTGACTGACGTAAAGCCGCTTTGAACCTCTCTCCTTCAAGGCCTTACTGGTCATCGATTGGCATTAACCACATTAGACGACTTCTTAGCCGAGATACCAGAGACAAATACTGTGCGGATCAGTGATCAACCTCTTTGTGTGGAATCAGAAAAATACAATATTAAGGCTTTTACACCATGCAGAGGAGAATACACCGATACGGGCTTGTAAAGATTCTATTTACTACAAAACTGAACAGTATCGAACAAAGTACACAACTAGCTATTTGGCTGTAAATACATCACAGAGACCACCAGCAGGGTTCAATGTGAGCAGTGAGCAGAATTTGCTAGCTGGACATCAGCGTATTTATACAGTTTGTTATAATGATGTCCAGCCTCTTACAAGTTAATTATACACTGGGCTAGGGTCGCGCCAGGTTTGTTTCCTAATTTACATATCTCGTGCATGCGGTTTACTTTTAAATACATTTACTAACAAACATTATTATTCTCTAATTTAACGTTACACTCTTTACATATTGTTTTAATACAGATCAAACAAATGTTTTGCATGTCGTATTTGGATAGCATTATTGTTCTTGTATACTTGTAGGTTAACATTGATGATTCAAGTAATCCCCTGATCCCGAGGTCAACGAAGGACAAGGTCTACATGACCCTAACATGTAGCCTGAAGGCAGGTTGGACATTAACCCTCCTACAGAGGTTGAAGAGGTTAAGGCAAGAACAAGAGCACACGAGACGGCCATTTTAGACTACAGGGTGACTTTGTACAATAAGCTAAAATGGCGGTTCTAACCTAAAATGGAGGCTCGATTCACTTGAGGTCACAACCTTGTAATACGGATTTCCTCGCAAAGCGACTGGGCATAGACCAACATATACAATGAGGACGAAACAATATTATATCAGTTCTAACATTCGAACCTCTTCAACCACTTCGAATCGCAGTACGAACATCCCTTGAAGCCTGTTTTTGGTGTAGACATCATGATCAAATCACAAAAAGTATTATGATGTTAGTCAAAGAGAATTGCTGAGGCAAGTCGAACTGTTCTGAGAGCATGATGTGTATGCATAAAAAAGGAACTAAGGAAATGGACGTGGTGCGTGCTATTTTTACTGCAATAGTTGTCACGTCCGGACAAAAAAATGGACGTCGAGGGACTTTTGTATGAATGACAGACAGGGCCTTCTGCTTTTGAATTCTTTTTCCGATACTGCAAAACGGGATACTAATATATTTAAGATGAGGGATCTGTGGGAGGAAACTATTCATTAGAAATATATATTATTACAATGAAATGCAATAGTACTTAATCTATCAACGTCAGTTGGGTAAAGAGCTGATCAGCCCTGCAGAAAAATTACGTGGAAAGTGCAGCATGGCACATGTCAGAGTTGAGCTTTAAATTAATTGAGCTATCCAGTTGTGACACACTATGCTGTTTAATCAACTGTGCAGTTAAAAAGAAACATGTATCCAGTTATCTAACCACAATCCTCTCCTGTCCCCTGAAGTCCTTTTTGAAACTAAGTATAGCACCGCTATTATCCAGTTTACCAGTGGGCAATCACATATTCCTCCTGCTTATCAGCATTGTAGTAATAAATGTTATGTCATTATGAAATGTAACCACCACAGCCAATGCATTAGCAAATGCAGTGGTATGCGCAATTAAGGAGATATATCTGCTCATTGCTAGGTTCTATCTGTGTCCAGCATTCCAAAGACTTGAATCCTAGCAAGGTCTACTCAACCATGTATGCCACTGACCATGTAGCTCAAACATGTATGGTCAATGTTATATATGTTCAGCGGCATATATGAGCACAACTCCTTGGGATCAGCCTCTTGGTTCTCCTGATGATCGAAGTATGGATTGAAACACATTGAGGAGTCATAGGTTCCCTTTCATTTTCTTATTTTGAACTGTTGGATTTATATTTGATGGATATTGCCTCTATGAACTTGACATTTTGATAGAATTCTTTCTGTGGTAAAAAATAAATAAACAGTAATGTGTTACTTAATTCAATTTGTGGGGTTTTGTGTCAGTTGACTATTCCTCAGACTTGATCTGGTACCAGGTGTATGAGACAATAAGTGAAATTGTGCGGCATCACTGGCTTTGAAATTTTCACATATGAAAAAAGGAACTGGTTATATAACACTGTAACTTACATTTTTTGACCAAACCTAGGCTGTAAAACAGAGGCTACATTATCTATACCGGTATCCGGTCATTCCATCAAATGACAATGCATCTAACAGCAAACCATCACATTTGTTTTCATCAAAATACCATTCCATAGAATAATGTAATGTTATGATTAGGGGTTAGATTAGGGTTAGGGTTGTGTTAGGGTTAGGGTTGGGGCTAGGGTTAGATTAGGGGTTACATTAGGGTTAGGGTTGGGGCTAGGGTTAGTTTAAGGGTTACATTAGGGTTAGGTTTAGGGTTGGGGCCAGGGTTAGATTAGGGGTTACATTAGGGTTAGGGTTGGGGCTAGGGTTAGATTAGGGGTTACATTAGGGTTAGGGTTAGGGTTGGGGCTAGGGTTAGCTTAAGGGTTACATTAGGGTTAGGGTTGGGGCTAGGGTTACATTAAGGGTTACATTAGGGTTAGGTTTAGGGTTGGAGCTAGGATTAGATTAAGGGTTACATTAGGGTTTGGGTTAGGGCTAGGTTTAGTTTAAGGGTTACATTAGGGTTAGGGGTAGGTTTAGGGTTGAGGTTAGGGTTGGGGCTAGGGTTCGATGAAGGGTTACATTAGTGTTAGTGTTAGGAATGGGGGTTAGGGTTGGGGGTAGGGTTAGCTTAAGGGTTACATTAGGGTTAGGGCTAGGGCTATGTTTAGGGTTAGGGTTGGGGGGTGGGCATGGGGTTTGGCGGACTGGGGAGGGGAATCCCCCATTACTTAAAACGTTACAAGGTGCTGGCCAGTGCTGACATTTCAGTACTGGACAGCACCATGTAACGTTTTAAAGTTACAAAAAAAGCATGGAAATGCTACTTTTTACATGTAACAAGTCCATGTATATTGTCGATGGACTGGTTTAGATGGAATTGCACATTTACATGTAAAATATAGGTGGTCGATGCGTTGGCAGACGATGGTTTGTATTAAATTATTTAGTATGTCGACGGTTTATTTTCAATGCTATCACTATAAACCATCCATTCCAAATTATAGCAGCACCTGCAAATGTGGGGCTTTACTTGGCATACAATTACTTGACCTGACATGTGCAGCTATTATTGGTATATAAGTTGGCAGTAAATGGACATATAAGGTTGTAGTGGCAAATTAATGGCAGTGCCCTGTCCTATGTTGGTTCTACTTGGTCTGCCCTTATTATAACATGACACCCTCAAAGGCCTATCAAAGCAGCACCCTCATTAAAATGTGGTTGGTATTTACAAAAGCCTTATGTCTACTTTAGTACCGGTTTGGTATTTTCTGTATATTTTGTATACCCGTCAATCACTTCAGGTGATGACATTGATGTTAAATGTCAAGTGATGTATGTTCATGTGATGTCATCAGGATGAAAAGTCATATGGCACCACTTCTCTAATGTCATCAGTTGTGTGATGTCAGTTCTGCTACTCCTGGCCTTTTGATGAATTGACGTCCCTGGGGAGGAGAACACAGAACACAAGAAGAGCAGGTGTGACACCTGCTAATGAAAAGTTAGTCAAAATAAAATACTCTGGATTTGATAATATAAAACAAGAGACCGAGGAGTGTGAAGAAAATTCTTAAAATGACAGTTATGAAATAGAAATGAAAAATACAGAAAGTCCTGGAACTGTTGAGGTTCCCTCCCTCTTTAGGGATTCAGAAGATACTCTCTGAAAAGAGAAGAAAGCAGAGAGTCAGTAGAAAAGGTGGGTTACACCGACTCTATATTCACCAAATGTGTGTTTATTCTGACAGGTTTCCAAGCCAACTCACATGAAAATTATCTCAAGGAAGGAAATGCTTAAACGGTGGCGACCCAAGGTAAGATTCAAGAAATACATGATATCAAGTAAGTTCATGCTGAGCTGTCCATTAACTCACACTTTCTTTGTAAACTAAAATCTAAAAAAGGTTGATGCTATGCTCCGGCTCAGATACAATGTCACTGAGATTTATCATCCCTGTTAGACACAGGATCACAGGCAACCTTGATTTCAAAACAAGCATTTGATTAACTCAACCAAGGAAGTGGGAAAGAGACATTCAATTCCACTCAATCGCCATCTAGAACTCCAAAACTTCAACGGAAAGGATATTTCCATCAATGGGATTGCAGATATGGAGATGGAAATCGGGCAACACCCTCTGAAACGCATAGTGATCGCCGTGGCTACAGAAGTCAAATCCTGTTTACTAGGGAACCCAATATCCAAAACATGTAAGAACTAGACAGTGCATGTTCAAAATTTCAATTGGGGATAAAACTATTGACAATTATTGTTGGATCGTTAAATGTGTCACTTCTGAATTTGATCTGAGTAGTGATAATCTCCATTGATTTGCAATTAACATTGTTTTTGTTAATAGCAAAGAGTGGTCCAGGCTGGGGATAACTCAATGTGCTTTGACAATGTTGAGAAAACATTCCGGTCAATTCAACTGTTGTTTTATGCTGTTGAAGTCTAAACAAAAGAAGAGGCTAATATACCAGGAAAGGTGTGACAATTTACAGTACCAATCAAAATAAAAAGAGGACACGCATTTATACATTTGAATCATACTCTTCAACAAGGATTGTCCCTACATCTAACACCACTAGTCGATCTAAATGATGACACCATTTGAATAATGGTGGATAACAGCAATCCTCAAATTATGACTTTGACTGTAGACATCTATATTGGAATGGTGGTCAATTTCCAATACAATTCTATTGATTTAAAAAATGAAATTATCGGTTAAATTCCTGAAGATTATTATGACATGAAAGATAGTTCCAACCAGAAAAGATTAATACCTGACAGTGGGGGAATTTCGTGGTATATTCTTCCTGTCCTTAAGGTGAAGAATATGTTACTTGTGAAGGGTAGCCCAACTAACAGGGGTACCCCTCAATTATATGGGTACCCCTAATCACATTCACACCAGTTTAAAGTTAATCCCCTCTAGGGAATTAAGGCCAAGAGTCTTTATCTTGCAAGGATAACACATTTAATCTTTACAGATAATGAGGATGGTTGGGGGGCAAATAACTCTGCTCCTCGACCAGCATTTTGTCCCCCTTCTGTGGCTAGCTCCACAAGACTGGTGCCAGGCAGGCAGCTTAAATACTTTTGACTTGGTCACTGAATACTAGCATAGCTCATCTAAAACTGTACTTCTTCCCTTACAAGGGATGGCACAGTCTTCCTTCTTGCATGGCCGGGTTTCCATTTAGAACAAACTACTTAGCATACTGCTATCTATGCAATAATACATTGTAGCTCCTGTTTATTATATTTTGCTATATTTTAAACATTCATATATAAACACACCATCCTGCCATACTCCCCACACTTCACTCAATATACTCATATTTTAACCGGTCCAGTAATTCCCCTTAAAACCTTGTTTTTCATAATACTCTGTATGTCATGCATTGAGTCTTTAGTCTGAATGGGCTTTGATGGACTTTGTGTGCTCTGACAGAGCTAGAGGGGCACCACGCAATGCCTAAAGTCTATTTTAAGCACAGGCTGCATTCCTTTTGGCACATAGCTCTTTACTGTGATTTATATTTAAATAGTAACTATCTTCATTTAATGGCTGGCCACATCTGTGTGTGATTATATTTGCATGAAAAAGGGCTTTCTCTGCTTAGAAAAGTCTTGCCTAATTGTAAAGCAAATAGGGGTGCAGGAAGGCGCTAGCCAAGGTGCTAACTCCTCCCCAACATTCCCCCCTTTCGACACTTCTACAGTAACAAACTCATCCCCACCTGACATATCTACACTCCCAGAAATATTAGTTTGAGTTTTGCTGTTTATTGTATGGCAAGGTGTTTTAGATCCCCCAATTGATACCATCATCTTTGCACTATTAGGGACTATATGAACACAACATTGGAGACCCAGTTGGCAGGTGCAGAAGAGGATCAATAAATATACGATAGCAGGAACCAGTAATTTTACTGTTGCCGCCAGTCATGACAGGACCCAATCAGAGGCAAGCAATAGCCAATTCGTGTTCTGAACTACACTTTCTTTCTTCATTTGAACACCTAGATTGTCACTGTCTCAATGATGTGGGATAGTGACCCATTCTCAGCATCTTCCGGGGGTATAAAAGTGCAGAAGCTGCTTGTACCACAGGAGCCTAAAAAGATGAAAAAGAAAGTCTCTGCTGAGCTAAAAGGCTGATACCCATCAGGTATTCCTCTGAGCAGTGCAGAACAGTCTTTTGAGAAAGTTTGATCTCTTCTTTCTTCCCTGCCATTGAAATTGTCCTTTTTCTGGCAGCATACCAAATTCTTGTATGATCTGCAAGCTTCTTTCTGCTTCTTTAGTTGCTGGAGTGGCTGTTGGCACCTCAACAGGCATTTCTACTTCCTTCAGGTGCTCTTCCAGGATTACTAGTAGCACTGAGTGCAGAGTGGCCAGTGAACGTGTGCCCCAACATGAGAGTGGGCAGTGCAAATGGGCGTGTTGGCCACAAACCAGTAGTAATTCATCACTGCTACTGTTCCTTTCATCGTTTCAGGGATCACAAGAGTGTGGTTGCAGTGTATGTTTGTGCCACCAGGAACTGTTCCTTTATTGAGACTATGGCTCTATGTATTCACACTGACTTCTTCATTGTTGTGATATGTTGGGACCATATTTGCACCCTCATAGTATCTAATTGTCCTTGGAGGATAGCTCAGAGGCAACATGTTTGCCTTTGAAGCAAGACACCACAAAGCAACACAAGTTTGATCCCCGGGTCTGCGCTTAGAAACCTCTGGGTATTTAAGCGTGTTATAAATATGCAACTAAGACAACAACAAACAAAAAAAAATCTGTAACACTGCCTCGATGCCCCAGGGCTGTGCGAGTGCTTTAAAAAGGCAAATAAATAAATAAACAAATAACCAAATAAATAAATAAATAAATAATTGGTCTATTGCATCTCCGCTGTTCTCAATCAGTCCATCTGCCGGACATGTCACTGTGGCACCCTTCCATTTGTCATTGCCATTTGAGTAACATCCCAAGGAAAAATATGGTACTTGTAGGCACTGGCAGTATTTTATGTTGCCATTGCAGATAGGTCTAGATCAGTGCTCCTCAACTGTACGCTGTGTGCCTGGAATGTACCCCTTATCCTCTATAGTGCAAGATGTACCAGGCATTGAGCCTCTGTAATTGGGACTGGGTGTGGAACTAAAACCTTAGGAGCCCCTGATATGTGCGGGATAAGTGCACACACATAACAGCTTTCATTGATTATATTCCTTCCTGCAATGTGCATATCGGAGTACCAGCTATTCAATGTTTCTAAATGCTGGATGTCAGAAATAGTGTCAAAGTCCAACCCCTTATATAAATCATATGACATTCATACTTCCGTTTCATTCATCTAAGAAAACTTGTAGCGGTGGCAGGCAAAAAGTGAGCCATTTTATATTTGTTTTTTTTATAAACATATTCACATTTTTTTCCAACTGTTCACCCCCACCTTTATATGGCCACCCCACATAACAGACATACCTTTCATCCACTCCAACAACCACAACCAGTGTCATACAAAACAACATAGTACTAAAACGAGGCACCAAATAATTTCTAGAACAAGTGTAATGTTTTATCCCTACATAACAGATGGGTCAGTCAGCCATCTTTGCTTATTCCAGGAGAGGAGAAGAAAGGTTATCAAGAAAGAGAGAAAGAGAGAGAAAGAAAGAAAGAGAGAGAGAAATAAAGAGAGGGAGAGAAAGTGAGAGAAAGCAAGAAAGAAAGAGAGAAAGAAAGAGAGAGAAAGAGAAAGGGAGAGAAGGGAAATGGGGAGGGAGAGAGAGCAAGAGAGAGAGAGAAAGAGAGAGAAAGAGATAAAGAGAGAGAGGGAGAGAGAGAGAGAGCGAGAGACCCTTTTTCCACCAGGGCCTACCAGGTTCTGGACTTTCGAAAAATTGAAAAAGATAAAAAAAAGAAAAAACGAATAAAAAATGAAAAAATGAAAAAAGAAAAAACTAAAAATCAGGTGTGTGCGACTGCACACCACCCTGGCATGGATCATTTAAATAAAACATATCTTCTTTAGCTATGTCCTCACTTAGTTGATTGAGATTTTCCTTGTCTCAGGTGCTCTTCGGACATCCGAGAGATGCACCCAATATCTAACTCCTTCATACGGACGGTGAGAGGAGTACAGAACACCACCACATATGGACTATCAAACCTGGGTTTGAACAGTTACCCAGGAAATAATGGTCCAGTTGTAATATAGTCAATGCTGTGTATGGAACTTGTGGTCTCACTTTCCACAGGGGTGGTCACTATTTCTTCCCCCCTTTACCGCACACCACTACCACCCCTGTGTGCTTCCGTCCCGTCCCCTGGTCAATTATTTATGACCCATCAACATATAATGTTTCCTTCTGTCAATGCATAAGCCGTTCATCAGAGTGAGAAAATAAATAAAACTCCTATATGTAATCCGGATTTGCTAAAACAGGGCACGTGGAAATAGCTTAAGTCCTCAAATAGTCTAGTAATTTTGTCAGTCCATTCCAATGTACCTTTAAGTCCTCTGTCCTTCCATGAGACTTTGTAACAGTGGCCTTGTGTAAACTGCATGGTCTAAAATCCATGCCCTACAATAATTACATAACCCCAAAAAACTGCTACATTTCCTTCACATTACTGGGCCTAGGGGTGGAGTGTACTGCTGCCGCCCTATCTGGTAATATGTTTTCCTGTTTCAAAGAATGAGTTGTCCCAAAGTATAGTCCCTCCTGTTGGCAGTATTGTAGCTTCTTTTTATCTGCCTTGTACCCTTGTGAGCCATTAATTGCAATAATGAAACAGAACCCCTCCTGCTCCGATGTTCATTTTCACTACATACCAACTGATCATCCACATACTGGATGATTGTGCTAAGCACCTGACTTCAATGTAATCTGAACTGGGGTCATGTCTCTCAGTAACTGATCATCATGTGGATTAACAGTCCATAATTGTGCTGGCACATATCGCATGTCCTCCTCAAAAAATAAAAACATCTGGGTCACCACTTCCATCAGGGGGCACTGTACCTTCCTATACTGCAAGATGATATCACAGGGCCTGTTTCCCATTTGCTGATCCACCAAGGGCTCCTCTTCAGGGTGTGCGGTTATCAATAGGATTGGACATGCGAGTGCTGTCTGTGGGCTGTCCTAATCAGAATATGAATATGTATTTGTCCCGGGGAATGAGAAACGGACGCCCGCCATTGCAACTCCTTGGAATTGGCCTGTTCCCCCTGCCATCCTGTTAAACTGTGTTCCCTCACCCTACTGTAGTTGTTGCCCATGTTGCCCTTGCCTGTCAGCCCCATAAGGGAACTGATTTTGCCTCCCTTGCCCAAATTGCTGTTGTCCCATTCCTTGAGGCCCTTAGAATCCCTGCCCTGGAGGTGATGGCCTATAATTAAATCCCATCCCAGGCCTGTCCCTGCATTTCCTTGCGAAATGCCCCATTTCCCGCAATACCAGCACTGCGATGTTTCCAATCCTCCTCCCCGAGGACCTATCCCCCCAAAGCCTCCTGCTCTTGTTCCTCGAAATCCTCCTTGGTGCTCCTTCATACTGCCACTGTGTGTTGGGGTACTGTCCCCCCCAACCCATTGTACCTGTCCTCTTTCACCCCATAGCGCTGCAATTGTGGCATTCCTAATTAGTTGACTGTCTCCTGTCCTTTCCCCCTGAGCCAGTGCCGTCACTGGTGCTTGGACGACAACCTTATTTTGTTTCTTTTCCACTAGTTTTACCTCGTCCGTTTGACGCTTCTGGGCTGCCTCTCTGTCCTGCTCCTTGATTCTCTTACAATGGTGGACTATTATAATTTGTATCTCTGCCCACCCTTTGGCTTTAATTCTCACAATTGTATCTATTGCCTTCTGGACCTCTTTTGGTAATCCCCTCTTTACGATAAAATAAAATAAATTGTACTGTCTCAACTCTCCACATTTCCTGCAACTTATGAATAAACCTAACTGGGTCCTCATCATCACCCACTGTGCACTGCATTAAAGAATGTAAGTCAGGGGTATCTGGGTATATCCTTTGAAAGGCATCCTGTACCCATGCCCTTACCTCATTAAAGGCTGCTCCATTATGTTCATTATCTGCAAGACTTATCCCAGTGTACCCCACCCTTGCCTGTATGTCCCTAGCCGGGTCCACAAACGCGGTGACCAGCAGACTCTTAAAACCTCCTAGTGCTAAGGCTACCCCTGCTGTTTGTTTTTCAAATTCATAGATCCATTTACTAGCTCTGGCTATAAGCTGGGGGAGAGCTTTAATCAAATTATGTTTGTCCATGTGAGGCCATAGCACATATTGCGTTATCCCTACTCCTTTATGTATAAGAGACATCTGCATATCTATTTTGTTTTCTACCCCTTACTACCATGATTAAATATGGTCTATTTTTTGCTCTGTCCCTCCTCACTGCCTCTTGTGGCAGGGGCAGGTTTCTCGCTACCTCCTCTCCTTGATCTCCTTCTTGCCCTGCGACTTCATTATTTCGATCATCTTCCCCTCCACGTTCCCTTGATTGTTCTACTTGTTGTCCGAGCACCGTCCATACCCTCTGCCCATCATTTTTTTCAACACAAACATTTCTTGTTGCCCCAGGGTTAAACCTAAAAAAAACTATTTCCTGGCTTCCAATCACCTGCACAAGTACCCTTATTTCCGGTGATACTTCTTCAGGTTCTTGGAACCGACTAACATTTCCCACAATACTCTTTGTCGATGTCTACTTGTAGACCCTCTGGGTACACCGAATCTATGGGCAAATCAGTGCTTGTGGATGGGTTATATGGAGGTGCAAAAGCTCTTGAGCCCACCTAGTTCCTAATCCTGATAATCCTGTTGACACTCTCGCTACCACTGGAGACGTATAGACTGGGTTTGTATACCCTACTACAGGTTTAGGCGTTACGGCGTATATCCCCTTACATTGGATCTCGTTTTCACCTTCCTGATCTTCCATATCCTGAAATACTTGCCAGAGTTCTAGAATCTCTTTTCTTTTTTGGAACTTATTTCCTTTATATTTTGTTGCTAAAAAGATGGACATTTTGTCCAGCATGTTTCTCTTATGGGAGCCCTTCTCTGGCCAGGAGCAGGACATCGCCCCTTTGTTTCTACTTTCCATTGTTTATTCATTCTGTCACAATACAGTGGCAGAACCCTATGCATGTGTTTTATTGGAGTTTCCTCCTCCATAATGTTGTGCGTGTCCCTAATACTTCACTTAGACCCTATTGCATACTTTAGCTTTTCACACAAAAATACAGATCAACCCACTTTTTTCCCACCCCCTTTCCACTTTTTCCACTTTTTCCACTTTGATTTCACACATACACACACACACCGTGACTCATCCACCTTCCTTCGTTTTTTACCACAAAAGACAGCAAGAGAAAATGTACAAAAAAGAATTGTCTAAAATCCAGGCCCATTCCTTATACTGAGCCACTACTGTTTTTCCTTATATCCTTTGTAATACCACCTATTGCTTGTATCGTCATAAAAGAATAATGCTTGGTACAACCTTCTGAACCTGTTATGGCTGAGTATTCCTTACCTCCCAGTCCTTAAAAACGGGGGTTCCCTTTCATCTCAGTGTTTGATATGCTGAGGTTCCCTTTCATCTCAGTCTTTTATATGCTGAGGTTCCCTTTTCTGTTTATAAAATGTAGAAATACAGAAATACGTGACAATTTCAATACATAACCCACCTCTTATCCAATCTACTCCTTAACGTATCAACTGAAATCCTATCCGATCTATCAAATCCAATCTATTCCTTATCACCAAAAAGTCATATTCCATAATATATCACCAAAATTCCTATTCCATAATACATCACCAATAGTCCTGTTCCATATTATTCCATTGACTTCGTACATCATCCACATCACAATACTATCGTACACATCACCAAATATTTTGTTCACCTCACCATATATTACATACATGTCCCCATATTGTTATCACTTGAAAGCGTATACTCACATGGTGGTGCTTCACTTGAGTTTTCCTCCGTTACAAAGTCCTCATGCTGGCCTGTCTGTGCTGCAGTGAGCGGAGAGTATTTCTTTTAAAATGGCTTCTACTAAAACCGATCAGGAAACACATGTTTTTTGATTTAGGGGACCAGTCACTATAGTTGGGCGTGGCTGACTGGTCTGGGGCTTTGCAAATTACGGGGGCCAGAAACTAAGAACACATTGAGGTCACCCCTGAAAGGTAGTCCAATTTACAGGGATACCCCTTAAGTATACGGGTACCCCGAATCACGCTCACACCAGATTAAAGTTTACCCATCTAGGGAATTAAGTCCAAGAGTCTTTATCTTGCAAGGAAAACAAATGTGATCTTTACAGAAAATTAGGATGTGGGGGGCAAAGAACTCTGCTCCTCGACCAGCATTCTGTTCCTCTTCCGTGGCTGACTCCTCCAGACTGGTGCCAGGCAGGCAGCTTAAATACTCTTGACTTGGTCACTGGATCCTGGCATAGCTCATCCAAAATTGTCCTGCTTCCCTTGCAAGGGATGCTGCAGTCTTCCTTCTTGCATGGTGTAAGAAATAGGGTTTTGGGCAAGGGACAGTGTGCAATATACTTGAAACTGTACTGAAGGGGATAAAACTTAACTTCCCAGCATGCTGTGGGACTGTGTGTAGTTTTCTGGTTTCACGCGGCGAATCAGGCGGGTAATTATGGCCTTTCTTAAGCTGTTAACTACCAGTGCTCTGATGCAGATAATTGCAGATTATCAGCATGGGCGGCGACGGTGGCGTGTGTTGGAGGAGTCAGGATTTGGAGCTATGGAACGCCAAAGGTCTGTTTGAAGGTATCCAGCACCGCGGTGGTGAGCAGGAGCGGCTGGTGACATGCTGTAGGAGAGCCTGGGCCACAGCGGTGATTTACGAGGGGGGTCATTCCCCATTACTTGCATCATTCTTCAGGGTCCGGGTGTCCTTGTGAGGCGCCCGGACCATCAGATAAGTGAATTAACTCTTTGGTGTACTGGAGGCATTTGTTCTCAATTTACACTGCTCTTTCTTTTGCTAAAGACATTAATTGCATGTGCATGTTAGAATATGCGCATGGGTACTTGCTGACGAACTCTTCCTGAGGAAACTCTTTTGTCCTGTATTACAAACCACACTTATTTGGTTAGGAGAATTATGAGGACACAGTATACGTGACCAGGAACGCTATTGCTAATTCCTTTTCTGCAATTACATGTCATGTCAGAATGTTGTGGCAAACATCAGAAAAGGGGCATATCTACATGTAATAAGTTGCCATGTTTGTTTGTCGCTTCAGTGTGCCCAGCCGGCCATGAGTCTTGTGTTTCATGCAAGTGTCAGACCCTTTGTTTGTGCCATGATCCTTGCATTGAAAGTCCTGCTTTCCAGGGAAACACCCCTATGTTCTTTTCAGTGCTATGTACGTTTTTGAGTTTTCTAACACATGTTTAAGTGTGCCTTTATGTTGAGGCTTGGGGCCACTCCATTGTATGTTATGTTCATTGGGAATATATCCCTCAGTAGGATTTAAGGGGTAGAGCCCAGCTTTGGTTTTGGGAGGTCAGGGTAGGTCTTCAAGTCTAAAGGTACAGGTTTAGGAGTATTAGGTATTCATAGT
The DNA here is from genome assembly GCF_040938575.1 of Ambystoma mexicanum. NCBI lineage: Eukaryota > Metazoa > Chordata > Amphibia > Caudata > Ambystomatidae > Ambystoma > Ambystoma mexicanum. Next base: position 852,011,463 of record NC_090931.1, read on the forward strand.
AATGATGGTTATGTATCTGCATGTTATGTTTTCCCTATCTCCCCTTTGTCATTCCACCCCCTTCCCCTAACTCCGTCTTTATTGGCTGCCACGTGATTCCCTGTGTTGTTCTATTCAGGCGCTTGTGCCAACCACTGTGGGAGGGTCGATCTATTCAGCTTCTGTGGTTCGGGAGAGGGGGTCAAAACCCCTGTTATCCCTTTAATAGTTTTGACACATGGCCTGGTTTCCATTTAGAACAAACTACTTAGCATACTTCTGCCTATGCACGAATACATTGTATCTCCTGTTTACCATATTTTGCTATATTATAAACATGTATTTATAAACACACCTTCCCATCATACTCTCCACACTTCACTCAATATATTCATATTTTATCTAGTCCAGTAATTCCCCTTAAAACCTTGTTTTTCATAATACTATGCATGCCATGGATTGAGTCTTTAGTCTGCATGGGTTTTTGATGGACAGGAAACAGCTGCTCAGCCACTTCGTGTGCTATGCCAGAGCTAGCCGGGCACCACGCAATACCTGTAGTCTATTTTTAGCACAGGCTGCATTCCTTTTGGCACAGAACTCTTCACCGTGCTTTGAGATTTTAAAACTTCATAGAAAAACATTTACAAGTGTATTCAGCTAATGGTTATTTGCATCTAATATTTAAAGACTAACTATCTTCATTTAGTGGCTGGCCACATCTGTGTGTGATTATATTTGCATGAAAAAAGGCTTTCTCAGTGCTATAGTGCTTAGGGAAGTCTTTAGTAGTTGCAAAGCACATGGGGGTGCAGGAAGGCACTAGCCAAGGCACTAGCTCCTCCCCAACACCTGGGATATCTTGAAAAACGAAGTAGTATTTAGAGTTAATAATAACTATCTCAGATCAATTGAATCCCTTGTCCAGGTATACACCATCAAAAGAGATCTTTGCATCCAACTGGGGGATACTTCTGAAATATAAAAACTAGAGGTATTTCATGATTTCCAGCAGATGATCGAAGAGCAGTTAAATCGTGTTGACGCCTTTGAGACCGATGATCCGTGACAACAGCTGAGACAGGCATTCCTGGATTTCCAGAGTATCTTCTCAGTTGATTCCTATAATTGAGAGTATGCAACTTCATTCAACAACAATATCTGCAGACCCAGAAATGGCTCCCATGTTTGTAAGACAATACCAGTTGCCTCTTGTGTCCATGGGGTCAATCATGAGATTATCAGAAATATGGAATCCTGTTGGATAATTTGTCTGATCCATAGAACTTTTAACAACCCAGTACTGGGTGACCTAAAACCAAATGGACAATGGAGACTGTGGGGCCCATTACGAGTATGCCGACATACTGTAAAAGTGGCAGTATATCCAGTTACCAGCACTTTTATCATTCCGGCAAAGTATGCGTTGGCAGCAATATTGTTGCCAGTATTTCTGACATGGTATTCATAGCTCCAGAAATGGTGCCGGTAATACTGGAAATGGAATATCCAATGGCGGAACAACTAGCTCCGGTATTACCAGCACAACGGTATTACCAGCTGATTACGAGTTGGGGAATGGTAACCCAGTAATACCGGAAAAAGCAAGGCAGTAATACCTAAATCTGAACATAGACAGTAAATGCATACAGGCGATGGAGATGAGGACACAGGTGCACCCAATGCACCCAGGTGCACCCAATGCACACATGAAGAGAACAAAAGGGCCACGCCTTCCCCAAACACACTTCCATACACCACCACACTGCCACTGGTCTCTTTCAGCATTTTCATGCAGCTGCTCCCGGCCAACATAGAGATTCAGGGGCTGGAGAACCACCACAGGGAACAAGAAGCAGAGGAGAGGAGGAGGATGATGGTGTGGAGGAGGTGCCATGCAAAGTGTGCACTTGTACCCCCAGTAAGTGCCTCACCATGGACCCCACTGACAGCCAGATCCTCACTGTGCACCGCCTCAAAATGGAGATTATTGCAGATCCACTGAACCAGATCCAGGATGACAAAGGGAGCAGGATCGGCATCAGGGCAGCCATACCACTGCCACAGGCATGTTCCAGAACACTGTCAGCCAAATGCATGGTATCTCACAGTCTGCTTTCACTATAGTGCTTTGTCAGGTGGGGGACTCACTCCCACACCATCAGAATGGGACATTTTACTTCCCACCACCCTGGCACAGGTGAATACCATGAACACAAGGTTGTATGCCATAGCCCACTTGCCCAATGTGGTAGCAGCCCTGGACAGTACCACTATAGAGTTGGTGGCACCCCCAGGTATCAGAGGAGGTCTACAGGAACCAAAAGCAGATACATTTGCTCAATGCGAAGGTCACCTGTGATGCAGACCTCACCATAACCCACTGTTGTGCCCATTTCTCAGGATCAACCCATGATGCCATGATACATACATGGAGGTGCACAGAGGCCAAAAGACCTGGATATTGGATGAGTACATGTTCCATCACACTAACCTTGCTGTACAAGTGACATGCAATGGAGGGAACCCACCCATAGAGATGACATGCCCTGACAAGGCCCTGTACATGCATGACCCACCCGCCACTCCACATATGACAGGCTACAACCCACATAAGTAGGATATGGTTCAAGATGCAGCAAAGATGGCCAAGACATGCTTCCCAAACAGGCCAGCCACATCAACATCAAACGTATCACAACATGCATAGGCTGCAAATGGGAGGGGGCTGGCCCACCTATGAGTGTCCAAATTATGTCTGGGGGGACCCTAAGAGCCAAGGAAAAAGGGTGAAGACGACAATTGGCAACACAATCAAAGACCAAGGTTACTGTCCATTCAAATTAAAACCACACAGTACAACAATACACAAGGTGATTAGTTGCCCCAACTACACTCTGAAATACAGAATAACCTGCCCGCCACCAGAATGCTTGGTGTGAACTGAGGTGGGTGGGGAATAACTAGGTGTAGGGACCACAAACACCAATGGATCTCCTGGGGTGTCCGTTATGTAAAGGTCTGAAGAACACTGCCATACATGGAATGACATGCTGCTAACCTGCAACTGCGGGACATGACACTGGCATTTGACATGACATGTGCTCAGGTCACCATGTATATGAATAAATCATAGAATTCGCACAGCTGACATGCACATGTAACCCAGACTCCCATCAGGAACCGTGCATGGTAGAAGCGCACATGCCCAAACCATGCACCAAGGCATGCTGCCCTGTCAATCATCGAAGATGAAAGCAACCAGTGTTGGCTGTGAGCTGTGTGCATGATGTACCATGGAAGACTGAACATCCCCCTGAGTAGTTGACTCCACATTCAAGGACTGGAATGTGAAATAGTGCTGTGCAACGACACATGGGACATGCATGCACAGACTGTCAATCAATATGCTGTTGTTAAAGTCAATGCATCCACAGATCATCATGATTTATACCTTTGTCTCTTCCTCTTGTAGGTGACTCTGGATACCCACAGTTTCCGTGACTACTGAGTGCTCAGGGGAATCCCCAGATGCCAAAGGAGGAGGCCCACAACCGTGCACATGTCCAGACTACGGTGCGTTTTGAGTGCATCTATGGCCTGTGGAAGGCTTGCTTCCGATATGTACACCGGTCTGGGGTGCGCTCATGCATAGGCCCTACAAAGTGGGACGGATTGTGCTTCCATGTGCAATGTTGCCCAACATCTGCATTCAGCTGAACATTCTCCTGCCCCTGGATTTGCACATGCCACCCCCTGAGGATGATGCAGTGCTTGCTGGTGCCATGCATGCATGCATGCACTGAGCGGGTAAAGGCCAGGGAATGGTGCCTAGCTCGCTAGGAACTAATTGACATTTTTTGGGAAAAAGCCATCACATTGTGCTTCGCTTGAACCTTTGTAAAGAATGTTCTCTCACATGAAACACTTTCACACAATACAGAATGTCCTGTCATTGCTTCAAGTGAAAATGATTTCTATGTAGCAACGTGGAACGACCTTCACCAGAACAGCATCCCACTCTGCAAGAACCCACCCTCAAAACACCCTCCTCAAAATCCTACACTCAAAACACCCTCCCTAAAAACCCACCCTCAAAACACCGTCCCCAGAACCTCACAACAAAACACCCTCTGAAAAAAGCCACCCTCAAAACACTCTCCTCAAACACACACCCTCAAACCCTGGCATTGTCCAACTGCCCCCTTCTGTGCCTTATGGGCATGGAGCTCTTCACTGGGTCCCTGCCAGTGAGGAGGTGCTATGAATAACGTCTTGGGGTACCAGGCAGGGAGCCCTCTCTGGGTGTCACAGAGGTGGAGGCTTCTGACCCTTTGGCCTGCATGAACTGCAGGGTAAGCTGCTTGCACTGGTGCAGGATCCAATTGGAAGTGGAGGTAGTCTCCATGTGCTTACGCACCCTGTGTTCCATTGCAGTCATGGTGGTGGTAGCATGGCTGAGTGATCGGGCCATCCTGCGGTTGCAACCCTGCATGCACTCACGCATGGCCCGCATCTCTGGCAGCTACTGGCCCACCAGATCCTCGATTGAAGCCTGCAGCTCCTCAATCACAAGCAGGCATGTACTCATAGCTGACACATTGGGCACTGGTATAGGTGGTGGGCTGTGTGAAGGGCTAGGGATGAAGCATGGAAATGCGCCTCCCATCTCATGCTCCACCTCACCCCCTCATCCTCATTTATGGTGTCCACATGGGCCCTGCCATGATGGTCCAGTGGCTGCATGGCCCGTGATGGTGGGGAGGGTGTGATGGATGACAGATTTCTGGGAACTAGTGTGTGAGACACTGCTTGAATGAGTGCTGCTTCTACCAGGTGGTGTTAGTGCCTGCTGAGGGTGTATATGGTGCATGCATGTGGACATTGCCTGTTGGCCTGCCAAGGTGACTTGTTGTTGTGGGTGTGATGCGCCTTCACTGACATGGACTATCTTGGCACAAAGCGGTGCTTCTGTGTTGTCATGCACATTTTGACTAAAGTGCATGTGCATTGTGATGTTTACCATCCTCCCTTGGAATGTGTTTGTGCTCATTGGCCATTTCCTGTGACTGCCATGTGTTGAACCATTCCTGTGCCCATTTTGTGCATCTCTGCTCGGGGGTACATGTTTTTGGACACTATATTCACATGTCAGATGTACTTACCGTCATCGCTGTGGGTCCCTGCCCCAGCCTCCACGCTCCACATCCCCTCAATGCTCTCCATGCAGAGGATGGAGCTGGCAGTCTCCTCCCAGGGCTTGAAGTGGAGGGGTTCCACAATGCCTCCTCCTGTGCCAGCGTTCTCCCTCCTGTGTCTGTCTATGAGGCTGCAGAATCTCATCTTGAGTTCATCCCAGCGATTCTGACAGTCCCTGACTCTACAGGTCACAGTTACCACTGCTGTCACCCTTGTCTGTATGTCGGCCCATTTGGCTGTCTTACACTGGGCAGAGGTTTTTCTGTGCCTGCTGCCGAATAGGGCATGCTCTACCACTGCATCTGCCAATGCAGTTAGCTCTGCCTCTCTAAATGTTGGCTTTCGGAGACAGAGATCTCACAGACCATTATGTTGCCACAACTACAGGGACTGGATACCAGCAGGAAATGTATGATTGATTATTTTTAAGATGGCTGCCGTAGAGCTACCCATTCCGAAAATTACTCTATTTCCAATAGCAGCCGGTATGGTAGCAGAAACAGTATTACTGGCAATGTATCACCGGTATTACTGGCCAATTGCCATTTACACAAGTAAAATAGGCAACCGTTATTACCGGTTCTGGCGGAGTGTGTGAGGGAGCCTGATGCCTCCTAATATGGTGATAATTCCTCTGATCATGCCACTGGTAGTAGTAATACTGCCGGACCAGTATTACCGCTGTTTTACTGGCAAACTCGTAATGAGCTCCTTTGTACCGACCTGAAGGAGTTGAATAAACAGATCAACGTGTCAAGGTGACCTCTTCCCTATATTTACAAAGGACTGGCTCAGATCTAAAGATCAAAGCTGTATTCAGCCTTTAACTTGACAAACTGTTATTGCACATTTCCTGTGAATAGGGCAGATGAATATAAACCTGCCTTCACCTTTGCGGGAATAATGTACATGGACCTAGAGACGTTGACCTTCTGGGCAAAAGTGAGGAAAGAAATGATAGCTCTGCGGAGGTAGAGTTAGAAATGGACCTTCTTGGAAATGTCTAAGATGTGAGGGAGGAAAGAGAGAGAGGAGTGGAAGATGACTCTGAGGTTTCTTTCTTCAGGTGCAGGCGAAGCAGGAGAGCCCATAGAGTGCGGCCAGAATGAAGGAAGGAAGAAGGGAGTGGGAGTCCCAATGGGAAGGATCTCAGTCTTGCTGACATTGATGCAGAGGTAATTGTAGGCACACCAGAACTGGATAGCGGTTAGGAAGCCGGGAATGGTGGACCAAGTGCGGAGAGCATCAGAGGGAAGTATGAATAAAAGTTGGGTGTCATCTGCATAACATTGGAAATGAGGGTAAAAGGTTGAGATAAGATGAGAAAATGGAGGGAGATAGACGTTAAAAAACCAGGGTGAGAAGTTAGAGTCCTGGAGGATGCCTCAGGTGGAGATAGATGTAAGGAGAGGAGAAAGATATCAGGATGACCTGGGAGGGACTGTCAGTGAAGAAGGAGGTCAGGCAGTCCAGTGCACGCTCTGAGATACCAAGGGTATCGTGGAACCGTTTTATGAGGATGGAGTAGTTGACTGTAACAACTTAAAGGTCAAGCAGAATGAGAACAGCGGGAAAGTTAGTGTCAAGAGATGCATGCAGTTCTTCACGGGTGTTCCAAAGAGCAGTTTAGATGCCTCTGGCCTCTGGATGCTCGGAAACCGGATTGATGGTCGTGTAGGCAGCCAATGAGCTCAGTGTGCTGAGACAGTTGGGGTAAAGTCAACTTCTCCAGGAGTTTCCCAAGGAAGGGAGGGATGGAGATAGCCCGGTAATGATCCGGACACGAGGGGTCGGCAGAAGTTTTTTTCAGGAGTGGGCGCACAAGATAGGGCTTGAGGAAAGAGGGGGAAGACCCGGTAGCAAGAGAGTGATTGCAGAAATCAGCTTGTGCAGGGGCAATAGTGCCAATGTTGTCCTTAATAGTTCTGGAAGAACAGTGGGAGACCTGTTTGTTGGAGACCTTCATAGAGTGGACATCCCCAGTGATCTTGTCCAGTGTGGCAGGGGAGAAAGAGGATAGCGAAGCTATGAGAGGATGGGAGGCCAGAGGTGGCAGCTGGATGGGCATAGGGGGAGAAAGGGAAGAAGAAAAGTACTCAGGATGTCCTGAGTTTTTGCATTGAAGTGGGTGGCCTGTGCAGTGCAGAGGGCATGAGATGGAAGTGGTGAGGTGGAGACTGCAGAAGGATTGGCTAGTTGCTTACAGATTTTAAAGAGTTCAGCCGTGTTGTTGGATACTCCAGAGACACAGGCCTGGATGTCGGCCCTCATCTTAGAGAAAATGGTGAGGCGATATTGCCTTTGGATGAGGCGGCCGGACCAGTTTGTCAAAAGATAAACCTGTGTTCTGCCACTTCCTTTCTGCAGCTCTGCATTTGCGCTTCGGGTCTGCTAGATCAGAGTCGTACCAAGTGTTATGCTTGGTGGCATGTTTGCGCTGGATCCTCAGGACTGGGGCAACAATATTGAGAGTGTTGGTAATGGCGAGATGGAAGTTGCTAAGAGCAAAGTCAGAGGTAGAGTCTGCAGAGGGGGGAGAGGGTGGGACCAATGTGGTTGCAAAGGCAGCAACTGAAACTCGTTTCATCTGGCAAATGTCCATGAACAAGGTTAGCAGAGCTGAGAGAGGTGGGGTCAGAGGGTTGAGAGGGCCCAGGTGGGATGAGAGGAGGGAGTGGTCTGACAAGGAGAGAGGGGTGGCAAGAGGGGTGGAGAGCAAAAGACCTGTGTGGATAAAGACAACAAGCGTGTGTCCAGCCGAGTGGGTCGGTCTAGAGGGGAGAATGGAGAGGGAGAGTGAGGTACACAGGTCATGGAAGAGAGTGTATGGCCTGCATGAGGAGTAAAAGTGGATGTTAGAGTCACACAGTAGGAGGAGTTTAGAGGTAGATGACAGTAGAAATCAGCCCATTCAGAGAGGAACAGGGTGATAGATCCATGTGGCATATAGATAGTGGCAACAGTCAGGGAGGAGTTAGGAGAGATGGCCAGCTTGCAGACCAGGCTCTCGAAGGAGGAGTATGGCTGGGTGGGTACGAAGGAGGAAGGTACCCACTTCGGGAAGATCAAGGCAACCCCACCAACAGAGCGGTTAGGGCAAGGCTTAGAGATGATTTTGTAGCCATCAGGGAGAAGGGAGTCAAAAGCAGTGACTGAGCTGGTATTGAACCATGTCTCGGTAAGAGCGAGGATATCATTGTAGGATGGTGGTCAGTAGATCAGGAGGAACACTATATTGATTTGGTTGTTGACTTTGATCTTGATAAGGAGGAATTCACAGTCTTCTACATCGGTTGGGCTGAGTGCAGCAGCTCAGATATGTTCTTTGTGTATGATTGCAATTTTGCCTACACCTCGGCTTTCTCTTTTGGTGTGTATTAATTTTAATTGTTCCGGTATGTTTCAGTCGCAATGGCTTCCTAATTGTTGCATCTGTGCCTCCTTCACTTAGTATGTCATAGATTTCTGTTGGGTGTGAGGCGGGTTGCAAAATGTTTGCCTGTTTTGAGTCTCTTGACTGTTTGCAATGTGGGTACAGATTTCCCCAAACCGGTATCTCATGAAAGGGAAATTGTGCCTGTGTTGCCCTCTTATCTTGTCTTTATACTTTCTTGGCTCTTGGCAATGTGTGTTACATGTTTCCCCCAGCTGATATCTTATTAAAGGAGGATTGCGCCCCTGTTGATTTTTACTCTACTTGTTTGGTATTAGAAATTGTCTCTTAGTGTTAATTGTTCTTCTCAGTGCGCCCTGGGGTTACCTCTCTCTTCTGACCAACAGACCAGCTTTCTTCGGCATCTCAGCATCACTGCTGCATGCTGCATGAAACCCTTGGCAGTCCAGAAATATTACTGACAGCTCTCCTGTGACTGTCGCAGCCTGCATGCCATTCTCTGGATCTCCACAGGCTCCATCGGGTCTCCGCATTCTCCAGCACACCTGAGCCACTCACATCGGGTCGGGAGCATGTCTCCCAAACAGCTGGGCATCTCTCCCTGCTGCCGTCAATGACTCTGCTTCCTGGTGTGCATACTCTATAACATTGCATGCCTTCTCTTCCCATGTCAGCTTCAACTGGCGCTCTCACTTCTGATTCAGCTTCAACCCTTTGGCCTCTCTCCTGACTGCTTCTTCCTCTGCCTCACATCTTTTCACCTGTGGATCATTCCTCCATTCAAATCTCCCACTTAGGTGACTTGAATTGAAACAACTACACTGTGCACGGTCTTCTTAGTAGCAGCAGTAATCATCATCAGCTCCTTGCTCCTCTACCCCATCCCAGTACTATAGGAATTATGGATCTTGAAGTATTAACTTCAAAAAGCAACGGAATGCTTTACAGAGGTATACAACAACACAGATACACAACAGGGCACTATTTACAGATGTATAACAGAGCTTTTCAGAGGTAACAACAGAACAGATATACAGTTTATGGTAGGATACAGAGGTGCACAGAGGAGGGGTACAGTGGTACAGGCTGGGAAGGAGGAGAGGGCAGATGGCGTCTAGTGAATCAGGTGGCGCAGGGAGCAACATGACGGCCTAGGTGTTGAGGAGGAGAGACTCGTTGAAGAGGTGGGTCTTGAGTTTATTTCTGAAATGTGGGAGCATGGGGGCGAGTCTGATGCTGACAGGGAGGAGGTTCCATAGTCTTGGGGAGTAGGCAGAGAAGGCTTGTTCTCTGGTTGTTTCCTTTTGCAGCTGCATATTTAAGTCTGCCCATGTCCTGGCTTCTAGTGGTGCGCTGTCCGCCGGAGATGCTGAGTTTCTCCACAAGGTAGCTGGTTGGCTTGAGGGTGACCGCCTTATAGAAGGTGCAGTAAGACTTGAAGGTTATTTGTGAGTGCTGTAGGAGCCAGTGAAGGTCGATGAGGGGTGGGGTGATGTGGTCGTATCTGTGTAGACCCTTGATGAGGTGTGCAGCCCTGTGTACAACCTTTCCTGGAGGGGTACAAATATAATGCAACACTCCTTTAACTCTCCTTGTTCATCTCTAAATACATCAGGGAATTGTTGTAGAACGTTCTTTAGATCTTGATGTTATGCAAAATCTAGAGAAACTGATATGTTAGTGTCATTTTTGTCAGTCAATAGACTGGTTAACATTACAGAGGTATCTTGAACAGGATTTTCTCTCCACTCTTTAAGAAGGTTAATATAACAGATGTGAGTTTACATTTTTCTATCTGGTTGTGAGACTCAAGACTTTATAGTTGGATGGTCCTGTTTTTTCTATGACCTCATAGGGCACATGCCAAATAGAGAGCATTTTGTTTTCAGAAGAGGGAAGTAGAACTAATGCCTTTTGACCCACAAAAAAATAACTTCTCACTGCTTTCTTATCATAGTATTCCTTCTGATGTTCTTGGATTTTAGCCATATTATTTTGTACTATAGCTCGAACGGCTGCCATGTGTTCTTTTAGTTTCTGAGCAGATTGAGATAAGGGTAGGATAGTTTTTTCTCTCTCTTCGCATGTTTCCCATAACATATCTAGCACATCTCTTGTTTCTCTCCCATACAATAACTTGAACGAGTAGACTCCAGTAGAACACTGAGGTGTTTGCCTGCTGGCAAATAGGGCCCATGGTATTGTAACATCCCAATTCTTTCCATCTGCTTCTAACTTTTTAAATATGTTTTTCAAAGTTGTATTTAATCTTCCAACCAAACCATTAGTTTGGGGCTGGTAAATGGAGGTATGTAGGGTTTTAATCTGAAGGATTTCTTTAACCTCTGCCTTACGTTTACAAATGAAGGTAGATCCTTGATCTGTCACGAGAAGGGGTACACAGTAGACAAGTAGTATACCTAAGACAGATAATATCAGTAGATGGCAGGAGGATCACTCCAGAGAGAGCAGAAGCAATACACAGCAGACCACGTCCACGTACAGTGAAGCAGACACAGTATTTATTAGGCCTGTGGAATTATTGCAGGGCCTGGGCTGTCGACTGTTCCACATTTACAAAGCCCCTCCTTCAGGGATTAAAAGAAGCACAGAGGGTAAAAGACCCCATAAAATGGACATCTAAATTAATTGGCTCATTTGTGGAACTCAAGGAAGCGTTAGTTCATGCACAAGTTTTGGCAAACCTATGCTACAAAGAGAAGTTCTTTCTGTGTTTGCATTCTGATAGCACAGTGATGATGGCTGTCCTCATTCAGAAGATGCGGCAGGGCCACAAGCCCTTGGCCTACTACAGTGGTCTCCTAGACCCAGTAATGCAAGGCCACTTCCCATTCGAACAATCACTTGCCTCAGCTGCATTTGATATAGACAAATCATCGACAATAATTATGGGCTGTGCAGTCGTGCTCTAAATGGAGCATTTGCTTTTTGCGATACTAGAAAAATCAAAGTCCACATTAAACACTCAGAGCACATCAGGTTATGAGCTGATATTGTCAAACCAGCAATTGAGATAGTGAGGTGTTGGATTGTTAACCCAGCGACATTCATAGCACAGGCAGCGGAAGTAGGGGAGTATGCGCATGACTGTGCCTCATACTTTGACCCCAAAGTACAGGCCATAGAAGGAGGAAAAATGCCTTTCGTTGATGGGTCATCAACATTAGAGTCAAGCATGGGCTGTCGACAAACGGATGCGGCAGTGGTCTGTCATCCTGAAGGCAAATTTAAAGTGTGGGCTCAGAAGAGGTTTCCACTAAACTGTTCAGCATAGGCGACTGAGTTGACAGCGCTGATAATGGCCATAGATATGGAAGAAGGGCATGCTGTCAACATATTCTCTGATTCGGCCTATGTCACATCCACTGTGCACTTGGGATTGACCCGATGGAAGAGGAGGGGGTTCTGGAGCAGCGATGTCTGCCCTTTGCGACATTCAAAATGACTGTCCCGAATAATGGACGTACTGCACCTTGTGAGAAACCTGATGGTGTCTCACCCACTAGTCCCCGGGGATCTGTCATCCAGGTGGCCAGGACATGGCCATCGCTTTTTTTGGATCCCGTTCCTGGGGGTGGACCAGTGCGCGAGGATCACCGGTTACATGTGATAATTCCGCCGCAAAAATATCACGATACAAAAATATTGCCATATTTTAGCGGCGAATTTCACAATGCAGCCTGCGGCGGACACCCCCGCAACCCCCGCATCATTTTTTAATGTGCGGGGGACACCCCTGCAACCCCCACTCCCACATAATATCCCCAATAAAAATATTGCCTAACCGGCCAGATTTACAGCAATAATTTTGTTGGGGATATTAATACCAGATCACCTGGGTGAGGGGTCTTCAAGGAGTGGGAGTGGGACACTGTATGGTGAGACACGGTTTCGCCTTCCCTGTACCACCTTTATAAATCCAGGTAGGATACTTAGGAACTCAAGCCCCCCCTTGACAACACAAACACTTTCTCACAGACAGCTCGCTATTAGAATAAACGGCCCAATACGATAGTCAGGCAGGGTCAGTCAATAACTGATCATCACACACATCTGACTTCCATTAGATTCCCCCACACGGGCAAAAGGTGGAGCACGAGAGCGAGGAATAGCAGAGGAGGATGCAGCAGTTCCAAGATGGCAGTTTAACACGAGGAGAAAGACGGCAAAACAGAAGGGGTTTGCAAGGAGGGAAGTGCCCTTGACCTTTTCAATTCACTGTCACTTTCAAAAAGCCTGGAGAAAAGAAAGCGTAAAACCAGGAAACCAGGCTGAAGAATCCTGCATTGTGTGTCGGAGCTAACCAAGGCTCTCCTTCATCGTTAATCAAACTGTGGAGAACCGCCTGCTGCCGTGGTACTGTCCTTGGCTCCTACAGCAAAGCAGCGCCAGTGAAATCAACAAAGCCGGGGAGGCTGATACCAGACCAGTCTGTGTTGAAGCCAAGGTTGCAAGCAGCAACATTGTATGGTGAACGCTGAAGTAAACAAGTGTATGAAATGCATGTGATAATCAACGCAAGTAAAATTGGACAACACATGATTGACTGAACTTTGAAACGAAAATATGATGCCTTAGACAGAGTGGTCCGGCACTGCATGCATGCTTATTCAAAGGTCTCTGTAAGATATTCAACTGAGAGGTGGCAAAGCGAAAGAGTGACAAAGCACTGGAAATCAAAGTGGTCCTGCAATGGGTCAAGCAAAATCCTGTGAACAATCGAAAGTCTTCAATGTTGATAGAGTAAAGAAAGTTGATGAAAAAGTAGATAAAGTTGGTCCGAGCCCAAATGAGGGAGATCAGCTGAGAACTTTGGGTAAAATCAAAGTTTGTGTTAAAGTAAATTAAAATTGGTCCGAGACTGGCAGAGGGAGACTGATTGAATATTGTGTCAAGGTGGATTGGCGCCCGGTACAGGGAGATCTGGGGTGAACCGTGACTCGTCCCAGAAATTGGATACATGAATATCCTACGAGCATTGTGGTAAAGGGGATCTGAGCCCGGCTGAGTGGGATCCCAGGTGGATAGTGAGTCACCTGAGAAATTGAATGTGTGTGAAATCCTTAGAGGAAAAGAACATATTATTTATTTGTCACATCAAGCCCTCTGAAAGAAGAGACTCTGAAAGGCAAAGGGACTTGGGCATGGAATGTCCTGATGCTAATGTTTTGTTAAAGACTCCAATCAAGCATTCCCACTAGGTCAGTGCCTTGTCTGGGATTGCTCAAGGGAAGCCCTTATTTATATATTTTTATGACAAGTTATAATCTGGATGATGAACCCTTGTATCACGCCCCTCTCTTTGAATTCCCCTGACCCCACTGAGCCAAGAAGTAGGTTTGTTTTGCAAATTAAAAAGGTTTATTTGAAAAATTAAACAATAGATATATATCACACTTTTATAATAAATTAATATTTGATATCACACTTAGACATATGACAGTGAGTGATCAACAATGGATGATGTAATGCTAACACACTGGTTTAATTATTTAGGAGTAGTATAGAGGATAAGGTAGCTGAGAATGCTTTATATGGTTCAAGGAAATGCAAGGTGGGACAGAATGCAACACTGAAATAATTTGATATGACTTCAGCAAAAGATAATATAATCACTTTTCCCCTTTTGGCAATTCATCCCCCCTCTATGCAATGTAAATAGGTGGAAGTAACACACACAGTCTTCAGGAATACAATCACAGTACAATCCAAATTCACTTCCCCCCTAGCAAGCTTAGATCACAAGGATGATTTTAAACACAGGCGAAATACTTTGTTGTTGGAAAGCTTAGAATCCCAGCTTTAAAATAAAAGTTAAATCACGCCTCTTTCACAAACGGTTCAAGAGATACGGACGATTTTATGAAGGTAATTTTTCAGAAATGAAATTTTAAAGTTTCAGAATGACAGATGACAGTTTTGCAGATTTGAATCAAAAGAAGGGACACGATTTCTATGATGCAGTTCTCAATAGGTTAAAATAGTTTGAATTAGATTATTTTAAACTAAGAGATTGGTTTTGCACAGTTCTGGCCGAGTACTCACACTATATTTTGGACAGGAATGCGACTTCGTCATGGATCGGGTCAGGATTGGCTGCGGTTCTCTCGCCACTTGGTACTGGTTCTGCGCACAGCAATCTGGGTCAGCTCTCAGCACTGCACAGTTCTGGTCTCTCTGGATCTCTGGTCTCTCTGGATCTCTGGTCTCTAGAGATTGATGGATTTGAAGTCTGGATTCTCCCGGCAAAGCGTCCCACACAAAAGTGGAAAGTGAATGTCCCTACCTGTCCTGCACAGTCTCCTTATATGTGTTTAGAAAGTGGGTGGGTCAGCTCATTCTGCATGCCCAACCCTCTCAACTTATCATTGGCCAGTTCCTCCTCTCTCCCTTCATTGGGGGAACTGAGTTGTGAGTCAGGGTGATGCTGCCATTTACAATCTATTGAAGAAACGCCCCTTTGCTTTTGCTTTAGAAAATCATTCTCATAACTAAACATATTTCCCAAACGCACAAGTGGTTGACATTACATGTCCAGATTGCAGATGACTTAAGGTACATTCTGGCCCAACTCTGATCTTCCTGGGGGCTTGCATTCAAAAATGGCAACTTATTTTCGTTTTTAGTTGGCTTACCAATGTTAAATCTTTTCCCAAAATTACACAAATGTACACCCCCCTTCTACACATATTCCAGTAATTTACTAGGTCTCTAGCATAAGCACAGTGTCTGCAGTATTAATAATTAGCGGGGTTCGGTCCTAGGACACCGCACAAATTGGAGTTTGGTCTCAAATCATGAGGGCTTTTTCCATTTTGTGGACCCCCAAATTGCACATTTCTGTGAGCTTAATACAAGATTTTATAAGCAATTTAATCAAACATACATTTGCTGCAATATGAATTCACACTGCAGTCTGGCCCGCCCCTAGGAACTGGGAGAGTCAGGGATCACATGTCTCTCCTACCAGGCAGAGCTCTGTTTACAGTCAACACCCAAATCAGCATATCCTATTCAATGGAAAGAGTCTACTGTGTCGGCTGAGGTCAGCAGGCCAGGGGGCCACTCCGCATTTGGTTAGCATGTCCATGTGATCTCCTGGCTTCTTGTGTGGAGTTCTGAGGTGAGAAGGTTTCCCAGCCTCTTGGACTTTTAATTGAATCAGCCTGTCTTCTGTGAACAGCAGGTGTTTATGAATTTTAATTAACCAAAAGGCTTTGAAGTTTCCAGCTGGCTCAGGATCCTTTGGCAACTCCTGAAGTACAGTTCTACTGTCAGAGTTTAGACCGCTAGCGCCGGTTTGTGGAAAATGCCGGTACTGCACCCATTTTTGGGATCTGTCTTGAATTAATGCATTTCAAAAAGGGAATTTTGCTTGATAGTATATGATCCTTGCTTAAAAGTGTTTTGATGGGAATCCTTACAGTAGAATAAAGTAGAACACTCAACCAAGGTTGAATTTTTGTTTGGTGGTTTCGTGCCCATGATTTTAGCAAATTTTTGACATCAAGAAAATGAATTAAAAACAGTTCTGGGTTGCTTTTGGCAATCAGCATTGCCATTCCCAATGGTTTCAGGCTACTGTGTGTGTAGCCCAATGATGGTTTTAGGCAGTGCCCTCCTGTGCTCACAAACATAGGCAAACATGGGCGGCAGCCTATTCTTCATGTTTTCCCTGTGCACTTTCTGGGGAGTTCTGGCCATCATGATGTTTTCAATGCCAGTAATGCACAGTTTTGTGGAAGGGCTTAGATGCATGGGTAAAAACACCCCACAAGCCCCCCCTCTTTTGATGGCCATTCTGATCTTTCACTGATGGAACTCGCAAGATCTGGGATGTCGCCTCATCTTCTTCCGATTCGTAGATGGCACAGTTCAGCATCTTTTCCTCCCTCCAGTTGGATCGATCGGTTCTTCTCGCCGGTTCTAATGGGAATATTGGGCGGTACCCAGGGCCCCTCGGATCTTTTCTCCCGGTCCCTGGGTCGTTCTCCTTGGTCAGTCTCCATGGTTTCATCTCTCCTAGGATGATAAAGCAAAGCGGCAATACACATTCCTAGACATTTTTCCACCACTATTAATGGTGTGGCGAAGATATACATTTATACATCCGGTTACATTTTGCAGTGATATTTTTAAAAAACAAGATATAGCAGGAACATTTTCATACCAGAATCATGATATTTTACACACTATATGTGGGATATTTTTAGGGTTGGAACTGAATTACCCTGGAGCGGCCCCCTCTGGGATTCCAGAGGATTCCTCCAGTTGCTGCAGAGTTTGCCTGGGATGGCAACACTTTAGCTGATTTATATGTACCCACTTGTCTTCCCCTTCCTCCAGACTACCTTTGGGGATGCATATCTTATAAGCTACTGGGGAGATCTTGTCTATAATTTCAAACAGTCCCTTCCATGTAGGCAAAAATGTTTGCTGTTTGGCCTGGTTCCTTTGGAAATTGTATAGACAGACCCGATCTCCCACATTATATTCCTTCCTGGTGGTTTTCAAATCATAGTGAGTTTTCATGCTATCAGCTAATCTTTCTAGATTCCGCTGAGCATAGGCAAAAGCATGTTGAAGGTGTTTCCTTAAATTCTCCACATACTCATGAGTTATGGAGGCATTTATCAATGTCTGCTCTTGGGTCCTGTAGAGCAAATGCTGGGGAAGCACCATCTTGCGTCCAGTCATCAGCTCAAACGGTGACATTTTGGTTGCAGATGAAGGGGTAGATCTGATGGCCATTAGGACCAGAGGTAATCAGATATCCCAACTTGGCCCAGAATCTGCCACAAACTTTTTTAATATGCTCACAATGGTCCGGTTGTAGCGTTCTACTGCCCCAGAAGAAGCTGGTCGGTAAGCAATATGTAGCTTACTTTTGACCCCCAGTATCTCCCACATCTTTGTCATTACCTCGCTGGTGAAATGGCTACCTCTGTCTGACTCAATCCTTTGAGGTAGACCAAAACGGGAAAAGATGTGGTTAATCAACAGGGAAGCTGCTGTTTCTGCCTTGCAGTTTGGGGCCGGGAGACATTCCACCCACTTGGTAAACAAGCATGTGACCGTCAACATGTACTTGTTTCCTCTAGACGAGCGAATCACAGGGCCTACGAAGTCGATTTGCAAATCTGACCATGGCAGTGTCATCCCCCTTTTTTGGAGAGGCGCCCGGTGTGTGAGGGATGTTGGCTGAAATTGTGCACACACAAGACACACCTTCAAGTATTGGTCGAGGTCCTGCCCCATGTGTGGCCAGTATGCAAACTCTCTTAAGATCTCAAGTGTTCTATGAAACCCCCTATGACCGGCAGAAGCCACATCATGGGCATGACTTAACATCAGGCTTGGGAATGAGGTAGGAACCACCCACTGATCATGGCCAGCTTGGGATTTCGTTACCAACAAACCGTCTTGGATTCGGAACATCTTTGGACATTTCATCAACACTCTAAGGTCCTCTTTCCCAATGTAATCGGTATCCATCAGGGGAAAGTTCTCAAGGTCCTCAATGTGTTGGTAAAACTTACCAATTATTGGATCCCCCTTCTAAGCCGTAATCAAATCGGCATCTGGGGTCTCCTTACTCCATTGTGAAGTTGAAAGATCATTGTGAGCATTTGTCTGGGACCTAGTGATAGCAGTGACCTGGATTTCCCCCAACAGGGACTCTATTTCTATTAGATCCCCTTGGATGGCCCCGGTTTTGGCCAGCTGATCAGCTAACTCATTTCCAGTTTTGTCTGGTCCCTCTACTTTGGAATGACCCTTGATCTTCTTCCAGCAGATGGTCATCCCATTCGAGGTGACCAGGTCATCAATGTTTTGGATTAACTTCCCATGTTTCAAGGGTTTGTTATTAGCACATAACATGCCTCTGGTTTTCCAATTAACCAGGTGCTCCACGAACCCGTTGCGGACATAATCCGAATCTGTGATTATGACCAGTTCGTGGAGTTGACGTTGGACAGCAGTGAGGATGGCTTGATGCACAGCCATCAACTCTGCTACCTGACTACTTCGGGGACCAATTTTGTACCCAGCGGAGGGTTCTGGAAACTCCTTTACCCATGCATTCCCTACGCCAGCCACCAGTTCTTTCTCCCCGTTGTTGTCAACATGGTAAGAGCATCCATCCACGTAGACAGTGGGCATTCCCTTACACTTGTCTTCTTCAAAGACTTTGTGGGGGGAATTAAGGTATGCCTCCATGTTCTGCTTGATTATTAGACTTTCGTCCTCAAGACAGTTTTCTCTGGCACAATCATGCAAGTCAGCCAGACCTTGCGCGAGGGGACCCTTCTTGTTTTGGCCATATCTGACCTCCACAGTATAGCCTTGCATTGACAGAATCCAGGAAGTTATTTCGGGAATTACTCACATTTCCGGCCCGGATTCTGTCACTTTGGAGATATTGCAGAGGCTGGTGTGGAGTCTCCACTATGATGTGTTCCCCCTGGATGAACGGGCGGTAATTCTTCAATGCCCACACCGTTGCCAGGAGTGCCTTCTCACAATCGTTGAATTTTTCCTCCACAGAGGATAAAGTTTTGCTCGCATAGGAGATTACCTTATTGACCTTGTCATGCTTTTGGTATAATACTGCCTTCAAGCACGTATTAGAGAACCCTGTCTCCAGGAAGAACTCCTTGATTCTGACAGGGTAAGCTAGGCAAGGCGCTTGTGAGAGGCTTCTTTTGAGTTGTCTTACTGCCTCGGATTGTTCTGGACCCCATTCCGACTTGACCCCCCCTTCAAGAGATGAATCAGGGGTCTGGTGATCTCTGCGTAGCCCTCAATGAACTTTCTGCTGTAATTAGTCAGTCCAAGGAGGCTCCTTAGTTCCCGCAGAATTGTGGGATCCTTTAGTTTCTGAAGTGCTTCCACTTTCTTTTCTTGGGGACAGAGACCCTGAGGAGTAATCTCATGCCCCAAGAAATTAACACGGGTTCTACACCACTGTGCTTTTTGGAAGGAAAGTTTTGCTCCGGCGGCCCTCAACTGGGTCAGGAAATAACGGATCTCCGTTATGTGTTCCTCAACAGTTGAGCTTTTAATGAGGACATCATCTACATAAGCCAGCTTACCCTTCGCACCCAGGTCGGGCATGGCCTTGTGTAGGAAAATGTTGAATTCATTGCCGGAGTTGAGGTATCCGAAGGGAGTCCGGGTCCATGTGTACTGCTGGCCCCCAAAGGTAAAAGCCAGTTTGTATTGGTCCTCCCTGCTGACAGGCATGGTCCAGTATCCATTGGTCAGGTCTATTGCAGTGAATACCTGTGACCCCTGAATCTGGGCCAGCCCTTGGTCAATGTAGGGCAGAGGCCATCGGGAAGTATGGACCCGTTTGTTGAGCCCCCTTAGGTCAGCGTAGAGTCTCCATTGGCCGTTTGGCTTCAATATTCCCAGCACCGGATTATTGAAGGTGCTGCGTACTGGACGGATTATCCCCCGGGACTCAAGGTTCTTAATTATTTCAGTAAGGGACTCCATGGATGCGAGAGGCAAACGATATTGCTTCACAAACACTGGAGTCATGCCAGGGTCCGTGGGAATTGTTGTCGTGTGGATGTCAGTGCAAGCACAGTCATATGAGTCTACCGCAAAGAGATCTTGGAAATACAAGAAAACTTGTTTCAACTTTTGCTTCTGTCCCAGAGTCACACAGGCATCAGCTAGGTTGACTCTCTCTTCCACCATCTGCCTGAAGCCTGGAAAGACTTCTGGTTTTGCTATCTCAGCGGCCTCCTCCAGCTTGGTGGAGAAGTCCCTGGTAAGAGTGCTGATTTGGACTCGTGGCTTCAGGTGGGAAAGACAGCCCTCATGGACCTGGAAAATCACCTCATCCCCTCTGAAGTCACAAGTCACATCTTCCTTACCATAAGGGCAAGAAGTGTACACCAGGAAGTTCCCCCATGCCGGGTAAAGATCCTGTCTGGTGTTGTATTGTCATCACTGTCACTGTCAAAACAGTCCTTGGGGATTGGTCCTAACAGTTAATTTCCTAAATCAATGGAGAAATGTCAGTCATCAACCGCCATTCCAATAATGGTGCCTGCGGCTAGAGTAATACTCTTTAAGTCGCTCTTATCCACCTCTATTGGAATGGTGTCATGTTCTATGTTGACTAATGGTGTTGGGTTTACCCCTTACCCTTGCTGTTGGAGAGAAGCATTTAGATGAATATAAGCATCAGGGTTTTTCAATTTTTGTCCTCTTTTAACTTTCACTTCCAGGGAGAATTGTCGGGTCCTTTCTGGGATGGTGACTTCCTCTTTAATCTGAATTTCAACTGCATAAGGTGGCAATTGAGCTGACCTATATGCTTTTTCTGGATCATCAAAGCCCTGGGATTATCCGCTAATCGGGACCAAGCTTTGAAGTTTATTAGGTCCAAACTAATGGCAAAGCGATTGAGAATGTCACTGCCTAAGTAAAAGGCGGCAGTGACGTCTCGCACGACCCAACAATTATGGACTATGCTCTTGTTGCCAATGGAGATTTTGAGCATACACCTGCTTCGCAGGAGATGTTTCGAATTGGGTGTTTCCAGATCCATTTCCCATTTGTTTATCAGTTTGAATGTTGAATGGCTGGATCTTTTGGGAGTTGGCGGAACATGGCTTCGCTGATGAAGCTCTTACCGTTGTTCACATACACTCGAGCGAGAACAGAGTCCTTCCCATCATTTAACTGAACAGGGATGAACAACTGCTCTCCAATTTGCTGAATATCAGCCAGGCTCTGAGCTGATTTCACATCTTTCTGGACTATAGGAGTGGGAATGCCTGATTGTGGATTAGTAAAGAATTTCAGAGTATTTCCTTCCAGTGTGGAATACCACCTTAAACTGGAAGGAAGGTTGATTTTCAGAAATAGAGAGGACCCTCCATCACCAGTCTGTTGTCCTACTCCTATTACTGTCACGTCTGGAATTTGGTTGTTCTGGAAGTGAAATTCTACTTGGTCAGATTTTTGTTCAACCATGTGGCAGGTGCCGTTTAAACTAACATGGTTGACACTCTGTTTTAATTTTATTGGTCGGCTAGTCTGGGTCCAGAGGACCTTGTTTACGCAATCTATTAGGGGTGACAACCTTCTCAGGAGGTCATTCACTAGTAAACAAGGGGTGCCCTCTGGAGTCACTACTATGACCGGGTGTTTCACCTCGTGTCGCCCAATTTTGATGTCCAAATCTGCAGTCCCCTCGATGGGAATTTCCTTCCCGTCAAAGTTCTGGAGTTGTCCAGGAAGAGAGGTGAGGGGAATTTGGTACTTCTCCCCCCTACCTGAATTCAGTTCATCGAAGGCCCTTCTGGACCGAAGGGTAGCTTGGGATCCAGTGTCCACCAGTGCCAAAATTGTACCCTGCCCCTGTACTTGTACCGGGGCATAGTATCTTCCCTCATTTTCCTCAAGGGGGCACAGATAATACACATTTTTGGACAACTGGTGGGCTAATTTTTTATTTTTGGACATTGCTAGCAAAGAGATTTGGGCAGAATACTGTGGAGAGTCATGGGAATCTGAAAGAAAAAGTTTGCAACTGGATATTGATGCGGTTTTTGGTTCCCTTGGTTCCAGTTCTGGCCCGCCCCACCCTTTTTGGAGGCAGTCACCTGGATGGGTTTGAACCAGGGGTTTTCGGTCTTGTTGGTTCTGGGATAGAATGATGGGCGGCGACAGCTCAATCCCCACATGTACCCAGTCTAGGTTGGAATCCCTTGGGACCCATTTTTCCTTGGGAGGAGTTCCCCCATCTCTGAAGGAGAAGATCCTTTCCCCAGGATCCTCTTGGGATCCCTCTCCCTCAAATTGGAAGATCTGTACCTCCTCCTCAAAGTGGGTCTGTTTGGGTACTTTGTTTCTCCTACCCCCCCTCTGCTCCTTGGGAGGCAGACTTTCAGGGGCAGGAGATTTTGTTTCCGGTTCCTGGGTTTCCAGGGGCTGTTTACAAGTGGGGAAGGAAGCTCCCTCCAAGGCTTTACACCCCCCTTCCCGTTGTGCCTCCTCCCTGGGAACTGGTGGGTTATTGGGGTGCTGCCCCAGTCATTGTTCTGGAGCACCAGGCCCAGAGTTTGGGGCATTCTGCGGTGGCATGCCTCAGTATGTGACCCAGATCCCGTGCCATATTTTGGACCTGGCGTTCAAGTTGGGAAACCCGCTCAGGCTGATACGGGGTTCTGTTTTCTCCCCTGGGCTGATCCCGGGAAGGGTAGCTATCCCTTCTCTGGTAGTACCCTGGGTTGGGAAGAATTGGGTACCCCTCCACCCTTGGCCTCCCCTCTCCCGGATTAGGTGGTCTGGGCTCAGGGAAGTGGGGAAAGAAGGATGGATGATTTTGGGGTTGGAAGTTGGGTGGATACCTGGGGAACAAGTTCTGCCCAGGATTTGGTGAATTTCTGCCCTCCTGGGGGAAGTGTGGAGGGAAGTTCCCTGGGTTGGGCGCTTGGTTGGATCCCCCCCCTTGGGCCGGAGGAGTCCACACATAACCCAGGATTGGACTGTTTCCCTTATAGCGGGGACTTACATAGTCAGGGGAGCGGGGGACCCCATTTGTGGGACTACCCCTTGACTCCCTGTCTGTGACTGGCCCGAGGGCCTTCTGGGCTGTGAATTATTTGGTGCAGGCAGGTTTTTAGGTCCCCCCATCTCCAGATCTAAAACGGGGGCAACCTTTACCTCTGCCACCTTGGCAGCAGCAGGGGTGCTGTTGGTTTTGGGGTTTTTGGGCTGATTCTTATTTTCCACCGGTTTCTGCACCTCATAGATGCGGGTGGCTTGCTCAATGACCCAGTCTAAAGATCTTTTCTCGTGAAAATCTCTCACGATCTGGGTCATTATGTATTTGGGTAAGGCATGGAAAAACGTATTAACAAATTCCTTACTATCGGTGCGCACCCTTTTGGTAGTCTGCGCAAAAAAAGCACGCTTTA
The DNA here is from genome assembly GCF_040938575.1 of Ambystoma mexicanum. Classification (NCBI taxonomy): domain Eukaryota; kingdom Metazoa; phylum Chordata; class Amphibia; order Caudata; family Ambystomatidae; genus Ambystoma; species Ambystoma mexicanum. The sequence goes on from NC_090931.1 coordinate 852,035,001, forward strand.
ACTCCTGCACAAATTCTTGTGGGGCCTGATCCTCCCCACATTGCAAATTGTAGGCTGTCTTGCGAGCCTCTTGAGGATTTCTATGAATAGAAAAATGTTTCAAGATGGCTGCCCTATAGGTGGACCATCTTGAATGATTTTAGTCCTCCAGCCCCGCAAAGAAACTGGAGTATTCTGGGGAGAATGTCCATTTGACGTACTGGATGCAGCTACTGCTGTCCTTCAAATGGAAAGTCTCCATCATTTGCTCATAAAGCTCCAAGTGTTCCCAAACAGAATACTTGGCGTTCTTGTGATAAGGGGTGATGACACTCCTTATTGCCTTGTTCTGCTTTAAGGGGTCCTTAAGCAAGGCCCTTTTTTGCCTTATTGGCCTTTTTGGTTCGGGTAACCCTGGTCCACTCATCCCCTGACTCCGAGGCACTGCTCCCAAAGCTGCCCGTCTGATCTTCCAGGTTTTCCTGGATTCTGCGAGCCTGGGAATGGCTGGCAGAATGTGGGGACCTAGTCTCCTGTGTTCTGGGCCGCTCAGAGGAGTCTTCAGATCCCTCCTTGCTGCCAGGATTTGATGGGTACCCCCCCACTGACCTAAATGGGCAGAGGTTTTTAGGCTGCCCTTAGTGGGTCTACTTTCCTGGGGTTACCCACTAAATTGCACTGTGCTTGGGTGCCCATACCCGGATGCCCGCCCATCCATTCCTGGGAGGTACTGGCCTATGAACCCCATACTTTTGACTATATAGTAATCTGCCATCGCTGTGGCCCTGTGCTCATGTGCGCCAGGGCACATGGGGGTGGCAGAGCCCAAGGACTGGGAGAGATGAAGGCCTCTGGTACTAGGGCTCCTGACGTTATGCTCAGGTGTTTCCCTTTCCCAGCGAACTTCATCTCTTTCAGCCCCTGCTCCCTGTTGCAATGCAAGAGCCTGCGCTTTCAGTTCCTCAGTTAAGGCCTTACTAGACTCTATCAGTCCCTCCTGCATGGCTACCTGTTGCTGGAGCCTATCATTGTGCTGACAGAGAGCCTAATTCTCTCTCTGTGCCTCCTGATTGGTCCTGGAATACTGGGCCAGTCTTTGCTGCAGGAGGGTTACCTCCTGAGTCCCATCCCTACTGGCCTGCTCCTTTCTTGCCAGAGAATCTTCCACCCTCCTGGTGTGCTCTAACAAGTTCTGATGCTCTTTTTGGAGGTCACCCTGCCCCTGGAGTGCCAGGTGATTTTCTTCCATTTTCCTTTTTAAGTGGCAGACTTCCTGGCCCAAGGTATCCCTTTCCTGAGTAAGAGCCTGCATCTGTGCCGCCATGTCATCCTTCTGCCGTTGAAATGCACCAGCTTTCTGGTGCTCTTCATCAAACTCTGCCTGGGTATCCAGGTCTTTCAAAATCATTTTATTGCTTTCCTCTTTCTCTCTGTCTAGTTGGATTTGCAGGGTGGCTACCTGCTCTGTGCATGCCCTGTTGAAATTGATCTGTTGCTCCAGTATTTTCTGGCACTGCTGTAAAGAGTCCAAACTGTCTTGGTGCTCCTTCTGCAAAGTCAGAATTCTGGTGTCCTGGTCAGCCTTTTCCTGTTGCAGGATATCCATATCCTCCTTTATTTTAATGATGTACTGTCTTCTATCATTTTCTGACTCCTGGCTCCTGTGCAGCCTCTGCTCAGAAGAGTCCAGGTCAGATTGGGCCTTCTCTAATGCCATCAGTTGCCTATTTGCCAGATCTTGGCCTTCAGCACATTTGTCCTGTATGGCTCCCATATGTAAATATAAATATGCCGCTACCCTGGCAATCTTGTTGTGCTCATCCTTGGCCTTAGGGGCCATATATAGTTCACTCAGGGCCACATGTAAGGGACCCTGATCTCTCCATATATCTGACCCTGTTTCAGTGATCTGGGGTGCAATTGCCTGCAACCAGACTGCCTGGTCCTGATGAGCCCACTCACCTCTCACAAATAACTTATGTAAGAGGTGTTCTCTGGCTATTTTGATATCTACCAAGGTCGTCATTCTGGAACTTGATTCCCTTCCTGACTTACAGATGTTTGTATTTTATTTTGCAAAACAGACCGTTTCCTTAGAGCGGTCCTTTGAGGGGTGTTTTTACAGTGTAACACAGCGTGGTGATCCGACAGAATTTAAATATTCTGTCAATTAGCACACTGTATTAATCTGAACAAGTGATAGATCTAATCCAGAATCCCCGGCTACGAGCCCCCACTTTGTTAAAAACTCCAATCAAGCATTCCCACTAGGTCAGTGCCTTGTCTGGGATTGCTCAAGGGAAGCCCTTATTTATAAATTTTTATGACAAGTTATAATCTGGATGATGAACCCTTGTATCAAGTCCCTCTCTTTGAATTCCCCTGACCCCACTGAGCCAAGAAGTAGGTTTGTTTTGCAAATTAAAAAGGTTTATTTGAAAAATTAAACAATAGTTATATATCACACTTTTATAATAAATTAATATTTGATATCACACTTAGACATATGAAAGTGAGTGATCAACCATGGATGATGTAATACTAACACACTGGTTTAATTTCTTAGGAGTAGTATAGAGGATAAGGTAGCTGAGAATGCTTTATATGGTTCAAGGAAACGCAAGGTGGGACAGAATGCAACACAGAAATAATTTGATATGACTTCAGCAAAAGATAATATAATCACTTTTCCCCTTTTGGCAATTCATCCCCCCCTCTATGCAATGTAAGGAGGTGGAAGTAACACACACAGTCTTCAGGAATACAATCACAGTACAATCCGAATTCAGTTCCCCCCTAGCAAGCTTAGATCACAAGGATGATTTTAAACACAGGCAAAATATTTTAAAAGGTGGTGGCAATGAAGTGGAAAATATACTCAAATTACTTTGAATTCCCTATAGGAGGTTTAGGGTGAGTGAGAGATACTTTCAATCAATTCAGGCCAGCTCTATCAATGATTCAGGGATGGTTACCCGGTTGAAAATGGAATTCCGTAATAAAAGCAAAAGACAAATATTTTTACACGTGGCTGGAAAGCTTAGAATCTCAGCTTTAAAATAAAAGTTAAATCACGCTTCGATCACAAACGGTTCAAGAGATACGGACGATTTTGTGAAGGTAGTTTTTCAGAAATTAAATTTTAAAGTTTCAGAATGACAGATGACAGTTTTGCAGCTTTGAATCAAAAGAAGGGACACGATTTCTATGATGCAGTTCTCAATAGGTTAAAATAGTTTGAATTAGATTATTTTAAACTAAGAGATTGGTTTTGCACAGTTCTGGCTGAGTACTCACACTATATTTTGGACAGGAATGCGACTTCGTCACGGATCGGGTCAGGATTGGCTGCACAGTTCTGGTCTCTCTGGATCTCTGGTCTCTGGAGATTGATGGATTTGAAGTCTGGAGTCTCCCGGCAAAGCGTCCCACACGAAAGTGGAAAGTGAATGTCCCTACCTGTCCTTCACAGTCTCCTTTTATGTGTTTAGAAAGTGGGTGGGTCGACTCATTCTGCAAGCCCAACCCTCTCAACCTATCATTGGCCAGTTCCTCCTCTCTCCCTTGATTGGGGGAACTGAGTTGTGAGTCAGGGTGATGCTGCCATGTATAATCTATTGAAGAAACATCTCTTTGCTTTTGCTTTAGAAAATCATTCTCATAACTAAACATATTTCCCAAACGCACAAGTGGTTGACATTACATGTACAGATTGCAGATGACTTAAGGTACATTCTGGCCCAACTCTGATCTTCCTGCATTCAAAAATGGCAACTTATTTTCGTTTTTAGTTGGTTTACCAATGTTAAATCTTTACCCAAAATTACACAAATGTACACCCCCCTTCTACACATATTCCAGTAATTTACTAGGTCTCTAGCATAAGCACAGTGTCTGCAGTATTAATAATTAGCGGGGTTCGGTCCTAGGACACCGCACAAATTGGAGTTTGGTCTCAAATCGTGAGGGCCTTTTTCATTTTGTGGACCCCCAAATTGCACATTTCCGTGAGCTTAATACAATATTTTATAAGCAATTTAATCAAACATACATTTGCTGCAATATGAATTCACACTCCAGTCTGGCCCGCCCCTAGGAACTGGGAGAGTCAGGGATCACATGTCTCTCCTACCATGCAGAGCTCTGTTTACAGTCAACACCCCATATCCTATTCAATGGAAAGAGTCTATTGGGTCGGCTGAGGTCAGCAGGCCAGGGGGCCACTCTGCATTTCATTAGCATGTCCATGTGATCTCCTGGCTTCTTGTGTCGAGTTCTGAGGTGAGAAGGTTTCCCAACCTCTTGGACTGTTAATTGAATCAACCTGTCGTCTGTGAATAGCAGGTGTTTATGAATTTTAATTAACCAAAAGGCTTTGAAGTTTCCAGCTGGCTCAGGATCCTTTGGCAACTCCTGAAGTACAGTTCTACTGTCACAGTTTAGACCGCTAGTGCCGGTTTGTGGAAAATGCCGGTACTGCACCCATTTTTGGGATCTGTCTTGAATTAATGCATTTCGAAAAGGGGATTTTGCTTGATAGTATATGATCCTTGCTTAACAGTGTTTTGATGGGAATCCTTACAGTAGAATAAAGTAGAACACTCAATCAGGGTTGAATTTTTGTTTGGTGGTTTCGTGCCCATGATTTTAGCAAATTTTTGACATCAAGAAAATGAATTCCCAACAGTTATGGGTTGCTTTTGGCAATCAGCATTGCCATTCCCAATGGTTTCAGGCTACTCTGTGTGTAGCACAATGGTGGTTTTAGGCAGTGCCCTCCTGTGCTTACAAACATAGGCAAAAATGGGTGGCAGCCTATTCTTCATGTTTTCCCTGTGCACTTTCTGGGGAGTTCTGGCCATCATGATGTTTTCAATGCCAGTAATGCACAGTTTTGTGGTAGGGTTTGGATGCATGGGTAAAAACATCCCACAGTTTGAACTCCACCCTTGCACAAGAGACTGTGCTAAGTTTGAGCATGGTACCTTGTCTGATTCAGAAAACGTGGGGAAGGGAGGCAAATGACCTGAATATCCTGTTGTATAATTTCTTTCTTGGACACTTCTTTCTTTTACATAACATTGTTTCCCACACTATTTGTAAATAGAGGTAATGATTGACAATAGGCTTTTTAGTATAGGCCCTTTTATTTTGACAGGACATCACTAGGACTGTGTTATTATTATTTGTTGGACGTAGCTTGATCCCATCTTTAGATTTAGGATTAAATAGGTGTTTTTCAAACCCTTTTTCAAGTTCAATAAACACCCTTGAAGTGTGGTCACTTGTGTCTGTCTTACTGTTGATACCATGCCTTCCTTACAACCTCCCAGCAGAATTGGCAGTGATAAAATGTGTTACCCATACCAGCGGCACCAATATAATCTCAAAATGCAACCACAAGGCTGATTCCCCGGCAAAAGAAGCTGAATATTTGCTTCCACACACAACACTATTCATGCTCAATAGGAAGGATCAAATGTCCTTGCTGGCACTGCTGCAAAGTCAGCACACCACACTCATGGAGCCATTCAATGCATTGCCCATTGTCCATGTGATAGAGTTAATGGGGCGTTGCACCTCAACAAGAGCAGGAGTTACTGTAAATGAGGGGCTGCTTACTATCTCCCAGAGGCCAGGTGTAGAGACAAAACAGTACAGGGAAATCAGTGATGCCCCAGGGGCTACTCATAGCAGCACCAGATCTGTTGCAATACCCAGCACGTCTCAAAATAGCATATGCTGCAGAAATATATGAACAACGGTTTGTGCCCAAATTACAAGAACTAGTAACTGAGTTTGTAAATAGTTGGGTAACATGCAGAGGTTTACGGCAGAGCACACACTTACATCTGTAAAAGCAAAGCATGACAGTGTACCCCATGCCCTTATCTTTTTCAGAGTGCCCCAAGGATCTTTTCTATCCCACAAGCTCTACAACAGCTTGACCAGACCCCTCTTCGATTTAGCAGACTCCATTGGCATATCCTACAGCAACTTTGCCGATAATACACAAATACTCCTCCTCCTGTACGGCCACTACCCAGATGACTCCTGCTCACAAACAAAGTGTACACAACAATCCAGGCATGGATGGCCACCCACCGCCTCTGACTGTATGACAAAAAGACAGAGCTCCTACTGGTAGGGCCACTGGTGATGATCAAGAATCTTAATGCTTAATAGACATCCTTCAACATTGACGGCATTTGAATACCGGTATCCTCATCAGTGAAGACACTGGGAGTATATCTTGATGCTACTCTGTCACTCACACAGCAAGTGAATGCTATTGCCTCATCCTCCACACACACAAAAAAATGTATCATTGCCTCTAGCTCGTTATTCACTCAGGACAGTTGCCTCACCATTATCTGAGCAATCATAGGATCAAGCCTTGATTATTGCAATGCCCTGTTCGCTGGCACCTCCTGTCACAACATTCAGAAATTACAGGTGATCCAGAATAATGACATCCAAGCTGCTCTCAATATTTTGAAACATTCTCACTGGCTTATGAACAGAGATCGAATTATATCCAAGAAATTATCCATTACACAAAGATATATTTCCAATTCATCTCCCCCCTACTTTGTGAAGACAATGATCAGGGATCAATCCAAAAGGCCCCAAAGAAACAGCCTTTACTAACAAACTGATGCAACTGTGCAGTAACAACTGGAGTGTTCTTATGCGCAGAATTGAATTACCATAATAAATAATCTTGGTCCCAAATAACCGGACAAACTCAAAGAATATGAAACCATACTACTTTATTATCAGTCCAAATAAAGTATGAAGACCAGTTCTACAAACAGATTGCAGCTCACCCACTCTCTGCTATGTTTCAGTCACACAAAGGCTTTACACCTCCATATCCATTTGCTATGACGTCATCCTACGTGGCAAATAATAAAACCTATCAGAAGAGGAGATTGGTTAAGGGAACAGATCTACTTACAGCTTCTATACACGTCAGTAACATGATTGGCTGCCCCATATCTAGTAGGTATGCCTTGAACTTCCTTCTGACTACGTATAATACAGATTATAGCAGCACAAAAGCATTATGTTTGCGCAGTGGCATCCTTGATCTCTGGCCAACAGCTATTCTTTGTTTGTGCATGATTCTGTGTTTCCAGACTCAGTCAGCTCTGCAGTCCTGGCCTTTCACCTTAGATGATTTTGCTTACTATTATTCAAAGCCTACATGCATCTTTTTGAAATGGCCGCTTTACCCATGTAATGTTTTCTACTGCAGCAAGCTTCTATGTGACTCATCGACCTTGCGTTTCTGCGTATATACATTCACTACTTATCTTGTCAACTGTCTTCTTTGTATATATGCTTTATTCTTTCTCCCATATAAGTTTACTTTGTTTCTTCTGTTACATCTTCATTTTTAAGTCTTTTCATATTGTTTCAAATAGGTCATGGTCTCTTTTGCTTATGACATCACTGTACTCTTGTCAGGTTTTCTTTACAGCTCCTCGATATTCATTGGCACCTGTAGATCTCCTTCTATTACTTCAGTTCAAGGGTACACTCGGTAGGGTTGTCTGAGTGAGTAATGTCTCTTGTATACTCAATGCAGTATTGGAATGATACCTGGTGTTGTGCATAGTGCCTTTGGGTTCTTCATCCAGTATGATGGAGGTGAGGGGGTGGGTTCTGTTAATGACATCTATGTCTGCTTCTATTCACAACCAACATTTTAACTGTTAAAAGCTGGCGGCACTATCTTCCCCAACTTGGCTGCAAAACAGTGGAGAACACACTCTTTACTGCTTTGAGAGCTAAACCATCGGACAGTGCCTTGATGCCTCCGCGCTTAGTGTTCTTTATAAATGAAAAAATAAATATGTAAATAAACATTACCACACCCTGAGGGGCCCTTCCGGCATTTGAATATTGACTATGTTGATATGCAGGATCGATTTAGCTCTTACAGGTACATGATTGTGGTTGCATGTCCATTTTCACATTGGCTTGAGATTGGCCCATGTGCTCATAAGTATTCCCCAGGTGGGGAGTATGTGACATGTTGAGGTCTTACAACGGACAACACTTTGCCAATTATCTTTTTAAAGAGGTAACCTCTGTGTTGGTCATCAAGCACAAACTGTGCTCTGCTTACCATTCCCAAGCCAATGGACTTGTTGAGTACCTCAATGGCCTGCTTTAAAAGCGCATTGTAAAGTGGTACGACACCCTTGGCAGGAACTGACTCTATTGTTTGCATCCTGATTTATTCGCACTATGCAATTCCTCTGGCCTGGATCACCATTTGACTCCAAACAAAATTGTCACTGGCAGGAGAATGAATGTGCCTCTCACTCTTGCATGTACGATTTCAGATGCAAATAGTACTGCGCAATTCCTGAATGATGAATTCAAAGTATACTTAGAGATCTCACAAAAACTCTCAAATACATTTCTCTTCAAGTTCAACCATGTCAAGGGCCACCTTTCGACCCAGCATTAAATACAGTAACTCCATCAGTGGAAGAAGCAAAGACTTTTGCAGCACAGCCTCCTTTGTATGCTTGTGAGAAGATATCAATATGTAACTTCACAAGATCCTGGAAAGGGCTCCACTTCACTGGACCCTACACTGTGAGGCACTGTAACCCAACAGCAGTGAAGGTAGCCGAGAGGCTCTCATGGATTAATCATAAAGGTGTCTGATGGTACAAGGGGGGAGACTGATACATCAGTTAACCATGACATTTTTCTCTTCCCTCCGCCTCTACAGACGACCAATGAGCGGTCCAAAGGAGTTGAAGCAAGTTGAAGGATCATGAGGGGAAGGACACTGTATAAGCTATGTTGTTGTAGTGTAGTATTTTTGTTTTTTTGTTTTTTGTTTATTTGGTTCTTAGTTGAAAGGGGACATATTATCCCTAGTAGGAGCAGCAATGAAAAGGTTTGCATCAAAAGAGAAGTGTTTTTTTTTTTTAAATTGTTCAAGGATGTCATTGGGGGCAGTGTGAGAAACCTAAAAGTGTCTCGCCCACTAGCCTGTGGATCTCGCTCGCAGGTGGCCATGGCACAGCCATCGCATTCGAAACCTGACTCTGGGGGTGGACCAATGCGGAGGATCACCTGGATGATGGGTCCTTGGGAGTGGAAGTGGGACACTGGAGGGTGAGACACTGTTTCCCTCTCTTAACTCTAACACACTTATCCCATCCTACTCGATGGCATATTTAGAAACTCAAACCTCCCCACTCCCTTTTCCTACACAAACACTTTTACACGGATAGCCCGCTCTGGGAGACAACAGACTCACACCTGAGCAGTGTACCTGAGATGTCACAATACTATGGACAGGTGAGGTGAGGCAATTATCGAAAATCACTCACACCTGACTTCCATTACACTTCCCCACACGGAAAAAAGGCAGAGTACGAGAGCACACTCTCAGCGAGGCAAAACACACAAAGGTACAGCATTATCAAGTTGACAGCTGAACAAAGGGATAAAGATGGTGAAGCAGGAAAGGTTTATGAGAGGGGCAACACCCTTGACCTTGTTGGCAGGAATCGTTACTTTAAAGAAACCTTCAAGGCAGAAAATGTAAGACCAGAAAACCAAGCTGAACATTCCTGCATTGTGTGTCAGAGATACTGAGGGTCCTCTCGCATTGCTGAAGAAGGTGGGGAGGAGCAGCATACGCTGTGGTATTGTCCTTGGCTCCAAGAACAAAGAAAAGATTGAGAATAACACAGCCGGTGAGTTGGGAAGACCGATGCCAGACCGGTCTGTGTTGAAGTCAAGATTGCAAGTGGCAACATTGTAAAAAGAGTGCTGGAATCAACATTGTCAAATGCATGTGATGAAAGATGCGAGTGAATCTAAATTGCTGCTGAATATTTGAACATTAAAAGTAAAGATCTGATACCGTTGACAGAGGTCTGACACTGTAAATGTGCTCAGTCGAAAGTCTCTGTACGGTGTTATTTTTATAAGACAAACAAAAGTAGAAGATTGATGTGAAGTGTAAATTGTGTGAAGTGAATTGAACTTCTCCTGCAACAGGTTAAGCAAAACCCATCACACATTCGAAAGTCCTTTATTCTGGTATCAAAAGAGATTTGAACCCAGATGAGGTGATTCAAGGTCCGAGCCCAAATAAGGGAGACCAAGTTATGAAAATTGTAGAATAGAGGATCTGAGCCCAGTCGGGGGGGATCCATGGTCCAAGCCCAAAATGAGGGAGACCAAATTTTGAACACTGTAGAAAGGGGTCTGAGCATGGGTGAGAGAGACCCATGGTCCAAGCCTGAAGGAGAGAGACTAGTCTTGAATTTGTGAAAGTGAAAACCTTGACAAAGGAGAGGAACATTTGTGTTGTGTTTGTTACATCAGGGACCCTGCAATAAGAGACTCTCATTTTGAGAGAGACTTTGGTGGAAGGCCCTGATTCCTATGTGTTGAACTGTTACCTTGTGGCCAAGAAGCCAGAGTGTGTGCAGGCCTGCATATGCCGCCTTGCCCCGTGCTGAAAACATGGGAAAGGGAAGCCAACTGCTCAACTATCCTGACATATAATTTCTTGAACACTTTTCTTAGGCATACATTGTTATCTCACACTATTTTTTATTTATAAGTAAGGATTGGCAATAGGTTTATTAGTATTGGCCCTTTTATTTTGACAGACTCCACTAAGACTGCATTATTATTATTTGATGGTCATAGCTTGTTCCCATCTTTAGATTTTAGTTTAGATATGCATTCTACCATCCTATTCAAGTTCAATAAACACCCTTGAACTGCCCTTGAACTGTGATCACATGTGTCTATCTTCACTGTTTCATACCATGCCATCCTTACAGCAGTCATGGCACTGCATCTGACAACATTTAGTATGACGATATGAGATGGGTCAGGCAAGAGAGGGCAAATGGCACGTGTTATGTGTGCTCTCTCATGCCACATGTTACAGGTGCACCCAAGCTATTTGTCCCTCAAGAGAAGACAGGTGAAGAGGGGGGGTTAATGCATTTGGCACTTTGCAAAACAAGGGGGTTGTTTAATGGACATTAGATTATTGTCCAATGTATAGATGAGGTGGAGGAAGTGTACACTGACAATTATATGAATCTCACAAAGACGGCGAATGTAGAAGCAACAAAACATGTTATATTAGAATATGTGATAAAGGGGGTGAGAAGTGGGTGGCAATGGTTCACAACCCACACAAGAGATGATGGTTACAATGCCACAGGGCATAGTGTTCCATGGTGCCATACCAGACCATTAATGCACATCGAGGGTCTGTTTTCCATGATGGCAGATGGGAGAGGGGGATTTTGCAATGTAGGGTGGAAGTACTGGTAGGGGCAAAGAAAATGTAGAAAAAAGATGAACAATTGATGTTACATAATTTGAAATAATTATGTACGCTCTCTAAGATGGATAGCTGAGAAAGAACAACCTTTGCACATAAGGGATCTCAGATGCTTTTCTTTGTGTTTTAGATCCACCTGCTTGATCTATTTGGGGACTAGCACTAGCTGAGATAAAGTGATGAGTCTGCCATTGGTGAGGAGCCGGACTGCAGTTATTATGGACACATGGTGGGCGGTTCCTAGACATAAAATCGAAATCAATAAAATCGAAAGTCAAAATGTCGAAAAAATAATCTCGAAAAAAAAAAAAGTCACATTTTTTTTTAATACGTTTTTTATTCGAAATGGGGGGGTTCCCCCAACCCCCTTTTTTTCTATTTTTTTTTATTTTACCCCTTTTCTTTACTTACCAAACCCCAAAAAAATATATAAATAATAAAAAAACAAATTCGACTTTTTTTTTTTCGACATTATTGATTCGACTTTTTTGTCATTCGACTTTATTTTTTCGATATTATGACTGGACACCATGGTGGGCATGGGGGACTCAGGCATACACCCAGCTTCCCCCAGATTGGGGAGGTATTTGCTCCCTCGCAACTTTACAGAGCCCTGCCCTTGTGGTGCCCCATTCAGAACTCATTTCATTTACTGATCATCTTGCACTATTGAATTAAGATTTGAAAAGAAGGTGCATACATGATCAGCCTGATCCCTCAACTTGAACAGAATTAGCAGGAACAGTAATTACTGGTCCCAGAAATCACCCTACAGACTGGCTGCAGTTCAACCAGAATTACGCCTTTTCAGTAAGCCAGCTACTTTCTTTGCATCACTGTTGCTTCCAGGTGTCCAGGCATCGGCAAACTCAAAGTGGGTTCAAATCACAAGATATGAATTATTACGGTTGGTGAATTCAATGGAAAAGGTGTTAAATGCAGCGAGTGAGGAGCTAAGGGCAGTAAAACTGGGTGTGCTTCAAAACCAGTATATTTTGGATTTGTTAACAGCAATGTAGGGTGGTTTCTGCAATAAGATTAGCAGCATCTGCTGCAGTTTCAAGCCTGCAAACGATGCAGGCAATGGAACTATGTATGAGACAATTGAAGAGCTGCACACACTCCATGAGACTTTGACAAAAGAACATTTCACAAATGGCTCAACAGCATGTTTGCAGGGGTCCACATGTGGTTGGCTAACAGTTTTAAGATAACTGTTCCAATCCTCACTTTTTGGGCATGTCAATTAGGGCTAAGTATTTGTAAGGGAAACAAGAGAGGGAGGACATATATGTTCCCCCTGAATGTTGATGGGACAAGGGAAGCATCCCCTGCATAGGACACACTCAAACACAGACATGCCTGAATATGACCCCCCCAGTAATGTGTACAATGCCCCCCTGGATATAGATAACTATGGAGCCTTTTGGGTAGATTGCTCTGCAGAGGAGGAGGCCTGTTTGATATTGGATTGCTCCCCGGAGAAGTACGAGGAATAAAGGGGGAGCCTGCACAGGGTAGCTAGGATATGGATACCAAAGGAAAAGAGCAGCAAGCTGCTGGCAAAACATGCGTTGATTGTTAAATTGATCGAAGGGAGAAATGTTATAAAGGTCCAGGTTCAACAGTGCCGGGGGGCACACGTACCAGTTGCGCAAGTAACGTGGACACATTGAGAATGATGTGGTGAGTGACATAGAGAGCAGGGACGACATTGAACACACCGCAGGCTGCATCAGCAGAATGTAGTGTTATGGCCTAGGAGCAGGCACAGCGTGAGAAGTCCCATGGGGGAATACAATGGGGGTGGGCAAGGTGTTGTAGTGACAGGGTAGTTCACACAGCATGGGCACAGGGTGGGGGTGCAAGAAGCCTTAGGGGATCATTGGGAAAGGGGGATTTTGAACAACATGTGAACAGTAGAGAAGCCATTTTTTTGTAGGCCATGCTGGGAAAGCATTTTTGCAGGCAGCTCATAATAAAAGCTCTGCAGGCTCTTGTGACAGCATGGATTATTTTAACATTCAGCAGAAATGTTGCAAGACTGAAGTTTTCCAGGAGAACACATTCCCCTCAAAGTCGCTCTAAAAGACACATTCGAAGCCAATGAGCTAGGAACCTGCGTGCACGAGAGGAATTTGCAGAGAAATAAAAATCAAATACATTTAATTACAAATCAGCCATGGTGTGATATTTTATCATACTGCACTTGGCAGCAAGTCGTGAGAAGGGAGATGGGGGGCCAGAGCACCAGAACACTGGGCTAGGGATCATAGGGCATGCAAGTGGGAGTTTATCAGCAGAGAGAGTAGATGGTGTGCCTAGGTTGCAGCGGCACATTATTGGTCAGACTCGGTAGGACTGTTTTATCCCTTGCCATCTCAAGGTGTTCTGTCCAATTTGTGTGCATCAGTTTATCCATGTGTATATTGGGCATTGCCAACCAATGGCAAACAATGTTTTTTACTGATCAGCACAATCACATAATTGTGGGGTGGTGTGGGAAAGCTTGTGATGTCACGAGGGGTGTTAATGTGATGTTGGCCAGAAAACTGTTTACCAATCTGGGTCACTTAATATATACACTCTTATAGGGGACTGACATAGTTCCACCAAGCAGCTGCTGTGACCTGCCCTGAAAATGTATCTAATATATTGTATGCTATTTCTCTAAATTGGGTATAAAATGTTTAGCCGCAGTGGGCGTCATTGGCAGCTCATATCATTCTGTTCCCAGCTGTTTGGGTCCAATACATTTGTGTTACTTCTTTCGTGTGGTACGCTCTGTTTTGGATTACTATTTCTTCTGTGGAAGTACTTTTGGTGGAGGTCCTCTGGTACGCTGCTGACGTAGATATTTACCCATATGGATCTGCCTCAGCCCTCCCAACCACAAGTCTTAGAATAATGTGTATGTAATAAAGTTGACAGTTCCAGGGGACTGCATCATTAGCTTCAAATATACCATACAAATGGAATTAATACATATTGATTACTGACTCATGACATCCTGTACCCCGAATGTGAAGGAAATGATTAAGCAACTATTCCCTAACATATTTCATGGATTAGGAAAACTAAAATATCAACAAATCAGGAGGCACATTGAAGAATCTGTGGAGCAGGTTGCACAACATTACTGAGGTACATCTCTGAATATTCAATTACAAGTGGAATGAGAATTACATATGTTGTTGGATCAATACATTATTGAACCAGTCTGTGGCCCCACACCTTGGGGGCCGCCAATTGCACTGATGCCCAAAAAGACCCTGAAGGGTGCCCCCTGAAGGGCGAATCAGTCTGTGTGTTGACATGTGCACCCTGATTCAAGTCATCCAGACAGAAGAGCACCACAGATGACAGACATAATGCACTTTTTGTACCGTGCAACAGTGTTTTCAAAACTTGACCTCAATAAGGGGTATTATCAACTGGAACTACACTCCTTCTCAGGAAGCATTTCTATTTCTATCTCTAAAAACCACACGGCACAGCTACCCAAGGGTTTCTCAATGCATGTCCTCTGCAACTCTCCTTGACACTTTACATTATAACTAGAGTACTCCCTTTTCTTTGTTTCATTCACATTCCCTGCAAATGTGTCATGTGTGTCTGTCTACCTTTTGACTCAACATCTTCTAATATTTCTTCCATGTGCAATTTTCAACAATTAGACCATCACTTGCATGATGTGTTAGTTAAAGAGTCTGATTTGCAAAAATGTTTTAACATAGTAAAGTCCCATCGATTTCTTTTTTTTTAAAATCAGGCCCTAAGTCTTTTTTTACTTGCACTGTCCTTTAAATTTTAATGTATTCGAGAAAACGCAAACAATCTAAATAATCATTAAGACCATGAAGAGTAATTGTTTTCATTCTGTAAATTTAAACCCTGTTCTGCTATTTAAGCAATTGTTTGTGATCACCTCCTCTTGTTTGTTTTGGTACCTGTTCAAGAAATAAAAATAAAACAATTGCTGTGATATGGCCTTTTTTTACAAAATGTCTTTTTCCAATGACTTGGTTTGTTTGTGCAGGATTTTACTCAATGCTCAATGATTGTTTTCTTCATACGTGTTGTTGTTTCTCCCACATAAAGTAACATGGGCAATTTTCAAGTATATTCTGTAATAACTGTTACAACTAGCATCATTATTAAAATATTTTAAATGTTCCTTTAATTGAATTTTGTGTATTGTACATCCTTTGATCATTGAGATACATTGTGAACAGCATAGTCAAGAGATAGATCCTTTATTTTGAGTGGTTAGGTGCTTTTGTTTCTTTCATTAAATACATTGGTTTCCACTAAAATATTTCTAAAATGGGGTCCTCTTTCACATGTTAAATATTAGAGGTTGTTTGAAATAGTTTGTGGTTTAATTGGCCAATTGAAAATATTTTCCAGTATTCTTTAAAAAAATATTTTATTCGGTGACTATCCGGTGAGTAATTGTACTTGCTACTAATATTCTAATGCAACATTTCCTTAATAAAACAGATGTACATGTTTTTGTATTGCATTGAATGCCTCTTGATTTGATTTTTCTAAAATATGAGTCAGTTGGTCATCTTCCAAGCATAGGGATTTAATGTTTAATGTGGTTTCCTCCATTCTGATTCTTAGCCTCAGGTATTGAGCAGTTGGTAAAGATCTAAACAATATACTCAGTTAAAATATTTGTGTGCAAAATAAATATATATTTCTGTTCAATTTCAGCATACATTTTACTTATTTCGCTGCAAGCCCATGAACCATCATCTCTCAATATAACCGTCCATGTAACCCGATCTTTCTGGTCATCAAAAAACAAGTCTTTGTGTTCTCTGGGAAATTATACTTTGCATCTGAGAACCCAATCCGGCCAAAAAAGTCTAACAAAATGGCTTTCCTTTCTGTTCTCACCTTCAGTACTTTGTGATGTTATCACAAGTGCCATATGCAATTCGTTTTCTACCCCCTTCCGTGACCTAGGTCATCCAGGTCTCCAAACCAGGCAAAAATCATCCCTGCAAATCCAGGGACTCCGATGACTACTAAGACTCCAAGTAAGCAAAACCTGAATTCTGCAATGTGTCCATGTATCCACAATAAACCCATATTTCCCAGTGCCCTAAATGTGTCTGCAATCTAAACCATTATTGCATTCCCCCATGTTAGTTTCCCCTTCAAGGGATTCCGCTATTGCATACATAAAGCTCCCCACTACATACTTCTCAGTGCTACAAATTGTACATTGAAGAATACATTGTGTCCATGCCACTGCAACTCATGTTGCTGCCTACTGTGACTCTAAAATCTATTATTACATCTAACCCAGCCACACCATGGCCTAGTACAATTTACGTAATGTAAACCTCTTTTCCGTGTTGGGACCTAAAATATCTACCCCAACATTCCCCCTTTAGTTAATTTATTAACTTCCAAATTGACTTCTCGTTCCTTGACAGAACCATCTCTGGGAACCCAAATCTTGTTAACCTGTCACAACCACTCACTTCACCTAAACACCGCGCCAACCAAATGTACTTTAATCACCTTGCCACGATATGTCACAAACCACACAACTCTTGACATTCTTGAATATTCTTCAGCCTTGAGAAAGACCCTCCGGGTTGAAACATGTGTCGGCTGACCGAATTTTCACACAAATGCCAAAGTAGTGTTTTTTAAAACACTCACCATTGTATTAAGAAAAACGATTCACAAAACCACCAATAAAAACGATCTTGCATCGCATCAACCACAGTGTAGAAAGAATTATTTCAGAAATTGCAAGCAAGATAACCAGGAGTAAACCAATCTTTACCGATTTATGATACTACCTTACTCTTTATAAAATCACACCTGGTTTCAATTTAATCTTCATTTGTTCTAAAATGTTCTGCATTATGTGGATTATTTATCCACAGGTGCGCTGACACTTCCAAGAAGCTTTTCTCATGTTGCTGTGTCATTTTTGTGTGCTGAAAAGCATGGTATGAGAAGTACTGCTGATGTGCAATAGAGTCATATCTGAAACACCATCACGTCACCCTGGCTGGAAATACTGCTGTGAGCAAGCAGAGATACTCTTATGCTCTGGATAACATCACTGGACATCTGAGCCTCTGTCCAACACTCATGTCACACTCTGTCCCTGGAGTATAGAAAACATTAATATTCCTCTCCTGATAGAAATGAAAATGAAAAACATGTGCTCATTCCTCAAGATTAATATGAAAAAGAAGCTCACTGTTTAGCATAAAAACCTCTGAGTCTCAATAAACACCTCAAAACAGGACTGTCTCGAGCGCTCTGCCATAACATAGATTGACATCCCACTTTATGCAGTGTAGTTACATATAACTGATGTGACGTTAGTTTCCTATACTCCACATAAATATGCAAAACGGACAGCATGACTACTTGAGAAACATGCCAGAAGAGAACCATGGTCACAAGTTTTATGTCTTTTGCAAGTTTAACAACATAGTTCAACATATTACTATGCCACTTTGATTGCTGCAATATTAATAAAATCGACTGATAGTATCGAGAGCACATTTAACTTGCTATTCTAGGACAAGAGGGGCACCATATATATGGCAATTCTCCCAGATAACTGAAAAATACTAACAACAACCAAAATGTTCCCGGTGCAAAAATACCCTGAAAAACTTTACACTAAAAAATGTACAACAACCTCAGAGAAAAGGGTCAGGCTCTATGTGCCTTTGTTTGCATTAACTTATTATATACAAGTAAAGTGAGTGCATATTGGTTGCCAAGTTCCAATGTGTAAGGCAAAATGGCTACATTTTGCACTACAAAGCCTCCGATATTTGTAAGGTATCTGATTGTGGTAAATCTTAATGAAAACATGTTACAATGGAGCCCTGAATTAAACGTTAAATATTCTGCAAACTGATCTAAAAGACTCCTGAAATAAGATACATGTTCGGCTGATAAAACATTTTTTGGGAAAGGCCCTACTTCATAGAGTAGGTCCCCTTATTTGTAGACCCTTTTTGTACAGAATAACAATGAAAGTGATAACAAGACTCTGCTGGAATACATGATATTTTATTTTTAATGCCTGTCACCCATCTTTACTGAAATGTTTGCTCAACAATGAGATAAATGTAAGTGGAAAGGCGAGCCTCTCTCTGTGTCTGCCCTCAATGTGTTTCAATCGCTGCCTATGCTCTAAAAACAAATAATTGAACATTGGGCCTGCACAAAGTGTTCAATCCATTATAATGTTTAATATCCATAATAAGGTTATTTCCCCAATGTATCCTAGAGCCCCAAAATAAATCACCTATTTTACATATTACCACACTATGTGCCGGATTCAGGGAACATTTTCCTATGGGATTGCGCCATTTTACAACACTTACATGAATCAGGCTCTATAGGTCTTTAATATATTTCTCTAAGCTGCACAATACAAACATAACGCAAAGAAAAAATATCAATAAAACATCAAAGTTCATCGTAATATCCGCCCTACAATTCTAAAAGATCTAGAACCCTGAAATCTATAATTCTAAAGTTTTACACTGACTGGAGGTAAGCCAATCATTCTCAATTTCTGTGATGTTAACAAACTGGCTCCTCATTTCAGCTTCAACATTCATGAAAACAACAAAAGAAAGATTTGCCAACATGGCATTTGAAAAGATATTGGGGGTCATTACGACCCTGGAGGTAGCCATGCCGCTATTTGTGGCATGGCTACCCCCAGTGCGGGTACCGGGTTGATGGAATGGGGAAATACCGGGCCATTCCGACCTTGGAGAGCCCAGTATTTCCCCATTCCAGGAACCCAGACCCTTTACATCCCGATTCCCATTCGAGCCCCCATAGGGCTCAGTGGGAATGGGGAGGATGCAAACAACGGGCCCGTTAATGACGGGCCCGTTGTTTGAATCCTGGTCTGCTCGCGTAAAACCAGGCGTCCTTAGCGGGTCCTGCAAGGAGACATCGTAATGAGGCGGTAGGGGGTTAATGGGGCCGGCAATTCTACCGGCCCTGTTAACCCCCTACCGCCTTCCGTATGAGGCCCATTGTCCTGTATACCTCCTATTTCTTAAACATACTAACACCTCATAATGCATCTAAACAAAAACCCTGCCAAATCACTGTCACTTCTCCACACCTCCTTAAACCCTGCCTCCATAAGCCACAACCATTCCCCCTGCGTTCAACTCTCCTCAGCGTGCATCCCCACTTCACCTTCTTCATGAAACTAGATGGCTATGGGCCCTGTTTCCCAACTGCCAAAGGCACAAAAAAAGTCACCTCTGTTCCAACAACAACAAAAACCTGTTTCCCAAATCAATCCCTCCCATAAACACCTTATGTGCCCAAGATCACACCAATATCGAAAAAAGCATCAATTTTCTCTGACCACTTTCCTCATGAATCTCTTCTCCTGGATTGTTTCTCTTCCATCTTCCCTAAATGTATAATATTCTCACCTATTATTATCCATACTATCCATCAAATAAACATGCATTTCCATCCCAAATAAAATAAAATATGCCCATGGTCTATATGTTATAACCACTTATACCCACACCGGCAGCTTTATACCCCATTTGCAGTGCTCTCTTACATGCTTGCACCAATAATCCTCATTTAACTGTACAAAGTTTGACCTGTTCCCAACCTACTCAACTGAAAACTCTGATAATACCCTACTTTTCCTATGTCCAATTTTAACAACCAATGTCTATAAAACATGATACATCTTTTCATCATGTGTCTGTTCCTTGGAAAAGAAAGTGATTTCCCCCAAACACTCACCCCTGTACAATTTATCACTGATCCTTGTAGTACAGTAATTTTACCTCTGGGCAGTGAATATGGTTGTGTAGACATAGGCTGTTCTTGTGCATAGGTCTGTTTGTGCCCTAGCATTGGACACTGAAACTCTTGTGAGTATAGAGGTTATACAGGGCCTGGGGCACAAGCTTGTGGGGGTCTTGAGGCATACTATATTAATTAGTGCTGCATGTATCAGTGTGAATGACAATACAATCAAAACACTGGACCTCTAAGATTGTTATGAAGAAAAACACTGAAAGGGCAGACCTTTTCCTTGCCTGCGTACTCTCAGTGTTCCCTAACCCACTTTGCCATGATATTTCATGGTTAGTCAATGTAACACTACATGAAAAACTCTTCTCTTTAAATCAAACTTCAACCCTATCACTGCTACTTCTATCCCTCAATACAATTGCAGCTCCTTAGTCTGAAAACATACAGAAATGCTCACACTACAACATCCTTATTTTACAATATAGCATATTAAATGTACTACAGCATTTTAAATAACATTTGTTCTCTGTACTCCTACAAACCTACTCTTGTGATGTCCGATATATCATTATTGGTGTACTATTATGAGTATATCTGTGTGTATTCATGTGTGTGAGTTTGTGTGTGTGAGTGTGCACGCACTTGTGTATGTGTATGTTTGTTTAATCCTATGCCCCAGTTGTATACTTTTGCACACATGAGTAATCGTTTAGCGCATTGGGCCTATGTTCATGCTAGCCTTTTCTCATGCATCATTTAATGGTACTTATATTAATAGTTTGTAATAGTTTAAAAAATAGCCAAAAAGTGATCACTGAAACATGACCCACATTTTCTAATTCCTTCACCTTATATTTCACCAACAAAATAGTTGTACACGTTTTTCAAAACACCCTTGTCATGCATGCCCTTTTCGAGCCAATGTTAAAACAGCCTGCCTTTTAGTTCTCTTTACCTGTTCTCTGTAGTACTTATTTATTTATTTTATTTAATACTTGTATCAAGGCACCACACACTTAGAGGCCTCTTGGTGCCAACTTCAAAAAGTGATCCTTATCTTTTCGAAGTGACTGGCCCATATGCTCTAGCAGAGTTTCCATGCTCCCATGCAACCTCTATTTTATTAAAAATAAAACTTTTACAAAAGTCGATCCTGCGGCACACCAAAATCTACTACCAATTATTTCCTCCAACTTGAAAACCTTTCAACAATCACTGGATTTTTTATTACTCACACCGCAATCACCAAACTCACCTTATCACTAATCCATATTAACCATTCTTACACAAAAGAGAGCATAATATCATTAAAACATAATTATGGTGGTTCCTCATCAACGTATCTCCTTCACTCGAGTACAAAGAGTGCAATATTTTTCACTAAACACTGCTTTATCTCGCTCTCTTTTCATCACTAGTATAGCACTTTTTACTACAATGCTGTATTTTCCTGACTATAGGAAGATCCACTTGCACTACTTGGACTATCAAACAATAGAAAAACAAACAAAACATTGAAAAAAGGACTGACAACATGTCAAAATTTATTTTATTGCCATACCCGTAATTCAGAGTCTCTCACTTTCATTCAATTGAATTTAGCTCTGACTCCAACCAAAACTCAACCTCTCTGACTACACACTCCCCTTGTACAATTCCAGAACATAGAAATAACTTTAATTTCCCTCTTCCCACTTGGTTTTCAGGCCAGAATTATCTCACATAAAAAAATAGATGTTCTCTGAGGTTTCCTGCAGCGGTGCCCTTCCAAAAAACCTGCCCAACTAGACTGGGGCACTTCCAGCAGCCAAGTGAGCAGACAGGTCTTCAATTAAATTGGTACCGGCAGACAATTTATTTTACTGTGCACAGAAAACTTGATCACTCCGCAGATAAGAGCTGCAGTTCAGTGAATAGCAGATCAACCAACAGCAGAAAGCCTGGACATCACGTTGAGGTCGCCAAATGAAAGGAAGTGACCCAACATTCCAATGTGAAGGAATGGCTTCCGCAAAGAAACGTATGCACCTTTGCCAGGAAAGTAGGTTTATTGCATCCTAATGATCAGGAGGGGCTTGTCAGTTCATTGGAGCTGTAAACCACCCTGGTTCTCTCCAAATGACAACAAAGTTACTGTTTATATACCCAGTTAGACAATGTACATAAAAACACATATTGTATTACAAAGTCATCCCCCAACCCTCCATTGGCTAACTGTAATATAAAGTAATGTAATCCCCATAGCTCTAAAACCCATTGGATACATTCAGAAAGTATACGTCCTTTGACATGCAATCTTTGTTCATAGTCTGTATGACATACTACATATAATACATGTATCATTCATGAATAACTCAGTTTATTATTCACACCATGTGTCAGTAAACCAATACCCGAAATGGTGATTTTGAAAGGCTTTCCATAAACACTTTAAGGCATGGGGAGGGAGAAAAATAAATAAACAAGCCTTTGAAGCAGCAGCAATAAAAATCTGTATCCTCCCAAGTGCTTGAAGTACCCAATATCATTTTTCCTGCATTCTTGCTTGTAATCCTATTTGTGACTACCATTTCAAGTCATATAGCCTTCAGCTTATATCCTGCTTATTTCCCTGCAAGCCCATAAACCATCACCTCTCAATTTGACCCTACATGTAATCAGACATTTCTGGTCATCAAAAAACAAGCCTTTGTGCGCCCAAGGAAAATACACTTTGCATCTATGAAGCCAATCCAGCCATACAAATCTAAAAAAAATGGCTTTCAATTCCATTCTCACCTTCATTCCTTTTGTGATGTTATCGCAACTACCCATATGTGGTATGCTTTCTACCCCCTTCTATGACCTAGGACATCCAGCTCTCCAAACCAGGCAAATAACCATGCAAGGAGGTGAAACCTGCATTCTGCGATGTCACCATGTATCCAAAATAACCCCATATTTCCCAGTGTCCTAAATGTGTCTGCATTCTAAAACATTGTTGCATTTCCACATGTTAGTGTCTCCTTCAATGAACCCCCACTATTGCATGCATAAAGCTCCCTACTACATGATTCTCACCACTACAATATGTACATTGCACCATACATCATATCCATGCCACTGCTACTCATGCTGCTGCCTACTGTGGCTCTAAAATGTATCCAACTAAAACACAAAGTAACACTCATTTCGATTCTTCTAACTACAATGAGCACATATTTAGTTACAACATTGCTTCTAACCCAGCTGCACCATGGGCTAGTACAATTTACGTAATGTAAACCTCTTTCCTGTCTTGGGATCTAACATGTCTATCACAACAATAGCTAAAATTTCATTATGAAGTTGGTTCATTGCCAACAAATGCTTAAGCAACAGAAAGGATTTTGGATTTACAAAGTGAAAATAACTAGTCTCATTGATTATTATGATTCCTTTTTTATTCTGAGATAACATCAGTTCTCATTCAAGTTTACATGATGCTGCAAGTAAAAAAGACTTGGGCTAATAAAGACATGTGATAGTCTAGTTGTTTAATAATACACAAGGATGATTTGAAGATGTTGTGTCGAAGCGAAGACAGACTCATGTCACATATTTGCAGGTAATGTGAGAAAAACAGAGCAAAAGCAAAACTTCAGTGAAATGCAGAAGTAATGTGGAGAATTAGGACATTATTTTCAGCGAGTGACATTACTTCAGCAGGAAAACTGACAATGATGGATGACACTGACTTTACTTATATACTATTTTCAATATAGTGGAATTGTTAGACAATGGGCCTCATTACGAGGTAGGCGGTAGCCATGGTGCTTTTAGCACCATGGCTACCCCTTTACCGCATTCCGGGTCTGGGTTGTCGAAATAGAGACTTACCGGGTCATTCCAACCTTGGAGGACCCGGTAAATCCCCATTCCGAGAACCATTCCCCATTCCCATTCGAGCCCACATAGGGCTCAATGGGAATGGGGATGGAGCTAATAACGGGCCCGCTAATAGCGGGCCCGTTATTAGCTCCCTGGTCCCTTAGCCGTTCCCGCTAAGGGCGCCTGCTAAAACCAGGCGCCCATAGCGGGACCCGCTAAGGGACTTCGGAATAGGGCGGTAAGGGTTTACCGGCACCGGTCTCCTAACCGGTGCCCGTTAACCCTTACCGTCCACCTAGTAATGAGGCCCAATGTTTTATTGAATTTATAAGAATACCTAATTGAATCATTTATGCACAGCATACTTTGTACCTTAAAAAAAAGCAAAAGCTCAAAACATTGAAATATGCACACGCTATAAGTCTCTGATGAGCTAGTAAGAGAATTTTCAAAGTATCAAAGAGAAACATTGAAAACTTGTATGAAACTCATCTGGCGTCAATCAGAAGTTGGTGGTAATGGTGAAATATTTGATCACACTGTATAATTCTGAGGTGATTACCACAGGTGAAATTACCACAAACATTGATGCAAAATTCAACCTACACAATAAGTGTGATCCAGCACTTGCTATAAATATTAGCTGCAATAAACCTATATTAATGCATCCGGTAAAAACCTTACCATTCAGACTCCTGTTACTGGCACACATAGCACCAAAAGCACTGCTCAATCTTTACTCCAGCCAAGGGGTGGAAATGAGTACCATGTCAACTTCAGACAGGTACAGGTGGCCCCAATCATCCCCCAATGCACATAAACGGCCATCCCAGACACCACACTGCACAAACCCTACCATGTAGCAAGCTGGAGCTCTTAAATTACACACTGGAGCGCTGCTCATCACCTTTGAACATCTAAGACAAAAAGTTGTCATAAAACAGAGTGAAACATTGTTAAGAAGGAGAAGAAGGAGGTCACGCAGCCATAGACTAAGATCTTCCCCATGGGTACTAACAGACACTAACATCCTGGCATTGTACCACCTGAACAGGAACACCATCCATTAAGTAGTTGGTCCTACAGCTCATACAATGGGATGTAAAAATCCAGAGCTATATACAGCCATACCCTCCTCTACTAAAGTTGGAGACTGTCCTATGTATTCTTTCCACAGACACATTCAGCATTCAGTGGGTATGTTGCATGGCATATGGAGAACATTGGTCTCCCCCCAACTAACCCAGCACACTGAGATTGTTAGTTGCCTACACAACCATTAATCTGGATTCTGAGCCTCGAGAGGCACGGAAACTGCTCTCCTGAACACCCGTGAAGATCTGCTCACATCGATTGACTCTAACTCACCTGCTGTTCTCATTCTACTCAATCTTGCCTCTGCTTTCGATACTGTTAACTACTCTATCCTCATAAAGCCTCTCCAGGATACCCTGGGTGTCTCGGATCGGGCACTAGACTGGCCAACCTCCTTCCTCACTGACCGTCCCTCCCAGATTAATCTGGTCCTTTCTTCTCCCCCACCTCAATCACCACTTGTGGCTTTCCCCAGGGCTCTATCCTTTCGCTCTAGTTCTTTAACACCTGTCTCTCCCCGCTTGCTCATCTTCTCTCCACCATCTCAGTGCACTTCCACTGTTATGCAGATGATACCCAACACTTTTTCAACTTCCCTCTGAACCTCTTCCCACTTCCTGTACCATTCCTGGCTGCCTGTGCTCTATCCAGCTCTGCCACTACCAGGTACTGTGTTTAATTAGTTTAACTGTGATGCTGTGGCCCACCCACAGGCAAGATAGGTTGATGTAGTCTGTACATCTGGCCCACTCTTCACAGGTGGATGGTTGGCATGTAAGATTTTGTATATTCCCAAAATGTATTTGTATTTTGCAGCCACTATCTGTGATTCAGTGGCCATCTTTGCATCAACAGGACTAGCCACTCCTCTTATGCCCAACACACACACTGCTTTTAGCTCCTAGAAGTGCGTGAAGGGGTCATTTATGGCGCCTCCTCCGTTTGCATACATTTGTTGCGATGTTCTTCAAGTATGGGGCACATGCGTCATTTTAGCTTATCCCATCTCTTATGGCACTCTTTTGATGTTCTGATGAAGGATTGCACTGCCCTGACACAGCCCCTGGTGGGGGAAACTTTTTATGTGGCCTGTTTTTGCCATGAGAATGCTAGCAAGCTTGGGTTCTTTCTTGGCTATTTCCTCTGCTAAGACCATGAGCTCCTGCTCTGTGAAACAGAGTTTCTGCCGTCTCTCATTTACCCCTTTGGCACGTGCTTGCGCTTGGGAATCCTGTGTGCCACTCGTCATGGGTGGATGGCGGATTCCTGGTGAGATACACCATGGATTGGGTTGACACTAATGTATTCGGCCTGTGATATTGTTTGCACAATGGATGTCTTTTCTCAATCTGCAACAATGTTTATGGATGTGATGATGGTTGTCTGGTGACAGAGTGGGGCTCATTCGGGTTTGGAGGTAGTACGGTGGAATTACCGCCGAGCTTCTGCCAAACACAATTACTGTTACCACCACTTGGTCCTGTGGGTTTACCATGGGATTACAATTAGAGGTGTAAATCCCCAGAAATGGTAATTTTATGTATTCCGCATCTACTGTTACTGCTTCAAGCAGGCGCATGGGGCTGCTTTCCATTCTTTGTAGTAAACTGGGCACCCTGTTTGTCATTTTTAAAGGAATTACCCTTTGCACCCCCTGTTTTGAATTACACCTTTTGGACACTATATATCCTAAAGCAACACTTTTTATAGATATGTTGATGGCTGCCTGGTGACACAGTTGGGCTCATTACAAGTTTGACGGTTGTTTGGTGGAATTTCTGTCAAACGTCTGCCAAACACAATTACCGTTACTGCCACTTGCTCGTGTGGGTTTACCATGGAATTACAATTGGTGGTAGGCGGTGTAAATCCACAGAAAGGATCATTTTATGAATTCAACATCTACTGTTTCTGCTTCAAGCAGACGCATGGGGTCGCTCTCCATTTTGATGGAGTAAGTAGGGCTCCATGTTTGGCATTTTTGATGGCATTACCCTTTGGACACCTCCGTTTGCGGTATTCAGTCATTATATCGAAAAGAACCAACATTGTTGGGGAAACAATATTTTGTTTACTTCAACTATCCAGCACTTTCTCCACATATAATTACAAGTGTAAGAGCCCGTGTACACGGGGCAAATTGCAGGTTTTCATTAAGACAGTATGACCACTTTATATCCTAAGGCAACAGCTCCCTCTAGCGTTGACGATAGGCAGGCTACTGCATTGGACAAACCTACAGGGACAAACACATATCTGGCCTTTTATTATATTGCTCGATACCGGTCCTACAATATGTTAATATTGCCTTAAAGTAGAAGAAAACAAATATTGTTGGTCCAACTATGATTTTTTCTGGGGATGTCATGACTCGGAACTGATCATGTGCTAGTGGGGGCTGTACTGTGCTTGCTAGGTCTGAAACGGAAGCCCGCCATGCTGTAGTCGATGCATGCTGCCCCTGTTCTGTGTGACAAAAGGTGTCAGTGTTGCTGCCCACGCTCCGTGTGGTCTTTGTACATGTTCAAAGCTTTTGCTGCTGCCTGTTGTGCACCTATTGTGGGTGGAAAGATTTCACTTATGCTGCCTGTGCTCTGCATGCATGTGATGCATGGGACATAACAGCCCGTGCTGTCCTTGTTTTGAATGTGAGTACATCTTACACTTCCCCTACAGATGTTACAATAGATCATAGTATTCATATAAAGCTTCCAGTGTTCTGCCAGTTCATTCGCACATAGTGCGCGCTGGCAAGGTTTTCACTGTTGCCACCTCTTCTGTCAACGTGTTGTGTCTGAGTGAAGCATGCGTTGCTGCTACAACTCTGCTTGCAAGTGGACGCAAGTGTCAATAAGCACTGAGTAAATGGTATAAGTAAAGACCAGGGTCGGACTGGGGCCTAAAATCGATCCAGGCATTAATGAAAATGTGGCCCACAATCACACATTGCAATTCATTACTATCCAGAACAGACTATGTGAGTACTATCCTGGTGTTTTTTTTTGTTTGTTTTTTTTTTTTGGTTAAGTATGTTCCAAATAATGCATTTGAAGACATATCTGCTTAGTAATATTGGTTAAAACTGGTGCAGTAACTTACGGAACTGCCCACTCTGACCAAAGAAGTGGTCCATTCTGTCCTAGAATCATGGGCTGGCATTTCAGGCATTACCCTCTTGCCATTTAGGCCAATCCGAGATTGGTAAAGAATGGTGCAACGGGGGTTCCTCTGAGCAGCCACAAATATAACTTGACAAGACATGACAGGCTTTTTAAAATGTTAAATGTTTTCATTGTGTGAATCAGGAAGTAAACTGTGTTTGCTGCACTCTGGGGAATGGGTTTCGAGGAATGGGTCACCAGTGGTTGCTTCCAATGCACCACATTCAGCTGTATCCAAACTCTAAATTGTACAACGTTTTTGGTTAAAGTCACTGTGAAATAAGCAGGATATATGATAGCCCAAGAACGCATGTTGGTTCTTTACTCCATGTTGGAAAATGGATCAGGGACTGATCCAGAATCATATCACATTGAACTATATATAGGATGTGGTAACAGCCTGCCAATGAAAGCTTGAACCGCCTACAGCTGTGTGCCCCACCTCACCTTTTGTTTCTTTGTGAGAGGTGACAAGCACCTCAGTCAGCCCTTTAACTCAACAAGACTTTGTTGTAAAAGGGTTGCATGCGAGGTCGTCTGCATGCAGGGTTGGGGCCTCTCCTTTTTTTGCAATCAGAAGGAAGCTCTGACCTGCAGGTAGTGCTGTAACCATATAGCTCTGTTAACCTAAAGGGCTGTCTGAGGGGGTTGCTGCCTCTAGGGCTAGTCGGGGGGAGCCTGACATAGCCCAGGCATGGGAGCACCTTTTAAAGAGGCCCCTACCCAGCAAGCCCCTGCCCACTTAAAGCCCTGGTAAAGCAGTGTAGTGCTTGGCATTTTCATTTTTCAGCTACTCCAGCTGAATACAGAACACATTTTTCATGTTTGGATTTTTAGGCAAAACTACCTAGGTAGTCTCACCACTTCATCTGCACACCCGGGCATTTGTAGTCAGAGTCATTCTGGGAGTTGTAGTTTGGGGCTCTGAACTTAATCTGTTTACAGAATCTGTGGTAAAACGGGAGGGAGTGTGTTTTTTGGGAGGGTGGTGTAAGTCAAACCTGTTCTGTACATACGTTACTCATTTCCTTCACACGCACACCTGGCAGTTACAAAAAGAGTGTCCGCTGTGATTTACGTAATATATGACTTCAGAGTATTTACTGGAGTAATGCTGATGGTGTCATATGCATTTGTAGTTTTTCACAGCTTTCTTAAATAACAGTGGGTGGAAAGACATCAGATATTTCCTTTTCAGATGTCCTTTCCTATAGCTCTTCTTTGAAGAACAGCTATAGAACCAAAGTCAGTTTCCCTGCCCAAACACAGAAAAGTAAAGGCGCTCCAATTGTGTTTGAGGAATGCTTGCACTGCCGGGACGTGCTTTTTTTGAGCTAGTCACTGTGACTCTTGCAATGTTTCTCTCCTTGAATGCTGCTTGTCTGGGGATGAATAGTCCCTCCAGCAGTGCCTTACACCTAGTTGCTTCAGGGTCTGGCTGCATTCCTTCCGGGCAGCTAACTTCCCGCATTTCATTAGGGGTGGGACGAGGGGTTTATGCAACAATTTGCATGACGTGTGGCTACTGAACAGCCTGCGTAGCTGAGCTCCCCGTGTACATGCCATTTCTGAAAGCGTGGCATGGCTAAGGATCTCAGTCAAGTTGGGTACGTTCACTGTTTTCAAAAGTGCTGCCTGTGTACACGATCAGTGTGTGTACTCTGAAGTGGAAAGGCAACGTTTAGAACCGATGTCCTTATAGTCTTGGGGCTCCCCACAGAGACTTCAAAGGGGCGGTGGGGGCAGTAATAGTGTAACGCATATCAAATGAGAATTCCATGTCGTGTCCAATTGAAAGGTTAGAGGTCAAGCAGAAAAGTGTGGAAACTGTCCCTTTAAATGCATAGCAGCTCTGCAACTACCCCGTTAAAAAGACACTTTGTTCCCAGTAACTATATAACAACCCTGCTCGTACTGTGTCATTAGTATAGCAGCCCCCTGGCAAGTGCCATCACGTGCTATTGGTATAGCAGCCATGCCATGGGTGATGGCAACTTGTCACACTTTCTTTAGAATATATTTTAACTGCTCAGCTCAGGTATTTAAAGAGGGAATTGAAACTCCAGGCCTTTGACTTCTCACCCTCTCCTCTGATATCAAAACAGGTGTTCTCTTTTCTACACACACACTATATTGCAATACCATACAAAAGTAACACACCATATTAAATCAAAACAATTGTTATACTGGGAAAAAAAGAAAGGCCTATTTGCTTTGTCAAGGTTTGTTTTTAGTTTCTTTCTTGCTTCCATTTCCATCTGTTCTGGACCCCATCACTGGGCTTTCTTCCCCACCCTCTCCGTAGATCTAAACTTTGACTTTGATGTCAGCCCGTCTCATCATTTCACAGGGGTGTCTGAGAAAGCCAACAGGGTTATACAGACCTGGGCAGGTTAGTCAAAAGGGCAGCGGTGTCGAGTATCAGTGAGCGGGGGCAATTATCTGACAGGGTAATGACCTGTCGCACCAGCTGATGTGAAGGCCCTCAAGCTGAGGGTGTGGTGAAAAACGGGAGGAGATGGCACCTGCTTTGCGTGCTCGCAAGCCTTATGCCTTTTCACTTGAAGATCTGTGCCGCTTTTCAGACAGTAACCTTGATATTTATTCAAACTGAAACGCTAGGTACAATCACACGACCAGCATTCCATAAAACCACACAAAAAGCATAGCAACAAAATGGCGTCAGGATATCGGAAAGCGAAAACAAAAATTCAGGGTACGAACAGCATTGTACAGACACAAAAAACAATGCACAATGATCTTTGGGATATGTGCTCATTTTTCTCTCAGGTGATTGAAATAATGCTGCATTTAGAATTCACTTTTGTTTTTATTTGACAACTTGTAAACAAAATAGTCCAAAGATTGTGACAGTTGTCTTGAAAAAATCCCCACAGGTCCCCACTAACACAAACTCCTCTCACTCAAAACATAACATCGATATTTACCCATCATTTGCATTTTATCACAAGAGAGGCCAGGCATGATAAGTCAGGCACAGTCAGAAATAACTGAGTTAATACGTACCTACCATTCTCTATAGTAGATTAATCATGTCACCATTACATGGAAGTCTCCCATCAGAAAGGTAATTCACGGTATATTGGAATCAATTCCCTACCGAGTAAATCGAGCCCCCCCTCCTACCGCACCGCATCCTACACCGTGGCACCTGGATCTCCTCCTTGATGCCACCAGGTTATTCTCAGTCTCCACCTATTTCCCAGGTTCAGTCTCCATTATTAGTGTATTTGATGGTTTCCATGACATTGTTAATCCTCAGATAGCTAGAACTACACCGGGCGACAAAACGTCTCAGGTAGATGTTCTTTGCTTCCTTTTGGGTGTGAGCCACATCATGTAGGGTTTGAATGGAGGGGTCAACGCCCACCTAAAGTGGTCCTCTTTGATTGCAAACATAACAGCAGAGTACTAAGTGTCTGCAAACTGGGGACCGCCCTGCCACATAAGTAGACATCTATCAGGCTTGGCCAGACATCTGAGGCATTCTGCACTCATCCCACTATTCGTGGTGTGCACTGGCTGTGGCATCAGATATGCCCTCTGCAATCACCGAATGTGTAATATTTTAAAACTAGCCTTCCATGAGATGAGATGCTTCAAGTCTTGGCCAAGTTCTTTCTCGATCCGCCAGCTGCTGGCCAACATCATTTTCCAATAGTTGCCATATGTTCTTCTTAACCACAGTTACACATGCAACATATGCCTTGTGTATCTCTGAGACACGTCAACCCTATCTCTCCAGGCTAAAAGGACCCTGTTCACACTCTGAACCCCTTGCACCTCATGACACCTCTTTCACACCCCAGCCATAAATCTAAGATCTAAGGCATTCACACCCTGAACCTCTTGGACCTCAGGACACATCTTTCACACCCCAGCCATAAATCTGAGGTACAGGGGGACACATCTTTCACACCCGAGCCATAAATCTGAGGTATGGGGTATTCACACCCTGAACCTCTTGGATGTCAGGACACCTCTTTCAAACCCCAGCCATAAATCTGAGGCACAGGGCATTCACACCCTGAACCTCTTGAACCTGAGGACACCTCTTTCAAACCCCAGCCATAAATCTGAGGTACAGGGCATTCACACCTTGAACCTCTTGGACCTCAGGACACCCCTTTCACACCCCAGCCCTAAATCTGAGGGGCAGGGTTTTCACACCCTGAACCTCTTGGACATCAGGACAGCTCTTTCACACCCCAGCTACAAATCCGAGATGTAAGGCATTCACACCCTGAACCTTTTGGACCTCAGAACACATCTTTCACACCCCAGCCATAAATCTGAGGTACAGGGGGACACATCTTTCACACCCGAGCCATAAATCTGAGGTATGGGGTATTCACACCCAGAACCTCTTTGATGTCAGGACACCTCTTTCACACACCAGCCATAAATCTGAGGCACAGGGCATTCACACCCTGAACCTCTTGAACCTGAGGACACCTCTTTCAAACCCCAGCCATAAATCTGAGGTACAGGGCATTCACACCTTGAACCTCTTGGACCTCAGGACACCCCTTTCACACCCCAGCCCTAAATCTGAGGTGCAGGGTTTTCACACCCTGAACCTCTTGGACATCAGGAGAGCTCTTTCACACCCCAGCTACAAATCCGAGATGTAAGGCATTCACACCCTGAACCTCTTGGACCACAGGACACCTCTTTCACACCCAGCCATAAATCTGAGATATGGAGCATTCATACCCTGAACCCCTTGGACCTCATGACACTGCTTTCACAACCCAGCCATAAATCTGAGGTACGGGGTATTCACACCATGAACCTCTTGGACCTCAGGACACCTCTTTCACACCCCAGCTATAAATAAGAGATGTAAGGCATTCACACCCTGAACCTCTTGATCTGAGGACACCTCTTTCTCATTCCAGCCATAAATCCGAGGTACGAGGCAAAGTGGCAGTTTTAACACGTGGTTCGAAAATACACACATCTAACATGGCCATATTGCAATTGAGCTACTGCATATTTTGAAACTGAGAAAAGTGTGATGTTCCAATCCTGCTGAGCTCATATGGTAGCAGAAGCATGGCCAGTCAAATTCCTGAGGTGTTAACTCCCCAACAAGAAACCTGAAAGAAGTTGATTAGCTTAAAAGTGGAGTCTAGTATATACCTTGCTATACTTTGCAAAATACATAATGTGCTAGGCACCATTGTCATTGTTGCCACTGCCAACTTGTCCATTTTGGGCCACAGAAATATAAGTCTTGGTTCAATCAGCACATGCATCCCGGACACCACATTACACTCATGCTCATTTGTGTAATCATCACTAATGTGGATACTTAGTTATTGGGAAAGGTGTGTGAGTCACCCCAAGTGGTATTTCTTGCAGTAGATCTACATTCACACCCTCTCCCTGATACGGAAGCAACTTTGTCCAGTTTATCTGATAGCATCTCAAATTCCCCTACTGTCTTCATCATACCAGGTAGCGACTGTGAAGAATCTATGACATGAACAGGTATATCTGCATAAAAGAAAGTGTAATACGTGTGGTTTGCCACCCAGATCCCCTTCTAAAAATAAAACAAATAAAACTCTGTTTAAACAAACAGTTAACGGGACAAATACAAGGTAAGTGGGGATAAAGGAAAGCCCTGTCAGATGCTCCTGCAACTTGGCTATTTAGCTGAAATATATCTGTTAGTCTTAATTCTGACAGTCAATCAAGTATATAACAGAGTGAGCCATTGAATATACTCTCCCGAATCAGGTCAAATCTCTTCATCACCTCCAACAAAAATACCCACCAAGGCAGTGAAAAGCCTTGTGGGTATCCATACTGATGCCCATACACAGCTTAGGTCTACCCTGTTATACTTTAAATATTAATGTACCGGTAAGGACGACAGGACACGGCTTGTGGTAACTTATACTTTATTCTAACTAACGGCTCTTCCCCTGTGAGGCTCCTCCCTTTCCTCCTGCTACAGCACTTCTGCTTTAACTCTATGGGTTCCCTCCACATTCCCCTGCAACACTTCCCCCTCACATGTCCCCTTTTGTCTATATCACACCTCCTCAATGAGTTTGCAGGGCCTTTTGATCATTCGCTGGGGTCGTCCCTCTGAGTCTGTCTCTTCTCTCCTTTCTGCTGGTGCTGAGACATCGTTCTCGCTCTCTCCTCCTTCTTCCTCTAGCATTCTTGTTACCTGTCCAGAATCTCCATCCGGTATGAAGTGCTTAAAGAAAGATGCATTACCCTCTGGGAGTTGGCAGCCGTCACCATGGTCCCTTTCACGTGGGACACTTTGAGGGGTGTGCTGTCATAGCTTACATCATCTTCCTCTGTATCCGCTGCTTCACAAGAACATCTTCTCCCTCCTCGAATTCCTTCACCCTCGCTTTCTGGGTCCATTCTGTTCTATCCTTGGTTGCCTCTTTTGCCTTTGCGTCTCTGTCTCTCACCTCGTTCTGTAGACGGTATCGGTCTTAAGGTTGTAGCTGGGATCCTTAGGCCCCTTGGGGTTGGTGTGTCTTGGCCTGGTATGCTCTCATCAGGTCTCTGGGTGGTACTCCTGTGACCGAATGTGGTGTGTTCCTGTAGTGGCGTAGCATGCAGCATAGGGCCTGCTGGAGCGACATGCCCTCAATAGTTGCCTTCTGGATGGTCCTCTTTATCAATGACATAAACCGCTCTGCCATTCCGTTGGCTTGCGCCCATAGCAGTGTTATCCTCTGGTGGATGAATCACATGTGTTTCGCAAACCTGTAGAAGTTCTGGCTGCTCAACGGCAGCCCATTGTCTGGCTTAACTGTGACCGGAATGCCCCAATCACGGAGCACTTCATCTATGACCCAGACAATCTGGACGAATGATGTGGACAATGTGTGCTTGATGATGGGGAATCTGGAGAACTCATCTACTATTACCAAGAGGTAGTCCCCGGACTTGTGTGGCCCGTACAAAACCATTGCGACTCCTTGCCACACCTTCTCGGGGATGCACGTTGGTTGCATGGGAAGTGGCGGGTCACTTCTCGTAGCATATTGACATGGTAGGCAGCTTCTGACTACGTCCTCCATCATTGCGTCCATGAGTGGAAACCATGCTGACTGTGGGAGTAATTTCTTGGTTGCCTCTTCTACCTGATGTCCTTTGTGTGCCAACTTCACCAACCCCCTCCAGGGGGAATGATGGGATGACAATATAGCAGCCTCCCAAAAGTATCCCCTGTTCTGACACTGCTAGTTCCGTGCTGATCTTTGCCATGCGTTCCAACTCCTGCTTGTTTACTTCTTCTTGATGAAGTGACAGTCTTTTGTAGTTTCTCCATTTATTGGAGGCAGTGAGATCTTTGGCCCATCTGGTGGATGGGTAGGCTTGTGTCGCTTTGGCCAGGTCCTCGGTGGTGAGGGCGGGTGGTAGTGCCTGTTACGTGACATAGCACAAGTATTCTGCATAAACTTCCCTTGGTGGCAGATCCTCTTCCATTGGGTGCCCTGAAATATAGTCAGCTGGGTTATGCGTGATGACATAATCGTATTCCTGGAGATGGATACCCCATCTTTCTATTCTGGGTGGCATCTTTGTTCTCGGATTGCCAGAAGGCGGGCCTGGCGATCCGTCACAATGGTAAATCTCTTTCCGATCATGAAGTGGTGGAATTATTTGCAGGCCCACACCATTGCCAGGCTCTCTTTCTCCAACTTTGAGTATGTGCCCTCCGTCTGGGACAGGGACCTGCTCGCGTGTGTCACCACACAGCTTGCAGGGGTGTCTGGCCTCTTAAGTTGCACCATAATGGCCCCTAAGCCAACCGTGCTGACATCAACCACCAGTTCTGTGTGCCATTATGGATTGAAATATGCCAGGTGTGTTTCACTTGTCAGTTCTGATTTGATGGTGTCAATCATCTTCTGGCAGTCTCGCAATCATCTGAAAGGCTCATCTTTCCTTAATAATTGTCTCAGCGGTGCAGCAGTGATGGCATACATCTGCAGGTATCGGGTACAGTACCCGGCTATCCCGAGGAAGGATCAGACTTCCCTCACATGGGTGGGCTCCTGTAGTTCGTTGATAGCACGCACCTTTTCCGGGCTGGGCTGCATCCCTTTTGCTGTGAAAATGTGACTGTAGAATCTCAATTTGTCCTTGCTAATATTGCATTTTTCATATTTTAGGGCGAGCTCTGCATCTTTCAGATGTTACATACATCTATGAGCACCTGGTCATGTTCTCCTAGGTGGTGCCATACACTAGGATGTCATTGGAATTGTTAAAGGCCAGCTTGACCGGGAAGTGCTGGTGTCTGATGGTTTCCTGGAAGATCTCTTCGGCCAAAGAGATTCCGAAGTTCAGCCTCCTGTACCGAAAGAGACCATTGTGGGTGGCAAACGTTGTTATTCCTTGGAGTCGGGATGTAGTTCCAGCTGATAGTAACCCTGATTGAGGTTTAATTTGGAGAACTTTGTTGCACAGCTCAAATTGACGATCATGTCTTCTATCTTTGGGCCTTGGTGCCTCTCTCTCTCTCAATTCCGATGTTTGCCACACTCATGTCAACGCAGACCCAAAGTCTGTTTCCATATTTGGACACCACTACCGGTGGTGAGATCCATGGTGTGGGCCCTATCACGTATTCTATAATGTCATTGTCCAAAGGCTGCTGCAACTCTCGTGACACAGCCTCCTCCAGGTGAAAACCTTCTGGTTTTGGGTGTTGCGGGTCAGGCTAAACTCGGTCATTGATGTGCAGGTGGATCACTGTGTTTTTCAATGTTGCCAGGCCTTTGAAAAATGCTGGGAAATGTGTCCCTGACCTTGTTGATGTGTGATCCCTTTAGGTGGCGTATGGAATAGTTGCTGTACTGATCTCCTCTGTACACCACCAAGTCGTTGTCCTGAAACTTAATGTCTATCAGGCCAAGTACTTTGGCTGTGCGGTAGCTAAGCAGGCATTTTTCCCAGACTGGCCTCCTAAGCAAATGGATGACAGTGTTGATTGTCTTTCCGGTAAACTAAAATGTCTTTCTGAATTGTCCCAATGATGGGAGTGGCATGCTGGCCCTCATTGAAACATTCTTGCTTTAAATGGTGTCAGGTCTTAGTGTTTTCATCCTAGTAGGAATTCTTATTCCCCCATAATATTGATGGTGGCCCCAGTGTCTATGAGGAATTTGTGGGTGACCGTGCCCATCATCACCAGTACTTTTGGTGCTTTGCTGCTGTCTTGTTCCCCATATATGAGATTGACAAACTTGTCGGGGAATTATGGGTCCTGTTCATATAATAATTAATCCCAGTTTGCGTACAGGTCATCTGGGTAGCTGTAAAAGTCAGTATAGTCTTCCGACCATGGTAGCTGGTCATTTGTAGGTGTGTCCGCATAGCCCATGCCTTGTTCCATCAACCTCACCATTCTCCTTAGCTCCTGTGGGTACAATTGTGGTTGTCTCCACTATGTGGTAGTCTGCATGGTTGTCTCCAATTGTTTGGTGTTGCTTGAGGCTGACGGGTTTGGCGGGAATGATCCCCCCTCATGGCAGACCATTTGGAAGTGTCCTTCTCTGCCGCACCTGGAGCATCATTGGCACATTGCTGGGCATGGGCCTGCGAGAGGGAAAATCCGGCCACATTGTTAGCAGAATCCCTGTGGTCGTGGCCATGGTCTCACTTGCGGGTATCCTTCTCTTTGCGGTCCTCTTGGTGGGGTTTGTTGATCTGGTGTACCACTTCCTGTGTCTCTGATGCTGGTGAGAGCTGCTACTGCATCGTCTCTCTCTATTTTCTTTTTTGGCATCTCCATGGTGGATGCTTGGTTCGCCACCCTCTCCTGTTCTCTCACCATCTCAATCACTTCATCGATCATCAGGGGCTTTTTTAGGAGATGTTTACAGAGTACAGACGACATCCGAAAAAGCAGAGAATTGGCAGTGGAGTTATTTTTGGCAGAGTCGTGTGATGAACTCCTTCACATCTCATGGGATGCCTGTTGGCATTGATTGAACATGTACCGTTTATGGTCCCTGTTTGTCGGTATTACTAATTTCTTATCTAGGGCTGCCACGAGGACATTGTATGTGTTCCTGTCTTTCACTTGGATGGTCTTGATGATACCATTTACCTCCGTGACCGCCAGGTTTGTGAAGATGTCTTTGAGCGCCGATGACGTCTCTTCTCCTGCCGCCTTGATAAATCTGATGAAATCCTTGACCCACGCTGTCAATCTGTGTCCTGTCTGACTGTGGTTGGAGGCTGAACAGGCCAGGCTTCTTTAGAAATGCAATGCTGCTGGTAGTCTGTTGTGATGCAGCCTGGTCCCATGCTGGGTCCACCATAATTGCCAGTGTGCTTGTTTCCTGACTTCAGTTGGCCTCGTGGTGGGCGCTGCTCACCTTGTGTGGGCATTGTTTATTAGTCCCTACTGTTCTGTTGTTGCTGATGAGAGATCTCTTGTGTTGGTGCTAGTCCTCTAAATGTTGTTGGTATGGCTTGCTGGGCCATGCCCTTTCCCTCGTGCTGGTGTTTACACTGGCTGCTGTGAATCATGGGCCTTCAACCCACTGAATGCAGTAAGGATGATTGTAGTTTTAATTCATATCATATGTTTGTCTTTTTTCCTTTTTCTTTTCTTTTTGTACGAGCATGCACCTCTGTCAGCCCCCCCCCCCCTGCATGGTGTGGGTTTGGCATGCTGCCGCACGCACGTGAACAGGGCCATCTCCGAGGCCATATTGGCACTGCTGCTGTTTGTTGAAGGATGCACTAACTGCATGGGTGGGGCCTCATCTCCACTGTTTCAGGCCCTGCATTACGCACCTCTCCTGGTGCAAGGATGCCGGCTCTGTTCACTGGTAAAGGATACCCGGACCGCGTGGGGTGGTACCAAGGTTTCATCAGAGGCGGGTCCTGCTGTACGCACCCACCTGGTTCAAGGATGCTGGCTCTCCCACTCAGCAAGGACGGGCAGGGAGCCAGGAAGGACGCTTGTATGTCAGCTGGTGGGTCTATGCACTGCCCACGGTAGGACGGCTGCTCTGCACTCTGGCTTGGATAACAAGCTTTTATCCTTGTCGCCAGTTGTTATACTCTAAATATTAATGTACCGGTAAGGGTGACAGGACACGTCTTGCTGTAACTCATACTTTATTCTAACTAACACCTCTTTCTCCCTGAGGCTCCTTCCTTTCCCCCTGCTACAGCTGTGCTCTTTTAACCCTTTGGGTTCCATCTACGTTCCCTCTCAACATACCCCTGCTCTGCTCAATTTCCAGAAATGGCTAAAAGGATTGCGCATGGTACTCCTACATGGTATAAACTAAAGTTTGCGTGATAAACACACACAGACGGAACCATCAGAACAGTGGATGGAGGACTATTGTGGAATTATGTTAATAAAACAAGAGGCCGTTTTATATAAGGCTAAAATATAAATGTTAGTAGTGTGTTCCAAAAAGTAAAAACAGTATGAATGGTAGGAGTGAATCAGTCTGAGTTGAATTGATACTGAACTGTTTATTTAAATGTTGTAACATTATATATGAATTGTTTATAAAAATAAATAAATTTTAGAAATGAAATTTGAACATTTATTGGTATTTATGAAAAAATAAATGTACTAAGCGGCTATTCCCTGTCCGTTAGGTCCAAATCCCCCTTCCTGGTTTTGAGTATATGACGCCTGAAGGACCTTGGACTACAAGCAGGCACCCCTTTTGTGTATAATATGGTATAAACTAGGCCTGATCCCCATGAACAACTTTCCCTATTGCTCACACCAGGCGGCCCAAAACCTTAATGTCAAAACTGATAATTAACAGTGGGCCTCAATACTGTAGATCCCTGTCAACTTCCCAGCTTTTTGTAGAAATTCAATTGTGGCTACCCCATAGACTAGGATAGTTCCCACTTGGTCAAGGCTTCATTATAGACTGTCATCAACCTCGTTGCCAGAAGGTCAACGTGCATGATTTGAAATTCTACCGAAAGCCTGTTAGCCCTCATAGGGCTTTTCTTTGCCACTGTTCGCTATCACTGATTCGTGCACCCTCTGCTAACCAGAGTGGCACATGTATTGCTTCTAAGGCTATCACTGACATGTGTTGGACTGCAGCATTGGCCGGGAGATCCATGAGCTGCTGTGGATAAATACTGACCTGCCGTTCATACAATGACTTGCAGTAGACTTCAAATACATGCTTGATACCAGCTTGGTGTAATAGATCAGATCTTCCCTTCTGTATCCCTCACTGATCCTATTGTCTGCTTACCTCTTTCCCTGCATAACTAGGCCACAGTAATTCTTGATTTTTTCCCATTCGTCAGGCTGCCTCACAATGTACATACTTTAAGTATGTTCTCCTAAATCATCATAAGTCAGTCCAGGTTTTTCTTTTTTCTTCAGGATCTGGGATGAAACAACCCTACTATTTAGGTCTCCTACCTGTTGTTCCATTGCTATGACTCTATCTCTGCAGCTGCCTGACATTGTTTGTTGTGGATAGGCAAGTGCCCCTGTTTACTATCTTAAAGAGTTTACATACAGTCACACAGCTATTCAGAGAACCCTCATTTATTTTGAAAGAATCCTGTATAACTAGCCGGACTGTACCTCGATAATCTACGTTTGCCATTTTGTATCCTCTGCATTTGTATGGGAGGTTTGTCCTCTTGCAGCCAAACCCAGGGTCCATCATTGAAAGGTCTAGGCATTTTGCGCTATTTAACCTTTCTACATGTGCAGCAGCTGTATTGGCAAAGTCTATACAGTGACAAGAAATGTGTGGGAGAGAATTAAATGGTAACCTCTTTTGTGTCCATGATGCCAGCAACATAACGCCATGCGATTAAGCTGAGTCTGTAATGGGCCCAGGTGAAACCATCCAGTATTCTAGCAAACATCCAAGATATGTTCTGTTACACATCTATTATACAGGCAAAGTCCCCTAACAATAACCAAACATAATCCACATGATTTCTTAGCATTATAATTTTGTCTTGAAAGGATCCTGGATCTTCTGAACCATTGTAAATGTACATGAAAAGATCATACGTGTCCCATAGAATGAAGCAGGCATTCCTATTTAATGCCTACCACTCATTTCATCTATGATATTGTGACCTTTGAAGGGCGACATGGGGAATGCATCAAGGCAGAATACATTTATGACAAATACTGCATCTGCCCACCAACTCCACACACGTTTCCCATGTTCTTTCGCCCTCAGGTGGGTTTCCTGCAATATTACCATTGAAATGTATTGTCTACAAATGAATAAAATAATAATATTAAATTTAACCACAATATGTATGGACTTCCTCTTCCAAGATATCAGTTATAATCAGACACACTTGACATTCATCAACTCTAGATCAGACTGAACAACTTCACTAAAGTAGTCCACCTTCTGTTTTCCTGCAGCAGCTATGAAATTTGTCTTCTATTGAGAGTAATATGCCTGGTGATAAAATCATTCACAATCTCCCCATATCCACTTGTGCAACCCACTTCCCCACAATTTGGCTGCAGCCCTATTGGTGCACTCTAACACTATACTTCAATACCCCAGCCAAAATGCAACACCCGCCACACTTTCAACAAGTGCAGCTAAAAACCAACCATAAAACTGCTGCCACAAATGTCTTAATCCCACAATCCCCACATCAAAGGAGAGACATCCATCACCAAGCCCCCAGTCAGTGTCTAATGACAAAAAAGGGGAATGATCTACCTCAGGCAGAAATTCCTCTTCTATGTTACTTACAATTTTACTTTACAATCACATTGTTGGACATTCAATTTGTTTTCCAATTTGTGTAGTGCTTCTTTGTCAGATTATGACTGAACAATTGTGTCACCTACTTGTGCTACCTACCTCATGCATTGCCATATGAGCTTCATTTTGAATATTTGGTTCAACGAGAGTTACTGATAAACTGGAAATATGTTTATTAGGAGAATGTTGAATTTGTTTCTGAAGATTTGGTTTCTATTAATTTGTCTTCCTCTTGCATCATTCAAAAATGTTCAATAATTGTTGACATTGTATGTAGTCTTTATCTTTATTTTATTAGCACTTGTGACTGTAGTATGCTGTGAATATTTCAACTTCTTCATGCCAATGTATGAACAATTGAAGAAGACAATGACACTATACTTATGTTGATTTCATTATTTCTACAGATTCGGCTTTAATTGACAATGCAAATATGTCCTATGTAAAGTCGTTTAGATTAAAGCACTATATAAAAACAATTTATTATTATTATTATTATTATTATTATTATTATTATTATTATTATTATTATTATTATTATTATTATTGTTATTATTAATCATGTTTAATAAGGATAGGTTTATCAGTGTTTTGTCAATCACTTTCTCCTTACAGGCTAGTAATGATTAACCTATCTGCGGCTTCATATGTTCCACACTCCTAATCAGAATGGGTTCTCACTCCTAATCTGAGTTCTGACAGTGATTTCACAATTAGCAATGTCTACCAAAAGGTATTGGAAGTAATGTTGCTGCTTTAGTTATGTGGGAATCTACATATCTATTAACTGCCATTGAATTGTCTTCTAGCAACTGAACATCTATGCTTCCATTCCACATATTAATGACACGAGAAGTATCATATATGCGTACTGATTTTGAGTTATGTTTTAATTCATCATAGTGTTTTGGGATTTTGCACATTATGTGATGCCCCACAGCAGACACATGGTAATTTATTAAGGGGTTATCATACCGGGGCCTGTAAGACTGAAAACAATCATAAGATCTGCATGTGGGCTACCTTGGACTTCAGATGTAATTGCTGGATGAAGATCCTAGAGGGAGGGAGTTGAGAACAGTATTCTCTTCTCTTCTTTGCTTTTCTTTTTCTTGTAAAATATTTTTGTAAATTGCTACAAGTAAAATAAAAAAAATAAAAAATTAAGGGGTTATCATATTGTTTTTGAAGGGTTAGACACTCAGAACGCACACTCCAAAGTAAATACAACCCGCTATGGAATAAACCATAGAGATAGTTTGCAAAGAGATAGTTTGCAAGGATGATAGTTTATGAAAGTTAAGGATGACAAAGTTTTATATAATATAATGCCAGCAAAGAATTCTGCTGCCCGAGAGTGCTCTGCCAAAAATTACATGGACAGCACACTAAATAGGTTGTACGCATCATCAATGACAACATCAAATATGGCAGAAATGTACAGAGCTAGTTGGTGCAAACATACATCGAAGCCTGCTCCATAGGAGATGCCAGGTGCTAATTGGCTGTTTCTCTCCAGTTGATCTTCCTGCACGTGGGTCAGCTGGCCTAATCCTCGCTGTGAAATTCAGAGCAAACATAAGAAACATTGGGCCTCATTACGAGTCACCCGGTCTAGAAATAACTGTGGCGGTAAACCCACCGCCACCGTTGTTTCCGGACCGGGTGATCTCGAGTTCTGCAGGCGGGAGATGTAATTCCTGCCAGGTCTGACCTGGCAGGTTTAACACCACCCGCCTGCAGGCCGATGTGGAAACACCGCACCATCAATAGATGGTGCGGTGTTTCCACTTCCCCATTCCAATTGAGTCCTATGCGACTCAATGGGAATGGGGATTTACCGAATTCCGCCTCGGAATTCCCGGGTCACCGGCGTCATAATGCCCTGGTA
Organism: Ambystoma mexicanum; assembly: GCF_040938575.1. Lineage (NCBI taxonomy): Eukaryota > Metazoa > Chordata > Amphibia > Caudata > Ambystomatidae > Ambystoma > Ambystoma mexicanum. Next base: position 852,078,915 of record NC_090931.1, read on the forward strand.
ATTCCAGTAATCACGGAGGCGGAGTGGTAATACGAGTCCGGCAGTAACCTGCCGGAATTTCAGGCACGGTTACCGCCGGACTCATAATGAGGCCCATTCTATCTAATCTAAGCTAAACAACAGGAACAATTTATTCAGTCATAATGGCACAGGCCTGAACATCATATGAAAGGGTTAAGAGAATGGGGGACAAAATACAGTTAGGTTGACCCCCACATTAAGGTCCTCTTTAAAACTGCAGTTCCCGCTCCCAACGTCTCCCCCGAGGGACTGATCTCTGATTTATCCCCCCTGCTACATTATGTTACAGGGGATGTGTGTTGCTATTGGGAAGATATACAGTTGTGTTCATTTGTAGATCTGTGGTGGGCACCTTGGAGAGGATAGGGCCTGGGGATCGGGTCTGTGGAGGGTGGCTGGCTACGGCCAGTCTGGGTGGGGGTCAGAGGCCTAATGGCAGTTTAGTGGAGATGGATGAGTGCATTGCAGGGCCTGGTACTGTCTCATGCTCGGTGCTGGGCACATTCCTGAATGTGATACCAGACATTTGCAACAATGGTGGGTAAAAAGGTAAGTGGACTTGTACTGAGGGCTTGGCACCTCTGTGTGTATTTGGGATGCCAGCACTGCAGTTCTCAGTATATCTGTTCTGGGCCTAATACAAAATGGAATCACGGGGTAGGGGCCTGGCTAGTGACATTCACCTATTTCTATGCACTATTGGGCCTTCATATGCACCATGTAGGTAGGGGCTATTCCCCCCTTGTCTACGTTATGCAGTTCATCTAATTCAGACATGCCTAGGGGGGTGGGGTATTTCAAAAAAGGTAGCAGGCGCTCCTCTCTAGAAAGAACATGTCATGATAACCTGTTCTGAGATGAGAGTTTGCAGCACATGCTTTTTGCTCACTGTACCTTTCACAGATGGGAAATATCCATTTGCATATCAGTCTTTGTCCCGCCCACATGGGCAGTCCAGCACCGAAATGCTATGGCAATTCCCCTCTGAACAAGAGTACCAAAAGCAATCCCATACACGTGTTTCAGCCTTGTTGGGCCTCATCAGTAAGTTGAAGCTTTGCCTCTCTGTGCCCAGTGAGCAGGCAGTCCACGTCTGGTTGCCCCCAGGTAACTCAGGGTGACCAACCCCAAGTTCCTTGCAAATATTTCAAAAAAGGTAGCAGGCGCTCCTCTCTAGAAAGACATGGCATGATAACCTGTTCTGAGGTGAGAGTTTGCAGGGGGTGGGGTAGTATCATTTCCTTCACAACATTGTCTTGGAAATTCAAGATGGTACCTTTTATAAACATGCTGATTGCTTTCAAATGTTCCTTTGCAGAAAAAAAGTGCTTTTATATGTTTGGTAATGGGGACACTTTATTATATAATTCTGGATTTTAATTTTCAATGGGAAGATCACAAGTTAAATCTTTGTTTAGAAAATGTATTATTGTTTCTTCAGTGTCTTCCCCAAATGCACATTTGCCTTCAATCCACAATACCATGTGAATGTGAGCCCCTCTTCTTTGGTATTCTTTGCTTCAAAAATATTATGTTACATAAACCAATGATGAACATGTGGAATTTTGAAATAAATCTAACATCTCTTTTGATAATTCCTTCATACGTTTACCGGTCCATGCAGAAAGTTCATTTGGATTCATATTGTCTATGTTTGAGAAGTATTTATTGTCGAATTTTAAGAACTCTGTTAGTTGTTCCAACCATATTTCACGCAACTTACTATTCCAAATGCTATTGGGGGTCCTAACGTGTACCGAAATACTGCTAAATTCTGAGTAATATTGATAGTACAACTCTCATGCATGTTGGGTAATATGTTGCTAATGCTGATTTCTAAAATCTATGTTTACTTTCCAATGGTTGAGCTAATGTTGAAGCTACCATGAATGGTGTATTTTTAATAGACATTTTCAAACATATTAAAGTATTTTTTATAATACAGAGCATCACCTTTTTAAAAAATATTCTAAGTGTATGTGTATGTGCTGTGTTATATTTAGGAGGATGACATTTAAAGTGTTGTATTTTGGGTATTTTAATGTGTTTAAACATATCGTTCAAATCAATTACTTCCTGCCATATAATTTTACTTTGCAGTGTAGAACAAACAGTGTATTTTGCTTGGAAAACATTACTCTGAATGCCTCCATATTTTTATAATGGTTTAAACATAAATAAACAACCTTTACTTTCAGTACTTCTACTTGCTCATTTGCTGGTCGCATTCCAGACTTTGTCCAAAGATATACAATTGTTTGGAGTGGACATACTAATTGGAAGATTATATTTTCATAAAGTTTAAATTTTGAAGTTTCTTTGAAATTTTATCTGGTCTCATATTATTTGCTATGCATCTATTTGTTATTTTGTATAGAAGGTTTGCGTACATATATAGGTGTCGAATTTTGTTGGATATCACAGTTACACTTGGCAACCTGCTTAGTATAAATTGGAGAGACACGTATGTCAAGATGAAATCCATTTGTATATTTGGATGTGGCATACACAGTTACACTGCCATAATTCGCGCTCCAAACAATAAGTCTTGAATATCTTTAAGAAGCTTGTTTTTCTTTAAGACCCTGTAGTGTTGTCCTTTAACAAAATGTTTAAATACTAGCTGTTTTTTAGCAAGGCACATTTCCATTAGCAAGTTTTGTTGAAGTGTATGAGGAGTTAATATGATAATGTGTTGGAAAATACATATACAATGAGTTCTTTGGAACAGGAAATTTGGTTTCTTTGAAATTTGGTATTGTCACACATGGGATATGGATCAGTGTTCTGCAAATCATATTTATTTCTGTTAGTGTGTGATAAATATTACTGTGACACTTTTTCACATTTCTGTATGTGTCGTCTTTGATGCTACATGTCGGTCCATCATGTAAAGTATTTTGGACAAACTTGTGTGTCCCGTGCAATGTTGTTATCGTCCTTATTTTAATTAGTGGGTAGATTTAAAAGTTCATGGATTTCTTAATTTACTACTTCAAAGACATTCCCTCCCTTGACTTGTGAAACCATAAACTATGTTATGGTTCACTTTCTGTTTCTTCAGCAAATTTCCAATATATTGATGATGCATGCATCCATTTGCCTTCAATATTTGATTTCAACTTTGGAAATGTACATCTTCATTGTTTTATCTGATCTGAGACAGAATTAGCATGGTGTTTATATTTTTCATAGCATCAGCAGTGTATTTGACATTTTTTCTTTGAATAACAAAGGCTTTAGCAAGTATTTTTTTCCTCACACAATGATATGCCACTTTGCATGCATGGGGTTTGGACTTTATTGAATTTATATTTTTTTCTCTAAAAGCTTTGAAGCACATATCTTTATATGTATTTGTTTTCTTATCCAAGAAATTGAATTGCCATTCTTCTTAACAAACATGTTTTTCACGGTATCTGTTTGTGAACTGTTTTCTTTTGTTATTTCCATTGACCATTTCCATTGTCCTTTGAGGTGTTTGTGGCTGGCTAATTTTCCTTTTCCTACTCGTTTTAGTTTTTTGCTGTATGGAATTCCATCTTTACCTATCCATATTTTTTCCTTTCTTTTAATGTATTTCTCTCGTTGTGTGAATTGTGCCTCAAACCTTATAGAATTGTGTGCTGAGAAATGAGTAGATGGGATTGTAAATATTTTGGCTACATAACATGTGGTCCAATTTGAGAACATAGGAAAAGGGTACTGAAACTTGTTGCTCTCCAGATGTTTTGACTATGACTCCCATGGTCCCTCACCATAAACTATGCTGGCTTAGGACAGATGGGAGCTTTAGTCCAAAACACCAGGAGAGCCAAAGGTTACAGACTCCTCACATAACATAAAGTAGATGAATAAGTGTGCAGATCCTACAATTGTATTTGTTCGTAAAGCTGGTTTAAAAACAAAATGAGATGTTGGCACTGACATGCAACAGTTCAAATTGGTTTATTGCATATATTAAATGTTGTCGTACATTTTTGTATGCAACTTTCATATTATTTAGGAAGTGTGCATTTTTCCTTAGAAATACTTGACAGTAATGACACACACATCACAATCCATTTAAAGTAACATACACACATCTCACTGTTGAATTGTTGTTTCAGTGAAACATAATACAGTAACAAATACACATATTATTGTGTAGTATCAGTAGAAACGTTTTTGACATAGTAGGAAGTTGATACAATTGAGTGGCTTTAACATATTTATGACATAGTCTGACTTAGTCATTTGAAATATGTGTCTTTAATGATTTGCCATTTTTGATAATTTAATGATTATACAGAGTTATTTTTTTTAAAGATATTTGTGTTTGTTGGTGGTTTACTGACCAGTGTACATTTGGTGGTGTAAGTGGGAAACACGTACCAACATGTTTCTCAATAGAAGAGTGGTATAATTACCCACATTAAGTGTACAGCAAACTATTTAGTGGGAAACACAGAAATTGGCAGTATTTTGGGTTGAATGCCTACTCATACAAGAATATGGATGTGTGAAACAATAGATATTTCTTTCATTATTTGACTTTTATTCATTGAATGTCCTAATTTATTACTGAACTTGAAGGTTCTTGAACACTGTAAAAGTGAAGCAGAAAGTAATGTGAGCTCACATGTGATGTGAGAATGGAAGAAACAGCTGATTTAACTACTTAGATTACCCTATTTAAACCAAAACTTAAACGAAGATGAATTGAGGAGAAAAACAGATGTTAGCTTGAATGTAGTCAGATAGATCACTGAGCAGACTAAAAAAAGAAAGTTGGGCTGCGTAATTTTGGCGGAAAAAGTGTTTTGGACTCCATTTTTTATGTTTGACAATATTATTTCGTAGGTTTAGCTTATTGAGAATAGCTGCCGGGAAAATGTATTCTGCATAGCATAAGTAATTCATTTTTCAAAATGTTTCACTTAGTGAGACATGTTTGAAATGTCCATTTTGAAAGATTCCCTTTTTATGTATTTCTTACATCAACATATTTTCATACTATGTTGTGACACCAGTGTACATGGAAAATGTGGGCTGGCTGTACTTTTTGAAATTGGGCAACAATGTCTCATGTGACAAAGCCAGAGCGTCAACGTTGCATCCAGCGCAGGGTCCGCCTAAGAGTAGGACAGACAGGACCAGCCTGAACTATTCCCACCCTCTCTGGGCAACTAGTTATGAACTACCATGTGACATGGAAAACGGTATTTGGGACTGCATCTCCCAACATACATTAGGTTTAGAAATCCTAAACCGTGAGTGATTCTGGAATATCTTTCAGGGATCAAAAATGGATATGCTATGGGGAAGCACTACTCCATCCATAGAGACCCCTTATTAAACTGGTTTGATCCATTGAAGGAAAAAAACCTAACTTATCCCAAACCCGTCCCACCTGCAGTTCATGTGGAGGAGAACATCTTTCTTCCTTCCCTGCAGCTTCGGCATTTAAGGAGAGAAATGCTTCCTTTCCCTTCCTAAAGGAAAAACGATTTTGCACAGTTGGGAACTTACTGGAGATGATCACTGTGGAATTTCCCTTGTGGTGGAATTTTAATAACAGAAACCTA